>NC_134825.1:139361543-139961543 GCF_004210375.1 Tachypleus tridentatus
TTTTTTTCACAGTAATTCAATAACAAGAAACACACTTTGCCTCTTTCGAATACTCTTTTTGTATCATCTTAACCACACCTCCTTTCACAGTAATTGAATAACAAGAAACAGACCGTGCTTCTTTCCAATACTCTTTTTGCATTATCTCAACCACACCCCCATTCACAGTAATTAAATAATAACAAACACACCATGCCTCTTTCCAATACTCTTCCTGCATTATCTCAACCACACCCCCATTCACAGTAATTCAATAACAAGAAACACACCGTGCCTCTTTCCAATGCTCTTCCTGCATCATCTCAACCAGACACCCATTCAGAGTAATTCAATTACAAGAAACACATCGTGCCTCTTTCCAATACTCTTGCTACATCATCTCAACCACAACCTTATCCACAGTAATTCAATCTAAAGAAACACTCCGTGCCTCTTTCCACTACTCTTCCTTCATCATCTCAACCACTATTCCATTCACAGTAATTCAATAACAAGAAACACACCGTGCATTGTTCCAATACTCTTCCTGCATCATCTCAGCCACACTTCTTATCACAGTTATTCAATAACATGAAACACACCGTGCCTCTTTCCAATACTCTTGCTACATCATCTCATCAACACCTCCTTTCACATTAATTCAATAACAAGAAACACACCGTGCCTCTTTCCAATACTTTTCCTAAATTATTTCAACCACGCCTCCATTCACAGTAATTCAATACAAGAAACACACCGTGCCTGTTTCCAAAAATCTTCCTGCTTCATGTCAACCCCACTCTTATTCACAGTAATTCAATAATAAGAAACACACTGTGCTTTTTTTCCAATACTCTTCCTGCATCATCTCAATCACACCTCCATTCACAGTAATTCAATAAAAGAAACACACCATGCTCTTTTTCCAATACTCTTCCTGCATCATCTCAACCAACCACACTCTATTCATAGTAATTAAAAAACCCGAAAAACACCGTGCCTTTTTTCAATACTCTTTTCTGCATCATCTCAACCACATCTCCATTCAGAGTAATTCATCAAGAAGCACATCGTGTCTTTTTTCCAATATTTTTCCTGCATCATCTTAATCACACTGTGCCTGTTTCTAATACTCTTCCTGCATCACCTCAACTACACCCCATTCATAGTATTAAATAACACGAAACACACCGTGCCTCTTTCCAATACTTTTGCATCATCTCAACCACACCCCCCATTCACAGTAATTCAATAAAAATAAACACACCGTGCCTCTTTAATTCTCTTCCTGCATCATCTCAACCACACCTCCTTTCACATCAATTCAATAACAAGAAACACACCGTGCCTCTTTCCAATACTCTTCCTGCATTATCTCAACCACATCCCTATTCACAGTAATTCTATGACAAGAAACACACCGTGCCTCTTTCTAATACTCTTTTTGCATCATCTCAACCACACTCACATTCACAGTAAATCGATAACAAGAAACACACCGTGTCTTTTTCCAATACTTTTCCTACATCTCCTCAACCACACCTCCATTCATAGTATTCAATAACAAGAAACACACTGTGCCTCTTTTTAATACTCTTCCTGCATCATCTCAACCACACCCCCTTTCACAGTAATTAAATAACACGAAATACACCGTGCTTCTTTCCAATACTTTTTCTGCATTATATCATCCACACGCGCATTCACAGTAATTCAATGACAAGAAACACACCGTGATTCCTTCCAATACTCTTCCTGCATCATCTCAACCACAACCCCATTCACAGTAATTCAATAATAAGAAAGACGCCGTGCTTCTTTCCAATACTTTTTCTGCATTATATCATCCACACGTGCATTCACAGTAATTCAATGACAAGAAACACACCGTCCTTTTTTCCAATACTCTTCCTTCATCATCTCAAACACACCTCCATTCACACTAATTCAATAATAAGAAACACACCGTGCCTCTTTCCAATACTTTTTCTGCATCAATTCAACCACACCTCCATTCACAGTAATTAAATAACAAGAAACACACCGTGCTTCTTTCTAATACTCTTCCTGCATCATCTCAACCACAACCCCATTCACAGTAATTCATTAACAAGAAACACACCGTTCCTCCTTCCAATACTCTTCCTGCATCATCTCAACCATAACCCCATTCACAGTAATTTAATGACAAGAAACACACCATGCGTCTTTCCGATACTCTTCCTGCATCATCTCAACAGCAACCCCATTCACAGTAATTCAATAACAAAAACACACCGTGCCTGTTTCCAAAACTCTTTCTGCTTCATGTCAACCTCACCCCCATACACAGTAATTCAATAACAAGAAACACACCGTGTTTTTTTCGAATACTGTTCCTGCATCATCTCAACCACACCTCCATTCACAGTAATTCAATTCAAAGAAACACACCATGCCTCTTTTCAATACTTTTCCTGCATCATCTCAACCACATCCCCATTCACAGTAATTTTATGACAAGAAACACACCGTTCCTCTTTCTAATACTCTTCCTGCATCATCTCAGCCTCACCCCCATTCACAGTAATTCAATAACAAGAAACACACCGTGACTCTTTCCAATACTCTTACTGCATCATCTCAACCACACTGTACCTCTTTCCAATACTTTTCCTACATCATGTCATTCACACCCACATTCACAGTAATTCAATAACAAGAAACACACCGTGATTCTTTCCAATACTCTTCCTGCATCATCTCAACCACAACCCCATTCACAGTAATTCAATAAGAAGAAACACACCGTGCTTCTTTCCAATACTCTTCCTGCATCATCTCAACCACACCCCCTTTCACAGTAATTAATTAACACGAAACACACCGTGCTTCTTTCCAATACTTTTTCTGCATTATATCATCCACACACGCATTCACAGTAATACAATGACAAGAAACACACCGTGATTCTTTCCAATACTCTTCCTGCATCATCTCAACCACAACCCCATTCACAGTAATTCAATAACAAGAAACACACCGTGCCTGTTTCCAATACTCTTCCTGCATCATCTCAACTCACCCCTATTCACGGTAATTCAATAACAAGAAACACAACGTGCTCTCTTTCCAATACTCTTTCCTGCATCATCTCAACCACACCTCCATTCACAGTAATTCAATAATAAGAAACACACCGTGCCTCTTTCCAAAACTCTTCCTGCATCTTGTAAACCTCACCCCCATTCACAGTAATTCAATAACAAGAAACACTACGTGCCTCTTTCCAATACTCTTCCTGCATCATCTCAACCACACCTCCACTCACAGTAATTCAATAACATAAAACACACCGTGCTTCTTTCCAATACTCTTCCTGCATCATCTCAACCACACCTTCTTTCACAGTATTAAAATAACAATAAACACACCGTGCTTCTTTCTAATACTTTTTCTGCATCAATTCAACCACACCTCCATTCACAGTAATTAAATAACAAGAAACACACCGTGCCTCTTTTCAATATTCTTCCTTCATCATCTCAACCACACCTCCGCTCACAGTAATTCAATAAAAGGAACACTACGTGCCTCTTTCCAATACTCTTCCTGCATCATCTTAACCACACCACCATTCACAGTAATTCAATAATAATAAACACACAGTTCTTCTTTTTAATACTCTTCCTGCTTCATCTCAGCCTCACACCCATTCACAGTAATTCTAATAACAAGAAACACACTGTGACTCTTTCCAATTCTCTTCCTGCATCATCTCAACTACACTGTGCTCATTTTTCCAATACTCTTCCTACATCATAATCATTTACACCCTGGCATTCACAGTAATTCAATAGCAAGAAACACACCGTGCCTCTTTCCAATACTCTTCCTGCATCATCTCATCCACACCCACATTCACATCAATTCAATAACAAGAAACACACCGTGCCTCTTTCCAAAACTCTTCCTGCATTATCTAAACCTCACCCTTATTCACAGTAATTCAATAACAAGAAACACAACGTGCCTCTTTTCAATACTCTTCCTGCATCATCTCAACCACACCTCCATTCACAGTAATTCAATTCAAAGAAACACACCATGCCTCTTTCCAATACTTTTCCTGGATCATCTCAACCACATCCTCATTCATAATTTTGATAATAAGAAACACACCGTGCCTTTTTCTAATACTCTTTTTGCATCATCTCAACCACACCCCCTTTCAGAGTAATTCAATAAAAATAAACACACCGTTCCTCTTTCTAATACTCTTCCTGCATCATCTCAACCACACCTCCTTTCACAGTAATTCAATAACAAGAAACGCACGTGCCTCTTTCCAATACTCTTCCTGCATCATCTCAACCACATCCCCATTCACAGTAATTCTATGGCAAGAAACACACCGTGCCTCTTTTTTATACTCTTTTTGCATCATCTCAGCCTCACCCCCATTCACAGTAATTCAATAACAAGAGACACACCGTGACTCTTTCCAATACTCTTACTGCATCATCTCAACCACACCGTGCCTCTTTCCAATACTTTTCCTACATCATGTCATTCACACCCACATTCACAGTAATTCAATAACAAGAAACACACCGTGATTCTTTCCAATACTCTTTCCACTGCATCATTCAACCACAACCCCATTTCAGTAATTAATAAGAAGAAACACACTGTGCTTTTCCAATACTCTTCCTGCATCATCTCAACCACACTTTTTCACAGTAATTAATTAACACGAAACACACCGTGCTTCTTTCCAATACTTTTTCTGCATTATATCATCCACACGCGCATTCACAGTAATTCAATGACAAGAAACACAACGTGCCTCTTTCCAATACTCTTCCTGCATCATCTCAACCACACCTCCATTCACAGTAATTCAATAATAAGAAACACACCGTGCCTCTTTCCAAAACTCTTCCTGTATCATGTAAACCTCACCCCCATTCACAGTAATTCAATAAAAGGAACACTACGTGCCTCTTTCCAATACTCTTCCTGCATCATCTTAACCACACCACCATTCACAGTAATTCAATAATAATAAACACAACGTGCCTCTTTCCAATACTTTTTCTGCATCAATTCAACCACACCTCCATTCACAGTAATTAAATAACAAGAAACACACCGTGCCTCTTTCCAATACTCTTCCTGCATCATCTCAACCACACCTCCACTCACAGTAATTCAATAACATAAAACACACCGTCCTTCTTTCCAATACTCTTCCTGCATCATCTCAACCACACCTCCATTCACAGTAATTCAATAATAATAAACACAATGTGCCTCTTTCCAATACTTTTTCTGCATCAATTCAACCACACCTCCATTCACAATAATTAAATAACAAGAAACACACCGTGCCTCTTTCCAATACTCTTCCTGCATCATCTCAACCACACCTCCGCTCACAGTAATTCAATAACAAGAAACACACCGTTCTTCTCTCCAATACTCTTCCTGCATCATCTCAACCACACCTCCTTTCACAGTAATTAAATAACAATAAACACACCGTGCTTCTTTCCAATACTTTTTCTGCATTATATCATCCACATCACGCGCATTCACAGTAATTGAATGACAACAAACACGCCGTAATTCTTTCCAATACTCTTCCTGCATCATCTCAACCACAACCCCATTCACAGTAATTCAATAACAAAAACACACCGTGCCTCTTTCAATACTCTTTCTTGCATCATCTCAAACCATACCACGTTCATAGTAATTAAAATAACAAGAAACACACCGTGCTCTTTATAATACTTTTTTTGCATCATCTCAACCACACCCCTATTCAGAGTAATTCAATAAAATAAAACACACCCACCTGCTTCTTTTCTAATACTCTTCCTGCATCATCTCAATCACACTGTGCAACTTTCCAATACTTTTCCTGCATCATCTCAACCACACCTCCTTTCACAGTAATTCAATAACAAACAAACACACGTGCCTCTTTCCAATACTCTTCCTGCATCATCTCAACCACATCCCCATTCACAGTAATTCTATGGCAAGAAACACACCGTGCCTCTTTCTTATATACTTTTTTTGCATTATCTCAACTCTCATTCCCATTCAGAGTAATTCAATAAAAATAAACACCTGTTCCTCTTTCTAATACTCTTCCTGCATCATCTCAGCCTCACACCCATTCACAGTAATTCAATAACAAGAAACACACCGTGACTCTTTTCCACTTTCTTACTGCATCTCATTCTCAACCACACTGTGCCTCTTTTCCAATACTCTTCCTACATCATATCATTTACTTCGCATTCACAGTAATCTAATAGTAAGAAACACAACGTGCTCTTTCCAATACTCTTCCTGCATCATCTCATCCACACCTTACATTCACATCAATTCAATAACAACAAACACACTGTGCTCTTTCCAAAACTCTTCCTGCATCATCTAAACTCACCCCATTCACAGTAATTCAATAACAAGAAACACAACGTGCCTCTTTTCAATACTTTTCCTGCATCATCTCAACCACACCCCCTTTCACAGTAATTAAATAACACGAAACACACCGTGCCTCTTTCCAAAACTCTTCCTGCATCATCTCATCCACACCCACATTCACATCAATTCAATAACAAAGAAACACACTGTGCCTCTTTTCCAATACTCTTCCTGCATCATCTCAACCATCCCCATTCAGTAATTAATAACAAGAAACACACCGTGCCTTTTTTCTAATACTTTTTTTGCATCATCTCAACCACACTCACATTCACAGTAAATCGATAACAAGAAACACACCGTGTCTTTTTCCAATACTTTTCCTACATCATCTCAACCACACGTCCATTCACAGATATTCAATAATAAGAAACACACCGTGCATCTTTCCAATACTCTTCCTGCATCATCTCAACCACACCCCCTTTCACAGTAATTAAATAACACGAAACACACCGTGCCTTTTTCTAATACTCTTTCTGCATCATCTTAACCACATCTTCATTCAGAGTAATTCAATATCAAGAAGCACATCGTGTCTTTTTCCAATATTTTTCCTGCATCATCTTAATCACACCGTGCCTGTTTCCAATACTCTTCCTGCATCACCTCAACCACACCCCCATTCAGAGTAATTAAATAACACGAAACACACCGTGCCTCTTTCTAATACTTTTTTTGCATCATCTCAACCACACCCCCATTCAGAGTAATTCAATAAAAATAAACACACCGTGCCTCTTTCTAATTCTCTTCCTGCATCATCTCAACCACACCTCCTTTCACAGTAATTCAATAACAAGAAACGCACGTGCCTCTTTCCAATACTCTTCCTGCATCATCTCAACCACATCCCCATTCACAGTAATTCTATTGCAAGAAACACACCGTGCTCTTCTTCTATACTCTTTTTTGCATCATCTCAACCTCACCCCATTCAGAGTAATTCAATAAAAATAAACACACCGTTCCTCTTTCTGATACTCTTCCTGCATCATCTCAGCCTCACCCCCATTCACAGTAATTCAATAACAAGAAACACACCGTGACTCTTTCCAATTCTTTTACTGCATCATCTCAACCACATCCCCATTTACAGTAATTCTATGACAAGAAACACACCGTGCCTTTTTCTAATACTCTTTTTGCATCATCTCAACCGCACTCACATTCACAGTATATCGATAACAAGAAACACACCGTGACTTTTTCCAATACTTTTCCTACATCTTCTCAACCACACCTCCATTCACAGTAATTCAATAATAAGAAACACACCGTGCCTCTTTCCAATACTCTTCCTGCATCATCTCAACCACACCCCCTTTCACAGTAATTAAATAACACGAAATACACCGTGCTTCTTTCCAATACTTTTTCTGCATTATATCATCCACACGCGCATTCACAGTAATTCAATGACATGAAACACACCGTGATTTTTTCCAATACTCTTCCTGCATCATCTCAACCACAACCCCATTCACAGTAATTCAATAACAAGAAAGACGCCGTGCCTCTTTTGAATACTCTTTTTGCATCATCTCAACCACACCTCCATTTACAGTAATTCAATAACAAGAAACACACCGTTCTTCTTTCCAATACTCTTCCTGCATCAACTCAACCACACCCCCTTTCACAGTAATTAAATAACACGAAACACACCGTGCTTCTTTCCAATACTTTTTCTGCATTATATCATCCACACACGCATTCACAGTAATTCAATGACAAGAAACACACCGTGATTCTTTCCAATACTCTTCCTGCATCATCTCAAACACCCCTTTATTCACAGTAATTCAATAATAAGAAACACACCGTGCCTTTTTCCAATACTTTTTCTGCATCATCATTCAACCACACCTCCATTCACAGTAATTAAATAACAAGAAACACACTGTGCTCTTTCTAATACTCTTCCTGCATCATCTCAACTACAACCCCATTCACAGTAATTCATTAACAAGAAACACACCGTTCCTCCTTCCAATACTCTTCCTGCATCATCTCAACCATACCCCCATTCACAGTAATTTAATGACAAGAAACACACCGTGCGTCTTTCCGATACTCTTTCTGCATCATCTCAACCACACCTCCACTCACAGTAATTTAATGACAAGAAACACACCGTGCGTCTTTCCGATACTTTTTCTGCATCATCTCAACCACACCTCCACTCACAGTAATTCAATAACAAGAAACTCACCGTGCTTCTTTCCAATACTCTTCCTGCATCATCTCAACCACACCACCTTTCACAGTAATTAAATAACACGAAACACACCGTGCCTCTTTTCAATACTCTTCCTGCTTCATGTCAACCTCACCCCCATTCACAATAATTCAATAACAAGAAACACACCGTGCCTTTTTCTAATAATCTTTCTGCATCATCTCAACCACATCTACATTTAGAGTAATTCAGTATCAAGAAGCACACCGTGTCTCTTTTCCAATACTTTTTCTGCATCATTTTTTTAATCACACCGTGCCTGTTTCCAATACACTTCCTGCATCACCTCAACCACACCCCTATTCACACAGTGATTAAATAACAGGAAACACACCGTGCCTCTTTCTAATGCTTTTTTTGCATCATCTCAGCCACACCCCATTCAGGTAATTCAATAAAATAAACACACCGTGCCTCTTTCTAATACTCTTCCTGCATCATCTCAACCACACCGTGCTGCTTTCCAGTACTCTTCCTGCATCATCTCAGCCACACCTCCTTTCACAGTAATTCAGTAACAAAGAAACGCACGTGCCTCTTTCCAAAACTCTTCCTGCATCATCTCAGCCACATCCCCATTCACAGTAATTCTATGGTAAGAAACACACCGTGCCTCTTTCTTATGCTCTTTTGCATCATCTCAACCTCACCCCATTCAGGTAATTCAATAAAATAAACACACCGTTCCTCTTTCTAATACTCTTCTTCCATCATCTCAGCCTCACCATCATTCACAGTAATTCAATAACAAGAAACACACCGTGACTCTTTCCAATTCTCTTACTGCATCATCTCAACCACACCGTGCCTCTTTCCAAAACTCTTCCTGCATCATCTCATCCACACCCACATTCACATCAATTCAATAACAAGAAATACACCGTGCCTCTTTCCAATACTCTTCCTGCATCATCTCAACCACATCCCCATTCACAGTAATTCTATGACAAGAAACACACCGTGCCTTTTTCTAATACTTTTTTTGCATCATCTCAACCACACTCACATTCACAGTAAATCGATAACAAGAAACACACCGTGTCTTTTTCCAATACTTTTCCTACATCATCTCAACCACACGTCCATTCACAGTAATTCAATAATAAGAAACACACCGTTCTTCTCTCCAATACTCTTCCTGCATCATCTCAACCACACCTCCTTTCACAGTAATTAAATAACAATAAACACACCGTGCTTCTTTCCAATACTTTTTCTGCATTATATCATCCACACGCGCATTCACAGTAATTGAATGACAACAAACACGCCGTAATTCTTTCCAATACTCTTCCTGCATCATCTCAACCACAACCCCATTCACAGTAATTCAATAACAAAAACACACCGTGCCTGTTTCCAATACTCTTCTTGCATCATCTCAACCATACCCACGTTCATAGTAATTAAATAACACGAAACACACCGTGCCTCTTTATAATACTTTTTTTGCATCATCTCAACCACACCCCCATTCAGAGTAATTCAATAAAAATAAACACACCGTGCCTCTTTCTAATACTCTTCCTGCATCATCTCAACCACACCTCCTTTCACAGTAATTCAATAACAAGAAACGCACGTGCCTCTTTCCAATACTCTTCCTGCATCATCTCAACCACATCCCCATTCACAGTAATTCTATGGCAAGAAACACACCGTGCCTCTTTCTTATACTTTTTTTGCATTATCTCAACCTCATTCCCATTCAGAGTAATTCAATAAAAATAAACACTCCGTTCCTCTTTCTAATACTCTTCCTGCATCATCTCAGCCTCACACCCATTCACAGTAATTCAATAACAAGAAACACACCGTGACTCTTTCCAATTCTCTTACTGCATCATCTCAACCACACCGTGCCTCTTTCCAATACTCTTCCTACATCATATCATTTACACCCGCATTCACAGTAATTCAATAGCAAGAAACACACCGTGCCTCTTTCCAATACTCTTCCTGCATCATCTCATCCACACCCACATTCACATCAATTCAATAACAAGAAACACACCGTGCCTCTTTCCAAAACTCTTCCTGCATCATCTAAACCTCACCCCCATTCACAGTAATTCAATAACAAGAAACACAACGTGCCTCTTTTCAATACTTTTCCTGCATCATCTCAATCACATTTCCACTCACAGTAATTCAATAACAAAAACACACCGTGCCTGTTTCCAATACTCTTCTTGCATCATCTCAACCATACCCACGTTCATAGTAATTAAATAACACGAAACACACCGTGCCTCTTTATAATACTTTTTTTGCATCATCTCAACCACACCCCCATTCAGAGTAATTCAATAAAAATAAACACACCGTGCCTCTTTCTAATACTCTTCCTGCATCATCTCAACCACACCGTGCAACTTTCCAATACTCTTCCTGCATCATCTCAACCACACCTCCTTTCACAGTAATTCAATAACAAGAAACGCACGTGCCTCTTTCCAATACTCTTCCTGCATCATCTCAACCACACCGTGCCTCTTTCCAATACTCTTCCTACATCATATCATTTACACCCGCATTCACAGTAATTCAATAGCAAGAAACACACCGTGCCTCTTTCCAATACTCTTCCTGCATCATCTCATCCACACCCACATTCACATCAATTCAATAACAAGAAACACACCGTGCCTCTTTCCAAAACTCTTCCTGCATCATCTAAACCTCACCCCCATTCACAGTAATTCAATAACAAGAAACACAACGTGCCTCTTTTCAATACTTTTCCTGCATCATCTCAACCACACCTCCATTCACAGTAATTCAATAATAAGAAACACACCGTGCCTCTTTCCAATACTTTTTCTGCATCAATTCAACCACACCTCCATTCACAGTAATTAAATAACAAGAAACACACCGTGCCTCTTTCCAATACTCTTCCTGCATCATCTCAATCACATTTCCACTCACAGTAATTCAATAACAAGAAACACGCCGTGCTTCTTTCCAATACTCTTCCTGCATCATCTCAACCACACCCCCTTTCACAGTAATTAAATAACACGAAACACACCGTGCTTCTTTCCAATACTTTTTCTGCATTATATCATCCATACGCGCATTCACAGTAATTCAATGACAAGAAACACACCATGATTCTTTCCAATACTCTTCCTGCATCATATCAACCACAACCCCATTCACAGTAATTCAAAAACAAGAAACACGCCGTGCCTCTTTCCAATACTCTTCCTGCATCATCTCAACCACAACCCCATTCACAGTAATTCAATAACAAAAACACACCGTGCCTGTTTCCAAAATCTTCCTGCTTCATGTCAACCTCACCCCCATTCACAATAATTCAATAACAAGAAACACACCGTGCCTTTTTCTAATAATCTTTCTGCATCATCTCAACCACATCTACATTTAGAGTAATTCAATATCAAGAAGCACATCGTGTCTCTTTCCAATACTTTTTCTGCATCATTTTAATCACACCGTGCCTGTTTCCAATACACTTCCTGCATCACCTCAACCACACCCCCATTCACAGTAATTAAATAACAGGAAACACACCGTGCCTCTTTCTAATACTTTTTTTGCATCATCTCAACCACACCCCCATTCAGAGTAATTCAATAAAAATAAACACACCGTGCCTCTTTCTAATACTCTTCCTGCATCATCTCAACCACACCGTGCAACTTTCCAATACTCTTCCTGCATCATCTCAACCACACCTCCTTTCACAGTAATTCAATAACAAGAAACGCACGTGCCTCTTTCCAAAACTCTTCCTGCATCATCTCAACCACATCCCCATTCACAGTAATTCTATGGCAAGAAACACACCGTGCCTCTTTCTTATACTCTTTTTGCATCATCTCAACCTCACCCCCATTCAGAGTAATTCAATAAAAATAAACACACCGTTCCTCTTTCTAATACTCTTCTTCCATCATCTCAGCCTCACCATCATTCACAGTAATTCAATAACAAGAAACACACCGTGACTCTTTCCAATTCTCTTACTGCATCATCTCAACCACACCGTGCCTCTTTCCAAAACTCTTCCTTCATCATCTCATCCACACCCACATTCACATCAATTCAATAACAAGAAATACACCGTGCCTCTTTCCAATACTCTTCCTGCATCATCTCAACCACATCCCCATTCACAGTAATTCTATGACAAGAAACACACCGTGCCTTTTTCTAATACTTTTTTTGCATCATCTCAACCACACTCACATTCACAGTAAATCGATAACAAGAAACACACCGTGTCTTTTTCCAATACTTTTCCTACATCATCTCAACCACACGTCCATTCACAGTAATTCAATAATAAGAAACACACCGTGCCTCTTTCCAATACTCTTCCTGCATCATCTCAACCACACCCCCTTTCACAGTAATTAAATAACACGAAACACACCGTGCCTTTTTCTAATACTCTTTCTGCATCATCTTAACCACATCTTCATTCAGGTAATTCAGTATCAAGAAGCACATCGTGTCTTTTTTCAATATTTTCCTGCCGTCATCTTAATCACACCGTGCCTGTTTCCAATACTCTTCCTGCATCACTCAACCACACCCCCATTCAGAGTAATTAAATAACACGAAACACACCGTGCCTCTTTCTAATTCTCTTCCTGCATCATCTCAACCACACCTTTTTTCACAGTAATTCAATAACAAGAAACGCACGTGCCTCTTTCCAATACTCTTCCTGCATCATCTCAACCACATCCCCATTCACAGTAATTCTATTGCAAGAAACACACCGTGCCTCTTTCTTATACTCTTTTTGCATCATCTCAACCTCACCCCCATTCAGAGTAATTCAATAAAAATAAACACACCGTTCCTCTTTCTGATACTCTTCCTGCATCATCTCAGCCTCACCCCCATTCACAGTAATTCAATAACAAGAAACACACCGTGACTCTTTCCAATTCTTTTACTGCATCATCTCAACCACATCCCCATTTACAGTAATTCTATGACAAGAAACACACCGTGCCTTTTTCTAATACTCTTTTTGCATCATCTCAACCGCACTCACATTCACAGTATATCGATAACAAGAAACACACCGTGACTTTTTCCAATACTTTTCCTACATCTTCTCAACCACACCTCCATTCACAGTAATTCAATAATAAGAAACACACCGTGCCTCTTTCCAATACTCTTCCTGCATCATCTCAACCACACCCCCTTTCACAGTAATTAAATAACACGAAATACACCGTGCTTCTTTCCAATACTTTTTCTGCATTATATCATCCACACGCGCATTCACAGTAATTCAATGACATGAAACACACCGTGATTTTTTCCAATACTCTTCCTGCATCATCTCAACCACAACCCCATTCACAGTAATTCAATAACAAGAAAGACGCCGTGCCTCTTTTGAATACTCTTTTTGCATCATCTCAACCACACCTCCATTTACAGTAATTCAATAACAAGAAACACACCGTTCTTCTTTCCAATACTCTTCCTGCATCAACTCAACCACACCCCCTTTCACAGTAATTAAATAACACGAAACACACCGTGTTTCTTTCCAATACTTTTTCTGCATTATATCATCCACACGCGCATTCACAGTAATTCAATGACAAGAAACACACCGTGATTCTTTCCAATACTCTTCCTGCATCATCTCAAACACCCCTCCATTCACAGTAATTCAAAATAAGAAACACACCGTGCCTTTTTCCAATACTTTTTCTGCATCAATTCAACCACACCTCCATTCACAGTAATTAAATAACAAGAAACACACCGTGCCTCTTTCTAATACTCTTCCTGCATCATCTCAACTACAACCCCATTCACAGTAATTCATTAACAAGAAACACACCGTTCCTCCTTCCAATACTCTTCCTGCATCATCTCAACCATACCCCCATTCACAGTAATTTAATGACAAGAAACACACCGTGCGTCTTTCCGATACTCTTTCTGCATCATCTCAACCACACCTCCACTCACAGTAATTTAATGACAAGAAACACACCGTGCGTCTTTCCGATACTTTTTCTGCATCATCTCAACCACACCTCCACTCACAGTAATTCAATAACAAGAAACTCACCGTGCTTCTTTCCAATACTCTTCCTGCATCATCTCAACCACACCACCTTTCACAGTAATTAAATAACACGAAACACACCGTGCCTCTTTTCAATACTGTTCCTGCATCATCTCAATCACACCTCCATTCACAGTAATTCAATTAAAAGAAACACACCATGCCTCTTTCTAATACTCTTTCTGCATCATCTCAACCACAGCTCCATACACAGTAATTCAATATCAAGAATCTCACCGTGCTTCTTTGCAATACTCTTCCTGCATTAACTCAACCACACCACCTTTCACAGTAATTAAATAACACGGAACACACCATGCAACTTTCCAATACTCTTCCTGCATCATCTCAACCACACCTCCTTTCACAGTAATTCAATAACAAGAAACGCACGTGCCTCTTTCCAATACTCTTCCTGCATCATCTCAACCACATCCCCATTCACAGTAATTCTATGGCAAGAAACACACCGTGCCTCTTTCTTATACTCTTTTTGCATCATCTCAACCTCACCCCCATTCAGAGTAATTCAATTAAAATAAACACACCGTTCCTCTTTCTGATACTCTTCCTGCATCATCTCAGCCTCACCCCCATTCACAGTAATTCAATAACAAGAAACACACCGTGGCTCTTTCCAATTCTTTTACTGCATCATCTCAACCACATCCCCATTTACAGTAATTCTATGACAAGAAACACACCGTGCCTCTTTCTAATACTCTTTTTGCATCATCTCAACCTCACCTCCATTTACAGTAATTCAATTACAAGAAACACACCGTTCTTCTTTCCAATACTCTTCCTGCATCAACTCAACCACACCCCCTTTCACAGTAATTAAATAACACGAAACACACCGTGCTTCTTTCCAATACTTTTTCTTCATTATATCATCCACACGCGCATTCACAGTAATTCAATGACAAGAAACACACCGTGATTCTTTCCAATACTCTTCCTGCATCATCTCAAACACCCCTCCATTCACAGTAATTCAATAATAAGAAACACACCGTGCCTTTTTCCAATACTTTTTCTGCATCAATTCAACCACACCTCCATTCACAGTAATTAAATAACAAGAAACACACCGTGTCTTTTTCCAATACTTTTCCTGCATCATCTCAACCACACCTTCATTCACAGTAATTCAATAATAAGAAACACACCGTGCTTCTTTCCAATACTCTTCCTGCATCATCTCAACCACACCCCCTTTCACAGTAATTAAATAACACGAAACACACCGTGCTTCTTTCCAATACTTTTTCTGCATTATATCATCCACACGCGCATTCACAGTAATTCAATGACAAGAAACACACCGTGATTCTTTCCAATACTCTTCCTGCATCATCTCAAACACACCTCCATTCACAGTAATTCAATAATAAGAAACACACCGTGCCTTTTTCCAATACTTTTTCTGCATCAATTCAACCACACCTCCATTCACAGTAATTAAATAACAAGAAACACACCGTGTCTTTTTCCAATACTTTTCCTACATCATCTCAACCACACCTTCATTCACAGTAATTCAATAATATGAAACACACCGTGCTTCTTTCCAATACTCTTCCTGCATCATCTCAACCACACCCCCTTTCACAGTAATTAAATAACACGAAACACACCGTGCTTCTTTCCAATACTTTTTCTGCATTATATCATCCATACGCGCATTCACAGTAATTCAATGACAGGAAACACACCATGATTTTTTCCAATACTCTTCCTGCATCATCTCAACCACAACCCCATTCACAGTAATTCAATAACAAGAAACACGCCGTGCCTCTTTCCAATACTCTTCCTGCATCATCTCAACCACAACCCCATTCACAGTAATTCAATAACAAAAACACACCGTGCCTGTTTCCAAAACTCTTCCTGCTTCATGTCAACCTCACCCCAATTCAGAGTAATTCAATGACAAGAAACACGCCGTGCCTCTTTCCAATACTCTTCCTGCTTCATTTCAACCACACCTCCACTCACAGTAATTCAATAACAAGAAACACACCGTGCTTGTTTTCAATACTCTTCCTGCATCATCTCAACCACACCCCCTTTCACAGTAATTAAATGACAAGAAACACTCCGTGCCTTTTTCTAATGCTCTTACTGCATCATCTTAACCACATCTCCATTCACAGTAATTCAATAACAAGAAACACACCGTGTCTCTTTCCAATACTCTTTCTGCATCAACTCAACCACACCCACATTCACAGTAATTAAATAACAAGAAACACACCGTTCCTCCTTCCAATACTCTTTCTGCATCATCTCAACCATACCCCCATTCAGAGTAATTCAATGAGAAGAAACACGCCGTGCCTCTTTCCAATACTCTTTCTGCTTCATCTCAACCACACCTCCACTCACAGTAATTCAATAACAAGAAACACACCGTGCTTCTTTTCAATACTCTTCCTGCATCATCTCAACCACACCCCCTTTCACAGTAATTAAATAACACGAAACACACCGTGCCTTTTTCTAATGCTCTTACTGTATCATCTTAACCACATCTCCATTCACAGTAATTCAATAACAAGAAACCCACCGTGCCTCTTTGAAATATTCTTCCTGCATCATCTCAACCACACCTCCATTCACAGTAATTCAATAACACGAAACACACCGTGCTTCTTTCCAATACTTTTTCTGCATTATATCATCCACACGCGCATTCACAGTAATTCAATGACAAGAAACACACCATGATTCTTTCCAATACTCTTCTTGCATCATCTCAACCACAACCCTATTCACAGTAATTCAATAACAAGAAACACACCGTGCCTTTTTTTGATACTCTTCCTGCATCATCTCAACCACACCCCCATTCACAGTAATTCAATAACAAGAAACACACCGTGCCTCTTTCCAATACTCTTCCTGCATCATCTCAACCACACGTCCATTCACAGTAATTTAATAACAAAAACACACCGTGTCTTTTTCTAATGCTCTTACTGCATCATCTTAACCACATCTCCATTCACAGTAATTCAATAACAAGAAACACACCGTGCTTCTTTCCAATACTCTTTCTGCATCAACTCAACCACACCCACATTCACAGTAATTAAATAACAAGAAACACACCGTGCCTTTTTCTAATGCTCTTACTACATCATCTTAACCACATCTCCATTCACAGTACTTCAATAATAAGAAACACACCGTGCCTCTTTCCAATACTTTTTCTGCATTAATTCAACCACACCTCCATTCACACTAATTAAGTAAGAAGAAACACACCGTTCCTCCTTCCAATACTCTTTCTGCATCATCTCAACCATACCCCCATTCAGAGTAATTCAATGACAAGAAACACGCCGTGCCTCTTTCCAATACTCTTCCTGCTTCATCTCAACCACACCTCCACTCACAGTAATTCAATAACAAGAAACACACCGTGCTTCTTTTCAATACTCTTCCTGCATCATCTCAACCACACCTTCTTTCACAGTAATTAAATAACACGAAACATACCGTGCCTTTTTCTAATGCTCTTACTGCATCATCTTAACCACATCTCCATTCACAGTAATTCAATAACAAGAAACACACCGTGCCTCTTTCCAATACTCTTCCTCATCATCTCAACCACACCCCCATTTACAGTAATTCAATAACAAGAAACCCTCCGTGCCTCTTTGAAATACTCTTCCTGCATCATCTCAACCACACCTCCATTCACAGTAATTCAATAACACGAAACACACCGTGCTTCTTTTCAATACTTTTTCTGCATTATATCATCCACACGCGCATTCACAGTAATTCAATGACAAGAAACACACCATGATTCTTTCCAATACTCTTCTTGCATCATCTCAACCACAACCCTATTCACAGTAATTCAATAACAAGAAACACACCGTGCCTTTTTCTGATACTCTTCCTGCATCATCTCAACCACACCCCCATTCACAGTAATTCAATAACAAGAAACACACCGTGCCTCTTTCCAATACTCTTCCTGCATCATCTCAACCACACCTCCATTCACAGTAATTTAATAACAAAAACACACCGTGTCTTTTTCTAATACTTTTCCTACATCATCTGAACCACACTCCTATTCGCAATGGTTCCATATCTATAGGCCAAAATGACCTTTTTCCATTACTTATTATTCATTATGTCATCCAAATCCACTTTCACGCCATATTTACAACCAGAACCTACCTACAGTGCTCTTTCTACATCATTTTGTACTACCCTGTGTTCACAATTCTTTTACAATCAGAAACCAAACAGCCTACTCCCATAACTTTTGTACACTAACATGTCTGAACCCACGCTCGCTGTATTTACAACTGACGTATTTTCACAATTCCTTTTACACCAACCAATGTATTTCCCTCTTTCAGTAAATTCTCACTTCTCTAACAACTTGAAGTTTCGTTAAACTCCAAACCTTTACTACATTGGAGACCTGTAACAAGACGGATTCAAAATTAACATCAGCTCTTATTGAAGATTAAATGACGATTCAACTGAGTGACGAGAAATAACCTGATGATGTAAACGAGCTGTTCAAAAGTCATATTAAAGAAATATAAATGTTTGTATCACATTTTACATACCTTGACTCTTTTATTTAGTTGTTCATAAATTAATTATTTAAGTATTTCACCCCTGTATCGCTGCACCTGATGTTTTCATGCATTTATTTTCTTAAATTTTTTACTCTGTTTTACCAGATCATCGTTTCCACCCCATGCCTGCCTAAGTGACACCTTGATCTCCTTTAAAAAAATGTGTGTTTCTTACATTGTTCTGCATAGTTTGTCTACCAACTCCTTATTGAAATTGATCACAAAATGTAAGGAAAAGCATTTTTTTTCTAAGTATCCTTGTTTTTTAATGAAACATATTTGGGCACTCATATACTATTGATTTGAATATATCACTTTAATAGTAGATTGACTTCAACAAGATGCCGATAAACAACACCTTCGTAAATAATCCATTCAGCAGAAATCTGCAATGAGTTCATTCCAACAATACCCCATTTAGAGGAAATACTGTGACTGTGTAGGTCAAGGAATAAGACAGAAGTCACTTTTGTATTCCTTGAATCAGTATGTGGATTTTAAAGTGTATTGGATTGTTGTGTCGTTTATTGCTTTCAGAAAGCTCTTTAACCTCAAGTTGAAAATATCCCCTGTTGGGACAGCGGTAAGTTTACGGATTTACAACGCTAAAATTCGGAGTTCGATTTCCCAAAAGCAGATAGCTCAATGTAGCTTTGCTCTAAAATAAACAAGTTTAAAATGCCGCATCAAGTTATTTCAAATAAATCATTTATGATAAAATAAACATATGTCATTAAAACTTACCATAATTCTGTTTTGTAAAATGACTTAAGTTGATAATAATTGCACTTCATTTACTAAATCTACTCTACACCATTACAGTTGTTGTTCATATGACACAAAATCCATTATGCTCACTTAAAAAGTGTAAGGCCCCGTTATTGAAGATGATAGCATGAGAATGCAATGTGTCAAAATAATTACATAATTCATTACAGTCCAAAATAACTCAGAGACAGCATACTATCCCCAAAATTATACCACTGGTATCTATCTCCACAAAGTCACTAAAATATACCCAGTGAGCAAGCCACTTGAGAAGAATATTTATCACCATATAACCTCATAACCACAATTAATCAAAACGATTAACCACCTTATTCATCTAGATCACTTTGCCTTTTTAGGCTTTTCATTTCCAGATCCAACATCATCGAAAAAACAACCAGCAGTGGAAAAAAAAGACAGTTTTTTTACCACGGACATTTTATTTTTTAATTATTTTTGATTTATAATGTAAGTGGTATATAATAATAATAAAGACGTTTATGTTTTTACAAGTGACATTTTATGTTTCGATATTGTTATTTATTTTTCATTCACGTTGATAACGTCTGCCACTGGTAGGTCTTCGGATTTACGATGCTAATATCAGGGGTTCCGTTTCTCTCGGTAGACACAGCAGATAGCCTATATGGCTTGCTAGGAAAAACACACACACACGCATTGTTAACACTATATCATAATATTAAAAAAATAGCATTTATATTTTTACTGGGGGCATTCTTTCTGTTTCAATATTGTTCTTTATTATTTTATTTGCGTTGTTAACTTTCTAGACAATAACAATATAATAATATAAACTTGTTATGTCAGACAATTTTATTATTACCAGCAGAGTAAATATCGTTTTTTTTGGTTTTTATCTTTTCTAACTTCTAAATCTCTCCAGTATGCACTATAAATTAAAAAAAAAAAAAATCCGTTGTTAACTGTAAATAGTGTTATGTCTCTCACACATGTAATGTTACATTATATCAATATATTGTGTTATTCTCTCGTTATTTTCTAACTCGGCGCCTTTGATCTTCTCCGGTGAGAGAGCGGACGTGGGGCCGTTTGTCCACCTGATTGGTGGTGGTACACTTTTACATTGCGGTGAATCAGAGTTAAAAACATAATGAAGCAACAATGCAAGTGAAGAAGGACAGTTTGCCTCTGATCGCCCCGAGGGACTCCCCACCTCCACCAGGAATACCTGCCGCTGATAAACAAAAACTATATAAAAACCTATGTATATTGTATTTCAGCCAGCCTAAGGAGTTCTGGTGCTAGGTGAAAGGCCTTGACAGCACTAGATATGTTTGACATATTATCAATTATCCTTTTTTTTTCATTCATGAGTTTCTTGAATGAAATTATGATTCCTATTAAATGAGCTCTTGTCACCATGTCCCTCTGACAGTCAGAAAAACCCTTACATTCACTCATTGCAGACTAGTCGTGATATGACTAAATATCTGCAGTTATTGGATGCAGAACATTATTGCCTAATACATTAATTGATCAGCCTGTTTTGTATCTTACATACAAAATATATAATGATGATAATAATTATTATTATATATTTATGTGCAATATACAAGTGCTAAAAATTCCTGTGTTTAGGATAGGAATAAACTGGCTCAGCGGTCTAGAGACTTAAAACAAAAAACCAGGTTTTGATTTCCACACACGTAGTGGGCATAGTGCATTGTCTCGCTTAAAAACAAACAAAAAGAATAAACGTTCCAAATAAGTTGTTCTCTTTGAATGTAATTTGGCAGTAACTGTAAAATTCGAGTGTTTTTTTAATTTATTTTAACTTACTCGATCTTTTCCTACATTTAGGTGAAGTTAAACATCTTGCTTTACTATTTTTATATTAATGAAAGATAATTCGAATACGCGTTCAACTTCAACGTCGGTATTTGTGTGAATACTGACGAAAAACGATAACGGTTTTGATTTTGAAACCTGTGATTGACGGGTATAAGAAACCCGTGAGCTTGTGAAGGGGTGTTCCGTGTAATAATCATAACGATCAGTTTTTATATATTTTAGAAATTATTGTGTTTTTGCATTTTCAACAAGTTTCTTTTTTAAAAATCACAATGAAAACTGTAGTGTTATTATAAATACTATAGCCTAACGAGGTTGAGGTGATATTACTTGGCAGATCATATTGTAAACAGCCCATCTTTTTGGTACTGTTTTTATAAACACCAGCCTAACAATGTTGATATACTTTTAGTTGGTTGATCTGTCCCCTATGTACTGGCTTTATATTACCTTGATGATATTATTTTAAACACTGTAGCTAAATAATGTTGACATGATAGGTTCTTCTGTGTATAATATAGCTAGGAAATGTTGATATGATATCACGTGAGAAATGTTTCTTTAAAAAATGTAGCCTGACGACGCTCACATGTTATCATCTGATTGGTGTCTGTAAACAACGAAGTCCAACAATGCTGACATGGTATCAAATAACCGTCATTCATTAAAGGATGTTGAGAACAGTGTCGGTCAATAATTAAAGAACGTTGAGTAACTTGTTTGTTTGTTTTGGAATTTCGCACAAAGCTACTCGAGGGCTATCTGTGCTAGCCGTCCCTAATTTAGCAGTGTAAGACTAGAGGGAAGGCAGCTAGTCATCACCACCCACCGCCAACTCTTGGGCTACTCTTTTACCAACGAATAGTGGGATTGACCGCAACATTATACACCCCCACGGCTGGGAGGGCGCGTTGAGTAACTAAGGCGATGAGCAGAAACGAACAACGTATCAGTTAAAAGCTGAGTTTTTATTAACGACGAACTTTACCTGTGTTGTTAATTCATGCCAATTAATGCGCAAATAATAGTAAAAAATCGACTCAGTTATTGGTTATAAAATCTTCTATTTAAAAATTTTATTTTCGTGAGTACTTCCTAAAATAAAAGGACGACAATTAAGAGAACACTTACTATCCAAAAATATAATTATTACACACCCCTCACTAAAGTTGTATGCTGTAATTATATTAATAGTAAATGCTTATACACTAATAAAATAAGTGCTTTTTGTATCATTATTGGACGTTTCTTACGTTTCGTACATTATTATTATAATTTCTATAAGAACATTAGCAATTACTCCTACTCAATTGTTTTTATTTTTTTAGTATTGAATTTTTGGATGTTTCAAAATTGTCTTCATTAGTTGTTGAATTCAACCTTTCAGTATATTAACTTGAATAGAACGTTTCTTCTAGTTGGATGACTGCACTCTGCAGGTTTACAAATACAACAATAACGAAGTGGATTGTGGAAACTACTTGGATTTGGAATCGACAATAGACGAACAGTCCGAAGAATTTGATGGATTCTCACACAAGTAAGTTGATTTATGGCTAGAGAAAAACAATTTGTTCAAACGTATCTCAGGACGGCTGGTATTAACACAAACTTTTATTAATACATAAAGCAGCGAACAACGTTACGACATAGTTGAGTGATCTTCAGGTTAAAACGTTGTTCTCTGCTTTAGGTATTAATATAAGTGTTAATACCCACTCGTCCTGAGATACATTTTTACTGCAAGTGGGTTTGTGGTCATCACGAATCTATTCCAACTTTATGTCCTTTATGGTGCTTTTATTAAATTTAACTTATCTATAAGAAGCCAGTAATATTTCTTGAAACAAGACATATAACAAATTGCTTAACGAGCTATGTAACATTCCCTAAAACAAGCTGTGTGACAATTACTTAACAAGCCATGCAACAAGCACTTAAGTCGTGTAAAAGGCACGTCAAAAGCCTTGCATTAAACCATAAAAAACCCTATAGTAAGCTATTAAATGTCATGTAACAAGCCATGTTATAATCAATGTAACAAGCCACGTCATAGTTCCTCTAACAGGCCCTGTAAAAAACTATGCAACAAGCATTTAACAAGACCAGTAATAAGCTATATAAAAAGCATTGTATTAAACATGTAACAAGCCATGTAGAAAGCTCTTAACAAATCATGTAACAATCTCTGTAACAAGCTTGTAACAGTTCCTGAAGTAAGTCATGTAACAATCTGTGTAGTGAGGCCTTCAACAAGCCTTGTAGTAATGTACGTAACATACCCTGTAACAACACATTTTTAGTATATTGCGGTTTTTCTCTTTCAAGTTAATCATATACGTTGAGTTTTGATTCACATGGTAATATAATTTATTTTCTTTCCACTGTTTCTTTCTTCAATTTATTATTATTATATATAATATTAAACTGTAATAAGAGTTAGATTGCAAAACCTTCATTATTATTGAATGGTTGTTACAGATTTATATTTCTGAACGCATATGAGTAAAAAGCAATATTTGTTATTATAGAACACATGATACGATAAATCATAGGTGAACGTGATATCGGGCCAGTAACCAAAGGTTTGTACTTTTAACTATACTATTCTTCATAGATAATTGACTCATGACTACAGTGTTAGTCTACTAACTACTTATCAAAAATTTAGGCAATAGACAAAGTTTAATTTAGTTCATAAAAACATACCACTTTGTGATCTTCAGTTAATTCACAGACAGATGAAGTAAGTACAGTATAGTCTCGGTATAGTTTTACATTAAACCTGAATGATTGTACGTAAGACAGGCAAGTGTATAAGGAATTAAACTGGCTTGTTGAGACATTCATTTTTACGTGGTTGTAGTTATATGTTGGTCTACGTTAGTTAACACATTCGTTATATAAGAATCTATTCCAAACCTTGATGTTCCTTTCGAGCGCTCGGTGACAGGTGTCAGAGGAGTAGCTAATAAACACTGATGTTCGTGTAGAAAGTGTTGATTTTAACACCTTCATTGTTAAAGGCGACGTGCCGGAGGGGGAGTTAAGGAAATATACGTTTGGAAAATCTTTTATTTCGGAAATGTAGTACCGTTTTATCAGTGATGTCGAAAAACCCACTTGTTGAGAAATTTATATGTAAAAACGGCCCGTTTGGGTTGAGAAAATATTTTACATGACGATGACCGAAGAAGGTCGAAACGTTGTTCACTCTTCTATGTAAAATATTTTCTCAACCCAAACGAGCCGTTTTTACATATAAAAAGTACCGTTTTATGCCCCTGATACGATTTTTTCCTGAAGTATTTGATTTATGCCTGTGCTTGAAAAAGTTCTGTTAACCGATGGAAGTTTGTGAGGTGGCGATTTGATAGGACTTTTATCACTGGTGATAATTATTGTGGGAAAATACAGACGTCTCTCTGAGCCTAGGCCCGGCATGGCCAGGTGGATTAAGGCGTTCGACTAGTAATCTGAGGGTCGCGGGTTCGCATCCCTGTCGCACCAAACATGCTCACTCTTTCAGCCGTAGAAGCGTTATAATGTGATGGTCAATCCCACTATTCGTTGGTAAAAGAGTAGCCCAAGAGTTGGCGGTGGGTCGTGATGACTAGCTGCTTTCCCTCTAGTCTTACACTGCTAAATTAGGGACGGCTAGCGCAGATAGCCCTCGAGTAGCTTTGCGCGAAATTCAAAAACAAACAAACAAACAAACTCTCTAAGCCAACAAAAGTAGCAAGTACTCCTCTCGGAGCTGTTCACCACCCAAATCATCCTGGTAATAACAATAGTTTCTGTGACAGACCATGTACTCCTACTGGGTGTATGGTTTAAGCACTTTAAGTACTGTTAGTGTTATAAGGAAATGAGCCAGTGCTATATGGTAGGGCTCCAATGTGGGACCAGTCATGAATGAACCTTCGTAATACACTGTATGATAAAGTTACAGTGCGGGACCTGTCATGTGTGAATCTTCACAATACACTGTATGGTAAGGCTCCAATGTGAAACCAGTCATATGCAATCCTTCACACTACATTGCTTGGTACTTAGATGAAACTTCTTTTAACATTAAGTACACCCTCTGTTTTAATCTATACGATGGTAAACTGTAAATAAAGCTGACTTCTTTATTCTGAAACACTTCCATACTTGACTCGGAACTAAGGTAATTACTTATACCATCCACTTACCTGGGTATGACAGCCTTACATGAATCACTCTCATCGTAATTCTTGAGCAGTATAGACTTCGTGTTTGCAGATGTAAGTGAAGACTTTTTTATGCTACATGACGACCGAAAATAAAGTTCTTGTCATCATCCAATAACAATAAATTTAGTGCATTCAGGTATATTAGTTTTATAATGTTCTGACCAGACTGATCACTCCATCAACTTAATTGTACTTAGTACACGAAAGTGCTAGTTCCAATGAGACCTGGACACAACAGGCATGATCTGACATCGAGTCAGCCATCAAACGATATAAATGATTATCCTCACTGCTACATTGTCTGCAGCGTATCTTTATAATTAATTTCTGTAGGAGTGATACAGCCTGGTCAGTACGAAGGCTCTCCCTCTGGCTATGGTATCATTGATAAGTTATTCCACTCAGATTGTGCTAAGTCCTTGGTTTATTAATCTACTGTACTAATTATACCTTTATTGAGAATCTTTCATTCATACTAATTAACAAGTGATTAATAGATAAAAGCCAATAGAAAGAATGTTAAAAGTTTGTATTCAGGTTATGTTAAAATCTATTATTTATTTAAATGCGGAGTTTCGTTTAACTGATATTTTACATTCATCGTCTTAATTCAACTTAATGTTATTATTACGTAATTAAAACGTTGCTTTATTTAAAACTAGAAATACTAAAAATGTTTCAATTTTATAACACAACAAAACACCACACCAAGATGTCAGTACTTCCTAAAAGTTTCTTTGGGGAAAAAACATCGCAAATGCTGTAACTATTAACTACTCTGTGGAAATTGAAACGAAAATAAGCTACATATATGGACTTATTTAAAGATACTTACGTTAGAAGTTGTTTATCAGTGCCAGAATGCCGTACGGTTGTTGTTTTAATAACATAACGATAGCTAGGGCTGTGTTTAATTACAGTGTACAAAATGTTTTACTTTTTACTAATCTGACTACAACAAATGAATGAAACAATCTATTTAGTTGCTCTTTTAACACACAGAAACACATTGACGTTTTTAATTCGCTGAAAGACAGAAATGTTAATCCTGCACATATTTCATACACTACAGAACTACAAAACTGTTCTTATGACTTTATTTGTCTTGATTTTCTCATGAGTCCTTGTTCAGGTTGTGGAATAATTAGTGAAGAACCTAGTAGACATGGGTTAAAAATTGATGTATGTTATACGACAGTATTTATATTGTGGGTTAAAAGTTGATATATGTTAACACGACGGTATCTATATTGTGGGTTAAAAGCTCATATATGTTAACACGACAGTATTTATATCGTAGGTGAGAAGTTGATATATGTTAAGATGACAGTATTTATATCATGGGTTAAAAGTTCATACATGTTTACATGACAGTATTTATATTGTGGGTTAAAAGCTCATGTATGTTAACACGACAGTATTTATATCGTAGGTGAGAAGTTGATATATGTTAAGACGACATTATTTATATCATAGGTTAAAAGTTGATATATGTTAATACAACAGTATTTATGTTGTGGGATAGAAGTTGAAATATGTTAGCACAACAGTGTTGATGTTATGGGGTAGAAGTTAATACATGTTAGTTAACACGACAATATTTATATCATGGGTTAGAAAGTAATACAGGTTATCATGACAGTATTTATATCGTGGGTTAAAATGTTATATATGTTAACACGACAGCATTTATATTATGGGTTAGAAGGTGATGCAGGCTATCATAACAGTATTTATATCGTGGGTTAAAAGTTGATATATGTTAAGACGACAGTATTTATATCGTGGGTTAAAAGTTGATATTGGTTATCACGACAGTATTTATATCGTGGATTAAAAGTTGATATTGGTTATCACGACAGTATTTATATCGTGGGTTAAAAGTTGATATATGTTAGCACAACAGTATTTATGTCATAGGTTAGTAATTGATATATGTTAGTTAAAACTACAGTATATCGTGGGTTAAAAGTTGATATGTTAATACGACAACATTTATATCACGGGTTAGAAGCTGATATATGTTAACACGACGGTATCTATATTGTGGGTTAAAAGTTGATACATGTTAATACAACAGTATTTATATCGTGGATTATAATTTCATATACGTAACACGACACTATTTATATCATGGGTTAGAAGCTGATATATACTAAGACGACAGTGTTTGTATCATGAGTTAAAAGTTGATACATGTTAACACGACAGTATCTATGTTGTGGGTTAAAAGTTGATACATGTTAACACGACAGTATCTATGTTGTGGGTTAAAAGTTGATACACGTTAACACAACAGTATTTATATCGTGGATTAGAATTTCATATATGTTAACACGACAGTATTTATATCATGGGTTAGAAGCTGATGTATATTAAGACGACAGTATATATATCATGGGTTAAAATCTGATAAATGTTAACACGACAGTATTTATATCACGGGTTAAATGTTAATATATGTTATACTACAGTATCTATATTGTGGGTTAAAAATTGATATATATTAACAGTATTTATATCCTGGGTTAAAAGTTGATATATATTAACAGTATTTATGTCATGGGTTAGAAGCTGATATATACTAAGACGACAGTATCTATATTGTGGGTTAAAAGTTGATATATCTTAACACGACAGTATCTATATTGTGGGTTAAAAGCTGATACATATTAACGCAACAGTATGTATATCATGGGTTAAAATCTGATACATGTTAACACGACAGTATTTATTTGAAATTTTATATATGTAGTTAACACAACAGTATTTATATCGTCGGATAAAATATGATATATGTTAACACGACAGTATTTACATCGTAGGTTAAAAATTGATATATGTTAAGACGATAGTATTTATATCATGGATTAGAAGCTGATATATTTATATCACCCAGCAACTGCGATGAGCAGCTAAACCGCTTGAAACTGTGTAGTGTTTATCGACACGAATACTGCCTGCTGTGAATTTACTTTCCTTTATTTTATGGCTTATGGATTATTACTTACAATGAGATTATTGAAAACTTATCCATTGTAAAATAATAATGTCTCTATATTAGTGACATTGTTCTATATGGTAGAGGATGTAGCTGCTAATACTTGCTGTTTCATTTATTCCACTTTTGCATGACAAATTACGAGAAACCTATAAACGTACTGTGAGCTTGTTACTAACTGTTCTCCCTCTACGACCATCCTTTAATTATATCCAAATAATAATCGAATATATTTTTTGCTTAACACACAGTGAGAAAAGATTATTTAGAAGGTGGATACGTACTCAAAAAAAACAAAAAACTAAGATGTATACGCTTGCTAATATTTTGTTTGGGTAAATAAACGTCTTTATTATTTAGAAGGTGGATACGTACTCAAAAAAACAAAAAAAAAACTAAGATGTATACGCTTGCTAATATTTTGTTTGGGTAAATAAACGTCTTTATTATTTAGAAGGTAGATACGTACTCAAAAAAACAAAAAAAAACTAAGATGTATACGCTTGCTAATATTTTGTTTGGGTAAATAAACGTCTTTATTATTTAGAAGGTGGATACGTACTCAAAAGAACAAAAAAACTAAGATCTATACGCTTGCTAATATTTTGTTTGGGTAAATAAACGTCTTTATTATTTAGAAGGTGGATACGTACTCAAAAAAACAAAAAAAAACTAAGATGTATACGCTTGCTAATATTTTGTTTGGGTAAATAAACGTCTTTATTTCCAAATCCAATCATAGAGAACGAATAAATTGATGGAACTTTGTTAAACCGGTCTAATTCATTTATCAGTTAACTTCAACAATCACTTATAAATAACTTTACTGTGTGTTTCTTTGAAAAAAGCCACACGAACTGGTTCTTTGTTTGTTACCAGGAAGACTTAACATTATACATCTCTCTTGTCAGTACCGTAAATTGCTGTTTTTTATTTATGTGTAACAAGTTTTAAAAACTTTGTCACACTCTCATTAACTTCAGTTTTATCTATCTACCTGCACCTGGATTTCACGTTATGTACTCTCTACGCACTGTTTATTTAGCGATCTCATCATTTATTATTTTGCTTCTTGATTCAGCCTGAACAAAGCGTGTCTGTGGTTGTTTATTACATTTTATTACTTTGATGTAGACAATGTACACCAAATTAAACTACTTAAAAAAAACCGACAAAACTTGCTTACTCTGAGTAGAGAAAACAAAGAAAACGGTCACTCTGTGAACTGTTTTTCTCCCAAAAGTCTTGTCTCCTAGTGGCACAGCGATGTCTGTAAACTGTTTTATCCCAAAAGTCTTGCCTCCTAGTGGCACAGCGATGTCTGTGAATTGTTTTATCCCAAAAGTCTTGCCTCCAAGTGGCACAGCGATGTCTATGAACTGTTTTTCTCCCTTAATGTCTTGCCTCCTAGTGGCACAGCGATGTCTGTGAACTCACTCCGCTAGAAACCAGGTGTAGCTTTGTGCTTAATTCCAACAATCAATTAGTCAACCAAAAATACTTTAATAATGTACTTGTGATGTGGAAACCTATAAGTTCGTTTGTTTATTTGAAAGCAAAGCCACGTTTAGATATCTGCTGTATCCACGGCGGGTAATCAAACCTCTAATTTTAGCGTTATAAATCCTTTTGCTTACAGTTGTAGAAATGAAATAAAAGCCCTATAACCCAAGCACTTTCTAAAAGTGAACCTTTCTTCTTCAGGGGAAAACTAGGAGTTTGATGTACTGGTCAACATTATTCATATCTGTTTTTCCGTCATTTCAAAAGTGAATGTTGAACTTTGCTTGCTAGTGCAACTTTTCAAATGTAAACATGAGACCAACGAACGCTGGGACAGACGCCACCAGTTAGTAAACGTATACGTTTAGCCTAACATGGAGTTACTGCTGCGGGTAGGACTCTCCAAAACTGATAAAACCAGAGGGGCATCTTGAAAGGGTACGTAGTAATAAAAAGGGAAATCACATTAATGTGAACCTCCACTTTAACAAGAGCTTGATTTTTATTGATTGCTTTAATCTAATTTAAATCTTCCAAAAGGGGGAAGATTTTCCCGAAGCCAGTTTACCCATAAATATGGGCCGAAACAAAAGATAGAACAAGCTCTTTATAACGGTCGCCGGTGTTAAATACGGTCGCAAATATAATTAGTTAAATGCTGGCTTAGTTTATGTTATGATATACTTTCGTGGACTGGTACAATTTACATAAAGTTATAATTGTGACACAAATAAAAGATTTTCACGAGCGTCTAAAATTCAACTTTCTGCTTATTTTGTGTGTTCTGATATACATAATTTGAAACAGTCTTTTCACTATTTTAAGAGCAACGACCATTTTATATTCAAAATTTACCTGTGGAATCGAGATAGAAAATGTTTATGGGCTACTGAGAATACAATAAATTGGAATATATAATGTTTATGGTCCACTGGGGATATAATAAATTGGAATATATAATATTTATGGTCTACTGGGGATATAATAAATTGGAATAGTTTATGTTTACGAGCTACTGAGAACATGACAAATAGGAAAAAATAATGTTTATGGGGCTACTGAGGACATGACAAATTGGAATAGATAATGTTTATGTGTTACTGAAGACATGACAAATTGGAATAGATATTGTTTATGTGTTACTGAGGACATGACAAATTGGAACAGGTATTGTTTATGTGTTACTGAGGACATGACAAATTGGAATAGATAATGTTTATGTGTTACTGAGGACATGACAAATTGGAATAGATAATGTTTATGTGTTACTGAGGACATGACAAATTGGAATAGATATTGTTTATGTGTTACTGAGGACATGACAAATTGGAATAGATATTGTTTATGTGTTACTGAGGACATGACAAATTGGAACAGGTATTGTTTATGTGTTACTGAGGACATGACAAATTGGAACAGGTATTGTTTATGTGTTACTGAGGACATGACAAATTGGAATAGATAATGTTTATGTGTTACTGAGGACATGACAAATTGGAATAGATAATGTTTATGTGTTACTAAGGACATGACAAATTGGAATAGATAATGTTTATGTGTTACTAAGGACATGACAAATTGGAATAGATATTGCTTATGTGTACTGAGGATATAACAAATTGGAATATATAATGTTTATGTGTTACTGAGGATATGACAAATTGAAGGAATCTTCAATAAAGGTGACTGTAAATAGTCATTTAAAAACAAGGTTGCACAGTGAAAGTTTGGAGACGAATCGATTGGACAATAAAAAACAACTTAAAATCCTGAATATTTACATAATAAATTTACTCTTGAAAACCTTGTGTTGACTTGGCGTATACACGTCTCATGTATTTCGTGGCCCGGCGTAACTGTGTTTGGAGTGCTCGATTCGCAATCTGAAGGTCGCAAGTTCGAATCTCCGTTCCATCAAACATGTTCGCCCTTTCATCAGTGGGGATGTTATAATGTGACACTATTAATTGAAAAAAGAGTAGTATAAGAGGCGGTGGATGGTGATGACTAAGCTACCTTCCTTCTAATCTTTCTTTCACTGCTAAATTAGGATTGGCTGCTACAGATAGCTCTCGTGTAACTTAGCGCAAAATTTAAACCAAACTTCAATTGTACAATTTGGAAAAACGTTGCTTGCCTACTAACGGCATATTTGGAACACTTTAAATCACAAAAATATTGAATGTGGCATGGAACCCATAGATTACGTGTTCTTCTCCGAATCCCCCCAGTGGCAGAGCAGAATGTTCTGCGGACTTGAAATGCTAAAACTCGGGTTTCGATACCCGTTGTGGGAACAGCACAGATAATTATTTGTGTAGCTTTGTACATTTACCTCAAATAAAGTTTCTACGAATGGATAACCGGACTTCAACCCTGATCTTAGCTGGAACTTTATCGTTAAACGTCCAAATACTAGAAGACTGGAGGTTCAGTTTACAAGATGAAGATAGGCCTAATGGTGAACATTAGAAAAGGAGGGGGGAGAACTGGAGGACAAGCCCACAGATATGTTTGATATTTAGACATTTTTCCTTGTGTCTGTACTAACACGTGTGGGTGGTGATTATCAGGTTGTCATCGAGAAGAAAAATGAAGAAATTGAGTAGGTGTATTTGATAATTATGATATACACGAGGCCCGGCATGGCCAGGTGGGTTAAGGCGTTTGACTCTTAATATGAGGGTCGCGGATTCGAATCCCCATCGCACCAAACATGATCGCTTTTTCAGCCGTGAGAACGTTCTAATATTACGATCAATCCCACTATTCGTTGGTAAAAGAGTTGCCCAAGAGTTGGCGGTGGGTGGTGATGACTAGCTGCCTTCCCTCTAGTCTTACACTGCTAAATTAGGGACGGCTAGCGCAGATAGCTTTCATGTAGCTTTGCGCGATATAAAAAAAAATGATATACACGAGGACCTTAACATCACAATAACGAATGTGAATCCACTTTATTTTATAAAAAATAAAGTGGATTAGTCACCCACTATAGCAGTCTTATATTTTCTTCTTCTCTGCAACTTGGGAACTGTGTTGGGTCTTGCAAGGCCATGTTTATGTATCTTGAAGAAACAAAAAACCCTACACAAGTGAATTAGTTCGGTTAAATCTATATTAACAATAGAACGTTTTGAAGGCTGGTACAACACCACACTGTGATATTTGGAATCTCTTTCTAGACGGGATTTGAACTTATGAATGTACTTGTCAGACAGATGTTTTAACAAACTAAAATACCGCAATTTTTTAACACATTTTTGCGGTGATCCTACAAAATACTAATGTAGTGAACAGTTGCATTATAATGTTTGAAGAGCTTTTCCCATCAAAGAAAAATGTGTGTGTGTGTTTTCTTATAGTAAATCCACTTTGGGCTATCTGCTGAATCCATCTAAGGGAATCGAAACCATGATTTTAGCGTTGTAAGTTCGTAGGCTATCCACTGTACCAGCGGGGAACTCAGAGAGAAAATATAGCACTGTAAGACGTAGTCACTAATAACGTTTAGGTATATATTTGATATTTTCACTCATTTAAAGGAATAAAAAGAATCCAGCCCCTACCCCATTACTCCACTTATATTGTTGTTGTTGCTTTTGGTTTGTAGTTGAGCACAAAGTACAAAGTGGGTCATATGTGCTGCGAGCACCGCTGGTATCGAAACCCGAATTTTTAGCTTTGTAAGCAATTAGACTTGTCGCTGGACCTTTGGTGAAGGTTATACTGGGGGAACAACGCAAACATAGTAAAGCACTTTGTGTAGTTTTCACTTTATCATCTGTAGAGAATTTTGTTTGTTTTAAATTTTGCGCAAAGCTACTCGAGGCCTATCTGCGCTAGCCGTCCCTAATTTAGCAGTATAAGACTAGAGGGAAGGCAGCTAGTCATCACCACCCACCGCCAAAACTTGGGCTACTCTTTTACCAACGAATAGTGGGATTGACCGTCACATTATAACGTCTCCACAGCTGAAAGGACGAGCATATTTGGTGCGACCGGGATACGAACCTGCGACCCTCCGATTACGAACGCCTTAACACGCTTGGCCATGCCGGACCACCTGTAGAGAAAAGTGTGAAGCTTGACTCAAAGCACATTGCACACTTCCAGTCATTTTTTGTCCATAGTTTGTCTACTGAATGCATATTTTTAATTACATCTGAAATCGAAGAGTTTACGGAATAAATGTAGCATAACAATGATACGGCTATAACTTCACATTTACAGAAGTCAAGCAATTATGTATCACATCACGTGTTCAGAAATAAATGGAGTGATTTACAAATATTTGTATTGGGAGATCCTCATATAATGGTCAGTCAGTTCAAATATATCGCATTTCACGCTTAAATTCTTGCCAAGAAATGTGTAGGTTAATGTAATCTAAAGAATTTGGTAGCATATAATAAGTGTTTATGTCAGGATAAAAAGAAATTTTCAAGCAAGAAATAGATTGATTATGTTCCCGATTATTTGTTTGAGAGAAATCTAAATGCCACTCAAAATTCATTCCTGTTATCAAAGAAGAAATGGAGATATACATATATATATATATATATATCGTACAACATTGACTATTTTATATATTTGCCAGTGGAGTGCAAAATCAGATTGTATACAATAACAGTTGTAAGTTTATTATAGATGTGTATAATAATAGTTGTAACTTTATTATATATGTATATAATATGTAAATAATAGTTGTAAGTTTATTATATATACGATGTGTATAATAATAGTTGTAAGTTTACAATATATACGATGTGTGCAGTAATTGTAAGCCTATTATACATACGATGTGTACTATAACAGTTGTAAGTTTATTATACATACGATGTGTACAATAATAGTTGTAAGTTTGTTATATATACGATATGTACAATAACAGTTGTAAGTTTAGTATGTATATATGTGTACTGATGAAAATTTTCAGAACATTTATGAGTTTGACCACAGGGAAAAATGTATTTTGAGTTTTACACTCAAATAACTTTATTACATATTGATGAAAGCTGTATATCGTTTCGTTTTTGACCAAACGATTATTCAAATACACCTCTGATACTTATCAAATGATATAACCAATATCTACATATTGATTTGATTGAATAAACATGTGGCTTTTTTGTTTCTCTGGAATTATGCACACAGATAGACAATTGTTATCTGTGCTCTGCCCACCACTGGTGTCAAAACCCATTTTCTAGCGGCTGTGAGTCCGCAGACATACCTCCGTGCCACTGGGAGGGGGGGCAAACATATGGCAGTCAGTGGTGGAAAATTATTAGATCTGGGTTAAGAATATACTTTGATGTTTTCGTAATTTTCAAATATAATTTTTAATGAACAAGGATGTAATATTTTGTTAGGTGGATGGGGAGCACCTCGGTTCCAGTTGTGTAAAGTTGTTTTTTATTTGCTAGAGGGGGAGAATACGTTAATGAATACTTAAAGATCCCCCTGCTACCTTCCTACTGATTTAATTTCAAAAAGTGGTGTTAAGGAAAATGCAAGTTTCGTATCAGAGACGTTGTTGTTCTGAATTTTGGATCCCTGGTGATGAATTGAGTCTTTGTTTTAAGGTTTAATCTGTGCTCCGTTTAAACTAGCCAATCATTTAAGTAAAAATACATTTTTCAAATAGATCGTTTCACAGATGCATAACAATATTCTGTTTTGTTTTTCTAAAAATTGTTTGTTTCAGTATAAAGCCACATTGGGCTATCGGCTATGTTCACCACAGAAAATAAAATCCGATAGTTTAGTATTGTATATCGATAAACTTACAGATTGTCTCAAGAGGGGATTTTTTTAAATGCCAACGACTTTAGTTAAGTAGGACTGACTCTGATACTTCTACATGGTATTGGACAACTATAGAAGAGTGTATTCGTTGTTGTTGTCTCGTTTTTGTGGTTGTTATTATTTTTAGTCCCAAGACCACTGGGTCACCTTAGATGCTGATACATCATCTCGAGTAGATTTACCTAGCAACGTCCCTCTTCTCTCCAGATAGCCGACCCTACTGTAGCAATGAAGGACTGACTAGAGTAAAGGGAAGGCAGCTAGTCAACATCACTCACCGGCAGATTACCAGTCAAGTGCCATAACCACCAAGTCATGTCTGGTCCCTGTTTGTTGTTACACTTTAATTTTATCGACAAGTTTAACATAAACAAATTGGAATTTTCAACCTGAACACCACCATATTTACACGCGCTCTAAGCGGTCAGGTCTGCAGGGTTCAGGTAGAGCATTTCTAATTTCGAACTGCTGACCAAAAGGAAGGCAGCCAGGCTTTCCCCCCATTATTATTTCACTCTCATAGAGGGGGTATAAACAAATATACATCAATTTTACAAGTCGTTTGATGATAACAACTGTACTTATCTGGATAGTAAAGAAATATTAATTCATTACTTGCGATACACAGATTAGTGGTAGTAACAAAACACAAAAAGGTAAAATTATTACCATACAGAAGATGAACTACAATAAACTGAAAATTATTAGAAAGCAAACAAAATTATAATTCAAAATCGCTGCATGATATATAATCCTGTACACCCTCGCTTAACAAATGCCCAGAGTCACATAACCGAAACCGTAATAGATCGAAATACATTTTAGCTTCAAGTTGAGCTTTAAATATATTCGCAAAATGAACACCAACACCAAATGATAGAACCTTATTACAGGCAGAACAAATCATAAACTTAGCTATACCCGTACACAAACGTAAAAACCTGAGGTGAGGAGAACTCAGCTGAGGTAAAAATTCATCCAAAGCCACCTTCCCTTTTTCATGATCCATTAACTCACATTTTAGCAACTAAAAACTAAATTCCACGTGTCCTGTACTCTGGAATATTGGAAAAATAAATGAGTAATAGTTTCTCTAGCAATGCCAAAGAAGGAACATAAGCCAGTCGGATGATGAAACATATGAACCAGGCAGAAGCATCTACCGTTACGAGCGCTTTTTCCAGCTCTTTTATAACGCACTCAAAAAACTGAAAGTAGAGAAGATTTTCTATCTGCAGTACGTCTCGAATCCAGGGCTCTTGGAACTGGAGCACCATACGCATGTGCTCACGCCCGACTTACAGAAAAGCAAGACAGATATTTGAGTACAGAGTAGCATATTGCTTACAGGTGTAGATGAAACTTCATATTTTATGTTGCAGCAGCAAAGTGGTGAATAAATGAGAAAAAAGAGGATAAAAACATTCATTGTAGCAACTTTAAATATATAGAAAGACTTAGAAATAAAACATTTTTTGTCCTTTCCACCTATTCCATCACAATGGTTATATTTTGATAAATACGCGCAACAAATTGCTAATAGTCGCCTTGGAGTTCAAAAACCTGTTGTGACAAATAAAAATAGGTTACCTTGGCATACTGCTAGAATGAGTACGTGTAAAGATTAGCCTTCCACGTGCCCACCATCTCCCCTTCTCTCTATGTATCAACGCCCTCTTTATTTAGTTGGTGCGGTTTCGTGATGCCTGAAGTTTACATTCGATGTTAAAACTCCAACATTTTCAGGAATTTGTACACTTAACACATAAACTCATGCGGTTGTGACATATTTTCGCATTACAAGTTAGTAAGGTTTGTAAGTTTTATTAGAAAAACGTTTTTTTCTTGTTTTTTCTGTAAACTTTTTTCTTAAAAACACTCTATAAAGTCGGAGATACTACTGTTTAAAGAGCAATCGCTGAACCTCGCTTTCTATTTATATACAAAAAATTCCATTTTGTCAGATTTATTAGTGGTACCAGCCATAATAGTTGTTAATATGTTTATTGGTATTAAGTATTTGTGGCAAAGCTACTGAGGCTATCTATCACTGTCTCTAATTTTGAAATAATGATCACAGGTAAGGCAGCCAGTCATAAGCGTCCTATCCACCATCTACACTAAGGATTGACTCTCACTTTTATAACGTCACCACAGTTTGCAATCTCGCATGGATTTGAACCCATCTGGCTAGCTACAAACTTCAGAGCTCTTGCATAGGGCCAACCTACGCCAAGGAATACTTGTTGGTGAGAAGTGGTTGTCATTTATTAAACTCGTCACAATTGTTGGAATGTAAGCTTTAAAGTCAAAAGGAATTTCCAGATTCTGTAAGTTAAGCTTTATAACAAGCTGTTTGGATCAGTACATAACTGAATTTAAGTTTGTTTCTTTGTGTTTAAACACAAAGTTACAAAATGGGTTAAGCCCACCACGGACTTACAACACTAAAAACCGGGTTTCGATACCGGTGGTAGGCAGAGCACCGACAGCTCATTGTGCTCCATTTCCAACAAACTTTAAATAAATCAAAGATTTGTTTTGAGATCAAATCTCTCAAGGAGAAACTTAATGGATTTTAATACCGTCTGAATTCAATGTAACAAGCATGACGTTTTTCCTTTTAAAAGAAGAAACCTTTAAAATAAATATTACAGTATTTATAATGAACATGTTTTGACGAGTATGTAGCCAAGATAAATGTTTTTAATATTTTGTTGTTGTTTACAATGAGCCTATTTCTCCTGAAAATAAGGTGAGAGAGATGTACGAAACGTTGGTACATTTACACGTAGCCTGAAGCGTTTTGAGTGAAACTGTTTATTACTTGAATGGGTAATGAAGAAAACGTTATTATAAATGTCCAACATTTCGATAAGGTTCTCCATCATCAGGTTTACTGTTTTGTCATATTGTTGCTACGCCCACCCTTGTGGCGTCCGTAACACATTGCTGTCCAATTAATCTTTGTGTTACAAACATCATAGTTATTAAATCACCATTGTGTTATCTGCACCACACTGCTGCCACGCCAACCTTTGTAATCCTGCTTATAAAATATATTAAGCCAGTAAACACAATTTGAATGAAAAAAAAATTTGTATTTAATAATTTAGGCACAAAATAGAACACCAGGTATTTGCAACTGGATGAGCTAAATGTCATGTTTGACCGTAAGTCATCTTTTCTTTACTGTTTAGTAATTACTTTATTTTCCATGAATTCCTTAATAATAATTATTGTTGTGATTGGTTTCTTGTAGTTTGTAAGTATTTTTTGTAATCTGTTGTTGTAAACACAAATTTTACATAAGTTATTTGTGCTGTACCATGAATTTCAGCATAAACAAGCTAACCGTCTACTCACAAGAGAGCACAATTTATCAAATGATAAATACAGTACTTACTATGTAACATCCGTGAAATTATTATGAACATTCATTGTTGTATAAACTTTAAAGTTTGTTATAGTTATTACACAGCAAAAACCTCTATATAAATAATACGATTAATCTGTTCGGAACGTTTTCTCGCAAATTTCTCAGTCAATCAATACAACATCTTTAGAATGGCGTTTGTCTGAGGAGTCCAGATTGCATATTGGCTTTACCATTCAAAGGTATGTAAGGTAACCTACCTTTTGCTTAGTCAAACTTTTAATGTTACGAATATGCTACACGATGGTTTCGATTTCAACTTTATTTTTTTATTTGCAAAGTATTTCACACAAAAAACTCTTAACCCGTGTCTAATTTCCTAAAAAAAAAAAAAGGATAACACTAAATGCAATTTCTAAGAGCTTTCTCGACTTCGGTTTAAAAGTTCATCCAAAACGATATATTTATCAATTTATGAAAATTCATTCAGGTGTTTCTACATATGCTGCTAAATTTGCCTTCATTAAAACTTTTCTGTCAGATTTATACATATATATAGGAATGTTTGGGCAAGGAAGGATTTTTTACGGTAGTTTGTGACTTTTTGGCGATAAATTTTAACAATAAAAGATCAGCATACAGTCCACTTGTTTTAAAATAACATGTTCAAAACAAATCAAACGTATGTACAAAATTTCGTTACACTATTGGTTATCACAGTCGTAAGGAGCTTTAAGTGATTTTCTCCTTTTCGTCAAAGTCCAACACTGCTTTAATTACTTTAGAACACTCTTAGGCAAGACATATTACTCTTCTTTATCTCTGTTATTACAATACAAGCTGTGAAACTCATGAAATAGCCAGTTACAAATAAACTCACACACTGTCTAACTTCTTTCACTTCCACTTATTTACTTGCGTTAACTTTGTTGCCCACATGTATAAAATATATATATTGTTCGACTGAGGCCTACAACTTTTTATAAACTACGAGAGGTTATAATGTAATAATACTCACTTAAAGCAAGGACAAAAGCAACAAATGATTCATAAATAATTATGCAGGTAAACTTGCAATGCTTTATTACTTCTCAAAATACTAAATTGAACACTCAGGATATATAGCTATCGAGATAATAAGTCTCGTGCATGTCTGAGTTTTACATGTACTCTGCTTTGTAATAATTTATCTTCAGTTCGTCTCATAGACTGCTATAAACATCTTTTAGCTACTTCTTTTTTTTAGCACGGGTTTTATTCTTTGTTTTTAGGAGTTTATTTGTTTCAACTCATGTAACGCGTCATACACTAAACGCTCATAACTGTTTAATGCTATTTACTCTCATAAATACAATTATCATTATTTATTGTTTACTTGACGTGTAATTTTATTCAATAAAATTACATCTATATGAGTTTGCGTGGCTGCGTTTGTTTTTTTTTTTTAACAGGATTTATCGATCTGTCACATAATACCTACAAGAAAGCGTGGCTTAAATGCCATACTTTAAAGTGATAGAATAAGGAAAATTCAAGCGAAGGGAGTTAGGATACAGTGGCGGTACAAACGTAAACTAATCCAAGCCCCTGTGTTAAGGCTTATCCTTATTACTGGGGCACTATTAAGTGGAACGTCTGGATACGTTTATTACTGAGTTCGTAAATGTTATGGTTGTAAATGAAAACTTACACTTCTGTTCATACTTGAGTGAAACCGATATCTCTATGAGTCTCTCATTCCTCTTTGGTTTATGCACTTAAATGGTTTGATCTGTAAAGTCATAAATCTTAACATCTACTGTAAAAACTGAGTCAAACAAACAAACTCTGTTCTTCGAGTTTTGTTTTTTTATTTTTATTATTGTCATGTCATTTTATAACACGAGGAAAGTTTAGCCACTTCTGTGTATGACTTAATAGTGTGATGAAGGCCACGAAGCCTAATATGGCGCTTGTTATTTGCTGCTATTTTACACTGCTAAAGTTGTGTGGACTCTACACAAGCGGTAGCATCGTCATTTTGAATATCATAATATTTTGTGAAAAATATGCATACCTGATACACATATTTGTGCGAGGTATTCTACATATTAATGAAGTTGTTTGTTTTGAAGTTGACGCAAAGTTACACGAGGGCTATCTGCTCTTGTCGTCCCTAATGTTGCAGTATAAGCCTAGAGGGAAGGCAGTTAGTCATCACCACCCACCGCCAACTCTTGGGCTACTCTTTTATCAATGAATAGTGAGATCGACCGTCACATTATAACGCTCCCACGGTTGAAAGGGCGAACATGTTTGGTGTGACAGGGATTCGAACCCGCGATACACAGATTACAAGTCCAATGCCTTAACCACCTGGCTATGTTGGGCCATGAAGTTGCTAATAATGAGGAAAATGTTATGTTGGGCCTTTCTGTTTGTACTTGTACAGAGTGATAGGCGAGGTTGGGCCTTTCTGTTTGTACTTGTACAGAGTGATAGGTGAGGTTAGGCCTTTCTGTTTGTACTTCTACAGAGTGATAGGTGAGATTAGGCCTTTCTGTTTTTACTTGTACAGAGTGGTAGGCGAGGTTGGGCCTTTCTGTTTGTACTTGTACAGAGTGATAGGTGAGGTTAAGCCTTTCTGTTTTTACTTGTACAGAGTGGTAGGTGAGGTTAGGCCTTTCTGTTTTTACTTGTAGAGTGGTAGGCGAGATTTGTAGATATTAATTATACAACGTGTTTGTTTTTTTTAATTTATTTATGAAACCCAAACCGAAATACTTAGCATTAACTACCAGAATATGACTTTCAGAAATCAGTGCCAAAACTTCAAGTATTTGAAGCATTAAAACATTCGTGACTTGTTTCAATACTTAACGTGCCTGTGCTTTAATACGGAGCTTTTCAAACTTTAGCCCCGTCAGTTGCCTCTTTACTGTCTTTATACTACCCTTTCCTTTCTATGTTATATGTTTTTGTTTCGTATGAGGCTACTGAACATCTGAAAAATTACGATTATCTTCGTGTTGTTGTTTTTTAATTGCGCTTTTAATTAGAGATCCAATTAGGGCCAAGTTTGCATTTTTAGGAGAGGGCGTAAGGACCAAAACTCTTTTACGGTGAGGGGTCAGCAAAACAAGAACATTAAGAACACCAGATAGGTGTATTACATCTAAGGCTGTTTGAGAGGTTAGGTAGAATTACACGAAACTGTAGATTTTTGTCAGTGAAACCTTTTGTCAGGTTTGAAAAGGTTACAGAGCGACGGAGCAAGGGTTTCCCTAGTGGCACAGCTGTATGTCCTGGACTTACAGCGCTAGAAATTGGGTTTCGATACCTTGCTAATCCTTTATGTAGGTTTGCATTTGTCAACAAACTATGACCGAAGGCTACGCCACGTAAATTACCTCAGTCGAAAATGTTTCATTTCAGTGGTATTCAAGAATTCATTAAGATATTTTGATTTGTACTTATAATAATAAAATTAGGAGTATTATTGAACATTTTCTACAATCCATTTATTCTGCTGCTAAAAATGGTGATGTCTTTCTACAGTTAGTCACAATAAGTTAAAAACTGTTTGCATTTGTAAATAGCTACAGCATATATATAAACATTAAAATATTATCACGTGATTTCCATTCTAGTATGATAACAATAATATCAGGCGAATGTTATTATATCACTTTATTAAAACCAGTTTTTGTTTAATTAAAGAAACATATTCGATAAAAAAGCCGTAACATTTCGTTTACACCAATACAAATTATTACACCTATTACGTTTGATAATGTATAGTCTGTTTATAAGCATGTTGTAGTAACGTTTTAGAAGGCAGACACCATTATTCAGTCATCATAGCTCTCTTATATTTTTCATTTCTTGTTCTAAGATTCATTATACAAAACGCTTCCAACTATCGAAACACAACTCGTATTTCATCTGGCCATCAATTTTTCATTTCTTGTTCTAAGATTCATTATACAAAACGCTTCCAGCTATCGAAACACAACTCGTATTTCAAATGACCATCATATTGCTTTGGTAAAATAGGTTGTCAGTTTCACCATTGTTATCGTAATATAGCGTTTCACCCTTGAAGTTTATTCACGTCATGTTTGATAACGATCATCTTAACCCTTGCGATAAGCATTAGTCCTTAGTGATAACTAACTAAATATATACTTTTAAAATAACATCATAGCAAACTGACAACTGGAACTATTAAAACAAAGACAAGAAATAAGTGATGTTGTGTCTTTGTAGAAACAAAATTATTGCTAATTAAACTGTGGTAATTTCTCAGACTCGACATATTTTTCATCATTAATATTATATGTCGTTATACAGCTGGCAATTTTTTTCACTCTATGATAAACATTCAAAGGCTTTCAATAAAGTGATGAAAACTGATTTGTATACATTTTGGGGTTTAAACCCACATTAAAACAGATTACTTACATCGAAGATTAAGCCCATTAAACATCCATATTTTTAAGAACCTGAAGGATATAATTTTAGTGCATTGTGGGTCATTTTTGTGCAAACGAAATATTTCTATATTAAATACTGTAAACAAAAATGAAGGTAGTAAAAGGTGCGGTTATAAAATAACTGCGTGAAAATTTTGGTAAGAAAAAGAGGCTTGACATTTATTTGTTTTGTTATTTCCGGCTGCCTTAGTGGCCTTCTTTGCATGTTATTTTTGGGCCATAATATAAATATATGTTGTAACCGATTTACTGTTGTACATTTCTTTTAGTGCCTACGCTTGTTTCTGTATGGTTTTATTTTTTGCCTGTGACGTATATTATTTACTGTGTATTGCCTGTTCTCGAAATTTGTAGAACGTTCTTGTGCATAAGAATCATCAATGTACTAGGTGTGTATGTAAAACTAGTGACTTACAGTATTGTGACCTCCTCCAAAATCGCTATCACCTTCTCTTAACAAAAACAGACAAAAGCAAAAACGAATCGATGCAGCTAAAATTTAGTTTCAAGTATCTTTATTTCCGTTCATTTAAACAAATTACATTTTTGTGTAATTCAGAGTAACAGAAGGTAAACTTGTATCAGGTTATGATGTTGCTCAAAGTAAGAGGATATTTTTTTCCATCTGTATTTTCATTCAATGAAAATTATTGAGATAAGGCTTGAATTGAATTCACAAAGTTAATTTTTCATTCATGCTTACATAAGCCTGAAAATTAACGTTTTCGTATGTTGACGTTGGAAAGTACAAACGTAGTTGATTATTGTTGTCGGGCCGGTATAACCAGGTGATTAGGACGCTTGACTCGTAGTATGAGGGTCGCGGGCTCGAATCGTCGTCACACCACACATGCTCGCTCTTTCAGTCGTGGGGGTGTTATATGTTACGATCAATCCCACTATTCATTGGTGAAAGTTGGTGGTGGACGATGAGAACTAGCTGCCTCCCCTCTAGTATTACACTGCTAAATTAGGGACGACTGGCGCAGATAGCCCTCGTGTAGCTTTGCGCGAAATTCAGTAAAACAAAAACTTGTCTTGAGTAACTTACAATGTGCCACCGTTTTTGGTTGACTTGTAGTTTGTATACGGCTTTAGCAGACTGAATCGTGGTAGTTTTATTGTCTCGTTTGTTCTATTGAATAAATCAGTCAGTCAGAAACATCTTTAATATTTACGTCTCATGTTTGTATTTATTTTAGGAATCATAGTTTCTCTCTATGAAATAAATAATGCTTCCATAGAAACATTATCAAATAATGCCCGGTATATGCGGTATTCATATTCATATTGTCTAGGGCCTTCTAACCAACTAGTCTGTATCCCAGGAGAGCCTTCATTTTGTTTTATTTTTCACTGTTAACACAAAGAGTGATGTTTGTTGTTTTGTTTTTTCATGTATTACACTTACAGTTTAATGCTACTAACCCCGCCGGTCACCCCTACCCCAACTGTGGCCTTGAAAGAGGGAGAGCGTTTTGCTTAGCTCATAGGGTGCACTTAATCAATGAATGAAGTTACATGATTTGCTAAAGTGTCCTCAAAGTAACTGTATACATTTAACAGCGTAGAGGTGAAGAAACTGAAAGTACGGTCCTGATTTTGCTTCTAATTTCTCTCTAGTGTATTACGTATGTTGTAGCCTATATTTTGATTCCGTGTTGTTGATAAACCGGAAAGTAGTATTTGTTAGTTTCGCGCCAAACTGGACAAGGATTACCTGCGCTAGCCGTCCCTAATTGTGTACTGATAAGCCGGAGGGAAGACAACAGTTAACAGTATCCACCTACAACTGTTGGGCTGATCTGATCGGATAATGCATTCACAGGACGAAAGTACGGAGCACGATTTTGCGGCAACAGGCGTCGAACCATGGTATTTCGGATGTACGGTCGTGCACACCCAGTTGAACTTGGGAGAAGCTTTAACGAAATGTAATGAACGTGTCTTTAATGCATGAAACGTTTTTCATTTTCGGAAACAGTTTGAACGAAGTTAAAGTGCAGTAGTAAGTTTTGTGAGTAAATAATAAGTACGTGATTTAGTTAATTCATTGCTGTGAATACCTAGTTTGTGTTTGATGGAAAATATAGATAGAAAATTAAGAAGTAAATGGGATTTCTGTTAGATGTAGTTTGTTTGTAAAGTTAGGCCTGCCACCGAAGATTGGGTATGCTAAAGTGAAACATGAACAAATAGAGAGTTTTTATTATCGTTTAGTGAAGTGGACTTTCAACTATCCTTGTTATATAATAATCTAAACTAACGAGGGCAAAATTGGAAACTATTTCAACAATTTGTAGTTCTTTTGATCCGCTACCAACCTGCTGCCCTATTCCCATGCTTTGCAACAGCTCGTGCGGTTCACCATGATCGTGTTAGAATTAAATAACATTAAAAGTTTCAACCCCTAGAAATTAAACCAACTTTTGTATTCTAGCTTAAATTCCAACCATACAAAGAAAAACAAAGTGTGACTATTCAATATAAGTACGTTAACTATTATAATTTATATCGGACGAGTCTCCGATTTATTAAGTTAGGTACGTTACGTGTTACGACTTCAAATTCAGAAGTTAACAGAATGTTGATATGTATCAAATTTATGATATTTGTCAACAAAATTGATACTGTAATGATTTCTCTATTATATATTGTCTGGCATGGCTAGGTGGTTAGGGGCGCTAGACTCTGAGGGTCGCGGGTTCGAATATCCATCACCAAACATGTTAGCCCATGCAGTCGCTGGGGCGTTGTAATGACAATAAATCCCACTATTCGTTAGTAAATGAGTAACCCAAAAGGTGGCGGTGGGTGATGATAATTAGCTGCCTTCCCTCTAGTCTTACACTGCTAAATTAGGAACGACTAGCGCAGAAAGCCCTGTTGTAGCTTTGCGCGAGATTCAAAAACAAACAAAACAAATCAGTTATATGTTTATGTTAATACTGATGTTTATTTCAGTTAAATATATATTTGGAAATGTCTGTAACTTATATTGTTAAAAGTGTATTGCGAAATTCCTGCCTATTCTCTAAATTTTTAGAAGTGAAAGAATCAACAATCTTTGTTTACGGAAGTCCTAGCTAGTGTATCACTCAGTACTGTTGCCAACTGAACTTTCGAAAACTTTACCCTAAAAGTATATAAATCAACGCCCTAAGAGACAGTTAAATGATATTGTTAGGTTGCTACAGTCAGTATACAATAAACCAGTGGTTCCCAAACTTTAAGACGTGGGATATTTCAAATTTTCGAGGGAAACACAACAACATTGACATCTGTCGGACACCGTTCGAACTACTAGCTCGAGGTAGTTCACAGTTTTAACCACATTCCTTTCGATGACGTTCTCGAATTTTTGAGATATGATTTTGTTTACTTGTACTTTCGGCTACGCCAGTAACTTCTCGAACTTCCTCGTTTCTTAGATTTTGTATATAAATATTATATCTAAAAGATTTGGCTCTAGAGTGCATGCTTTCAAGTAAACTAAAACGCCACTAAGAAACAGGTCATCCTAACCTAGCTAGTAAGTCCCGTGATTGTTTTACCAAAAAGTTAAAAGAATTGAAAGAACAAAAAGGAACATTTTTGAAACAAGCATCAATACCAAGCAATGCTAGCCTGCTATAAGGTGACATATAGAGTCGCGAAATGTAAAAAGCCTCACACCATCGCAAAAGACGTGATTTTACTGGCTGCAGTGGATATGGTGAACATTATGGTTGGTGAATCTACGGGAAGTCTGCTTTCGAAGGTGCCTTTATCCAACAATAGTATCAGTCGTAGAACCCAACACATGGCCGAAGACCCCAAAAATCAGCTAATTGAAAAAATGGTAGGGAAAGAATTCGGGTTACAGCTAGATGAGGCGATGGGTATTTACAAGGATGCTCATTTCATATGGTACATACGGTTCGTGGATGGTGACAATACGATGGGTATTTACAAGGATGCTCATTTCATATGGTGCATACGGTTCGTGGATGGTGACAATACGATGGGTATTTACAAGGATGCTCATTTCATATGGTGCATACGGTTCGTGGATGGTGACAATACGATGGGTATTTACAAGGATGCTCATTTCATATGGTACATACGGTTCGTGGATGGTGACAATACGATGGGTATTTACAAGGATGCTCATTTCATATGGTACATGCGGTTCATGGATGGTGACAAAATTGTGGAAGACCTTCTCTTTTGTAAAAGTATCAGTGCAGGTACAAAGGCTCAAGACTTGTGTGAGATTCTTGACATTTTTATGTGTGAAAACAACTTAGACTGGGCTAAATGCATTGGCGTCGGTACCAATGGTGGTCGCTCTATGTCCAGCTGTTATGGAAGATTGCAGGCATTCATACGAAGCAAAGATCTTGAAGCACTGTGAACCCACTGCATAATTCACATGGAAGCCCTTGCGTCACAGCACCTTAGTCCTCCACTGAACGTAGTCCTGCAAAATGTGTTGAAAGTGGTGAACTTTATAAAAACTCGCCCAATGAAGGCGAGGTGTTGTTGTTTTTTTTCTAAACTGTGTAGGGATATGGAATCTGAGCACACTTCTTTGTTGTACTACTGTAGCTCGCCATAGTTGTCCCGCGGGAATGTACTGTCCCGTGTGTTCGAATTATAATAGGAAGTCTTCTCTTATCTGGAAGAAGAACACGAATGTGCTAATAACTTCTTAAATACTGATTTTTTTCAAAATTAACATATCTGTGTGATCTCTTCGTAAAACTGAATGCATTGAATCTCTCTCTGCAGAGAAGTAACACGCACATTTTGAAGGTTTCAGTCTTCAGAAAAAAGTTATTACTATGGGGAAAACAATGAATGAAGATGGTAGCAAAGACCATTTCTCCCTGCTGCAGCAGCTTGTTACATCCAATGATGTTGATTTGATTCACTAACTAAAATATGTTTTTTAGGGGCAACTAACAGCTTCGTGACTGGTTTGAAAATTACTTTCCAGAAGATATGGAAAAGTTTGCATGGATACAAGACCCATTCAAGGCTAAGTTCCCATCTGAATTTACCTCTGCAGAAGAAGAAAATCTTATTGAACTGTCTTGTGACAATACTTTAAAAACAAAACTTGGCAGCATGGAACTAACTGAGTTTTGGACATCAGTAAAATATTAATATTCGCTTCCAAGTGCTAACGCTCAGCGAATCCTAATTCCATGTGCGAAGTCATGTCTCTGCGAAGCTGGGTTTTCTGCGGTTGCTGTGATAAAAAGCCAGTTCCGCGCGAAAACCAATGTGGAACAGGAAATGAGGTGGTGGTGTTCAGTCTGATTCTAAGATTTGAGAAGCTGCGCAGTGCCCAACAGGTGCACACATCCCATTAGTAATCATCGTTATTTAAAAATGAAATAAAAATATTGTTTTTCAGTTTACGTGTATTATTCTTTCAAACGGCTACAAAGATGTTAGGACATAAATACTTGAGTATTAAGTTGTTTGGACCTAACTACTTAATAAATGAACCGAGAAAGTATCGGATACGCTGCTCTAAACCTTGGAAACTATAACGGTGATTAACGCTTATTAACCGAAAAACTAGAAATATTTGACCATTAGCGGCCCGGCATGGCCAGGTGGTTAGGGCGGTCGACTCGTAATCTGAGGGTTGCGGGTTCGAATCCCCGTCGCACCGTGGGTAAAAGAGTAGCCCAAGAGTTGGCAGTGGGTGGTGATGATTAGTTGCCTTCCTTCTAGTATTACACTGCTAAATTAGGAACGGCTAGTGCAGATAGCCCTCGAGTAGCTTTGCGCGAAATTCAAAAACAAACAAACAATTTGACCATTAACGTTTACAGAATTCGAACATTACAAACTTCAGGACCTTTGAATTTTAGTATTTTTACGAGGACGCTAGATATTTTCGTCGACAAAACTCACGTATGATGAAGCTAGCTAGCTTCATCCCCGTCAAGCGAACTGTACCTGTGTATCAAAATACAATTAATTCGCTTTCCGTGAACCGCCGGTAAGAGATTCAGTTCCAGATCAGATAGAAGACTCAGTATTGTTTGTCAGTTTGTAAAACCATTGTATGTAAATCATTATTTTGTAACAACTGTTACGTATTATAATTTAACTTGGACGAGTCTTTGATTTGTTGTGTTACGTATATTAATGTGTTAAAATTTCGAATATCCGGGAATTTTCATTTAAAAGTTAATTGAATGTTGATATGTATTAGATTTTTGATATTTGTCAACAAGATTGAAACACGCAGTTTTTTTCTTATCACAAATATACTTCAATATACAATTGATATTAACGGTTATTACAAATATTGGTTTATATATAAGAATTTTATAAACTTACAAACGATACTGAGTTTTCTATGTAGCCTACAATTAAATATTTTATCGATAGTTCAGGTCTACGACGAGCACATTAATTCTGAGATGATATTGTTACACCTCATCCAAGCTAACGCTGTCTTTTCTTGGTTAGCATCACACCCTTAGAAGCTGACTTTTTCTGGAGAAGATATTTAATGAAAAGATACTTAATACCTTTGTAAAAATAAATGACGTCCAAAGCAATTCCCTGAAGTTGAACTGTGTGTAATGTTCAAATTCTATAAATGTTCCTGGTCAAATTTTGTAGTTTTCCCACTGATAGAGAGTTAATCACAATTATAGCTTCCAAAGTTTATAGCTAACAAACAATAATGTTATTATTGTTTCTCGGCTAACTGGTTTTATACTAATCACGCGAAATTCTCGGACGTTCAACACTGTTCGAAAACACGTAAACCACATATTGTTAATTTTTGCTCTCGAGAATCTTTTACAAATTTAGAGAACAAGCGGGACTTGTGCAATACGCAGGTGCATAAAAACTATACAGAAACAAACATAGGTATTAAAATAAAGTATAATAATAATAATTCCTTTTTTTTGGGGGGGGAATTTCGCACAAAGCTACTCGAGGGCTATCTGTGCTAGCCGTCCCTAATTTAGCAGTGTAAGACTAGAGGGAAGGCAGCTAGTCATCACCACCCACCGCCAACTCTTGGGCTACTCTTTTACCAACGAATAGTGGGATTGACCGTCACATTATAATGCCCCCACGGCTGGGAGGGCGAGCATGTTTGGTGCGACTCGGGCGCGAACCCGCGACCCTCAGATTACGAAGCGCACGCCTTAACGCGCTAGGCCATGCCGGGCCCGGATCATCTGTTACTGGGCCTGTGTATATGAGGTAGCTCTCGAGTAGCTTTGCGCGAAATTCAAAAACAAACAAACTTAACACAACTATATTTTAATATAGAAACAACAGTACAATTTATAATAACAGTTATTACAAATAATGATTTATATACAAATGTTTTACAAACCTACAAACAATACTCAATAATTTTTATCTGATTTTTTAATAATTTTTTAACTGAATAATTTTATCGACGTTTTGCAAGCAACGAATTCTATGATAATATTGTTACATTTTGCTTAATGGCTGACCTTAAGCCGCATGCAAGCTGACTTTTTTTCTGGCGAAGATATTTAGTGTTCTAGTAGAGATACAAACGCCCAAAGTTAATTCACTGAAGTTAAATGGTTTGTAATGTTCCAAATCTATAAACGTTCTTGGTCAAATATTTGTAGTCTTCAGATCAATAAGCGTTTATCACAACTATACCTTTCGAAGTATATACAGTATACTGACTGTAACAAACCAACAACATTATAAAAACTGTCTCTCCGCGTGTTGGTTACCTTTTATAAGCTTAAGAGGAGATTTTCTAGAAATTTACCGGTATTTTACATCCATAACTTGTACTGTGTTGATTCTTACGTTAGAGAGTCTTCTGCAAATTTATAGAACAGGCGCAATACACATTCAAGGATATAAAATACATGCACTCCTAAATATATATTAAACTGAAATAAACATAGATATTAAAATAAATATGTAATACTATATCCGTTACTCGTAATACAACTTAGTTTGTATTGTGTAGACTCTTCGTAACAAAAGTAGTGCTCATATCTCTTCTCATAAATAAATGCCGGTATTATATGAAATAACTACAGAATTTTTTAGTTGGAGGCTCGTAATTAAGCACATATTCTCCCAAGCTCGTGTTTGTAGTTTCATGCTTTGTTTGCAACATATCCGTGAAACCACTTGTGATAACTTTGGTATATCGCCAGATTAATTTTCAAGAGGGAAGAACAGTGTCTGGTTAAATATATATGTAAAAACGCTTCCTCGTAAAAAATTTTCTCAACCCAAACGAGCCGTTTTTACATATATATTTTTCTCTACAAGTGGGTTTTCTCGACAGCACTGAGTGTCAGGTTAACTTGCACTAGTGGTGGTCGGGAAACGCGAGGTGTAAGAGGCTTTTTATAGCTCTAACGCATTGGTAGTTAAGCTTCCTCGCCAGAGAGTAGGGAGAATATAGATTTGATTACGTGCCAGCCGATTAAAAGTTCCCGATTAAGCTTTGGTGTTTACAGATAAACTTAACTACGTCAGTATAATAAAAATAGCATTCTGCTTTAGGTTTAACGTACTTAGCCCTATTTTTGTACTCTAATTAATAGGTATAAGGCTGTCGTATCTTTAGAATTGAAAGATTAGGCTAGTAACGCAAAATCACCATAAGGATTCACTTACAGTCAATACATTTAATTTCGAATATAATATAAACTATCTTATTGAGAAAGAATATTCTGAAATTCAGTATATCATTCATACGAGAATTAACAAATTATTCCTAATTATTGAATATTCTTATAGATATTTTTATAGTTTATAGTTTTTATTAGTATATCTTAATGTTGAATAAATAAAATGTTTGGAGTTTAGTTTTACCTACAAATTACCTGTGTTAATTAGTTTATAAAATGTGGCATTAGCCCTAATACGCTCTCTTGTTACGAAGCTGGGATCTGACAAAGTATAAATATTGTACAATGTACTTTAAACTCTCTCAGGTGTAGGAGAGGGGTAACACTTTGTCATTTTATTTCACAAAATAATCTGTTCTCCTCCCTTGTAATACATTACTTTATTTTGTGTTTTACAACGATTATCTCCAGCTTTGTTTATTTATATTCTTAATAAAATAAATGACACTTAGGCCCGGCATCGCCACGTGATTAGAATATGCTCGCCCTTTCTGTCGTGGGGTCTTTATATAGTTTCGGTGAATCCCACTAAGCGTTGGTAAAAGAGTAGCCCAAAGATTTCGTTAACCTTCCTTCTAGTCTCACACTACTAAATTAGGGACGGCTAGCGCAGATAGCCCTCATGTAGCTCGGTGAGAAATTTAAAGAAATTTAAAACAAATACATGACACCTGCTGTTTTTATTACAAAGTTACGTATTTATAGAAGTACTGTTTACAGCATTAGATCAGTTTCTTACGTGCACATCCAAAATATCACTCTGTTTGTGAATACTCTGTATTACTGGGATTCGACTCACAGCGGAATAGAAAGTGCAAAAGCCTTTTGTATAGCTTTGAAAACCAAACAAATAAGATAGCTGTAAGCATGCCACAATAACATAACTTGTACTAGATAAAATTAATTAGTTGAATGAAGTATCAACTTAATTAAGTTAAATTAGGTTTGTGAACATGATATAAAAACTCAAAATACGCAATTTCATTCCAATGACCTCTTTGAAATATAACTATTGTTTAACTTTATAAATTTATAAATTTATAAGAACTCTTTAACTTTATAGTCACCTGGTGATAAAAAAACTTTTTATAAGTTTATTTTGTATGTGATATCAAATAAGTTTAGGCAGCTGATTGGTTCTTTATTCAAATCAAAGCAGTTTAGTAACATGCCGCTGTCGTGTTTAATTATTACAGGTGGTAATTGCCTGTTTGATGTATCCAGGGTTTACTGACACATGTATCTTTTTCTTTGTTATACAACTTCCTACTACAACATGGTTAACATCGGTGAACTAAAGACTTCTTTAAGTCAAGTAGGTTGTTATGTGGTACTTCTAGATAACATGTCTTAAAGCTATACTATCGTAGACGTTCAATGGAATCACCTGAACTGATTGTATGACAACAGTTACACGTGTCTTCTGCTAGGTAGATCACTGGTAAGCTTCCACGCTTATAACGCTAAGATTTGGAGCTCGATCCCCATGGCGGGCACAGCGCAGATAACCTCTTAAGTAGCTTTCCGCTAACAAACTGCATCTCTGACACAAACAGGACGTAATAAAAGTTACACAATTATGAAGATATTAGTTAACTTCTCCTTTACAGTTAAAATTGTTTGCTATTCGATTATTCGTTATTTAGTAATGTCAATAAACAAGTTAACTGCATCATTAGATAATCCATAATTTGAAAGTTCGGTCATCTGTTTTCGCTCGTTTTTGATGTATTAAAATATATATTTACCAAACTTTGCACTGACGTTGTTATATTGATGTGTCGTTATGTTTGTTATTGAGTCTTATTTGTTTGGTTTCGGGTGTTTCACGTGGTAGCCGGATAACTAAATACCAAATAATTTTAGAGGGGTATTAAAACTTTTGAAGTTTCGCAACATACTTAATTAATAAATATAATGGAGTCAATTCAGTTTGTAATATAGTAAGCCTAGAACTATACAGTTATTCAGTTAGTAATATAGTAAGCCTAGAACTATACAGTTCTAATTATTTGCGTTAATAATAGTATGAGAACTAAACAGGTTTTCTTTAATGACGTCACTTATGACCAGATAAAAAGAATCACCTCAAGGGCCAACGATAGCCAATAGTTTTATATGCTATCATATAATAAAACAAATTACACTGGTAATGTATTAGACTGAGATACATACAGGTCTTTTTGTGTTTATGTTTATATAGTGTTGTGCATTGAATATATTTGTTATGATTATTGTTTTTCATCATACAATAAACAAGTGTCTAGTTCTGGATTCGTTTCAAAACACCTTTTTATAAAGCTTCTTTCATCTAATACCAGTTACTAAAAAGGTAGTTTTCACTGTTTGTATATAACTTAAACAAGAGAGATTTTTAAAGCAGTATTAGACTAAATTTATCTATAAGACCGTTTTATTCTGTTTTACTGGCTCTGTTTTTTGTGCACCAGTAATATTAGAACAGGTCACGCTTTTACCCGATTCGACTTTATTACTCATCAGGACCTCTACTGGCCTACCCTCAAATTGAAATTATTTTCCGTATGATTAGTATAAATTATCTATGAAACCTTAGGTGTGACCAAATACATCAAACAAAAGAGTTTGACCTTCTGAGTTCAAAACCATAATTAGATCTCAAATCGATGAAGAGATGACGAAGCTATGAGCTAAAAGTTTGTACTGGGACAAAACAACAACAAAAAACTCACAGCCATTCTGTGGACAGATACACTTTTGTTAGATAATTCAACTTGAAACAATATTGGGTTACCCACCCCCATCCACCAGTGGCTCAGCGACAAGTCAGAGAGTCTATAATGCCACAGTGGGCAGAACACCATTGTGTAGATTCACACTTAACAATAAAAAAATTAAATTAAATATAATTATATACATATTATGTTACAACAGATACAAAGCTTTAAATTTATTGTACAGTAAATTATGGTCATAAAAACGATTTCACAACGTGTTCATGAAAGATTAACAGAAGTATCTTGACTCCTACTCAACACATATACTTACCTATTGCAGGGCATGGGTAACCAGAGTGAATAACTGATCGTTCTTAGCAGTACTGAGTACCGGATATCACTTTTAAGACGGTATTAGTCCGGGAATTATTAGAGCTGGTTTGTCGTTTTTTATGTTTACACGTATTTTCATGTTTTTCTTTTTCAACAACGGGCCTACTTCACTCAGCTGAGATTTTTTTGAGGATCTGACCTCTGATTACAAACCATTTCATTTGAGCTCGAACAGTACTGACGCAAAGATTTTTTTTTAAAATTTGGAGGATTTCCACTAAATAGTCTAAATTTTGGTGTAAATGTTTGAAAAAGCATCTTTAATGCGAAAATTACGTCTCACTGCGAGTGTTTATTATTGCTTTATATGAAGACAGCAGACTTAAATGATAGAAATCAAACTTCGATATCCGTGTTGGGCACCGCATAGATAGCTCAGTATTTAGCTTTGTGCTTAACCTCAAAGAAACTATTATTAATTTCAGTACTATAGGTATGTTTATCACTATCATTCAATCTAATTTAGATTTAAGTTTAATTACAATGATTCGTTATAGACTTCAGTGGCTAAGGTAGATATATATGTATATATGTGTGTGTGTTCATGCTCAGTTTTTAGCACACTTTACTTTAGTAGCCAGAAAAATCTCTTTTGTTCTTGTTCTTATAACTACTTTTCTGTACATTTCAACAGATCTCCCATAGGCTCGTGCTCAGTTACTCTGGGAAATTTGAGAAACAGTAGTTCTTAGAAATGTCTGTAGCGTGTATTAAAACGTGCATAAGCAGTGTTGCGCTTTGTGTTTGTTTTGTTTTACAGAAAGGTAATATTATTTTATTGTGTCCATGACGCTCTATTTATTCGGCACGATGTCTCGGCTCGTAATCTGGGGGTCGCGGACTCGAATACCTGTCACACCAAACATGTTTGTCTTTTTAGTCGTGGGGGCGTTATAATGTGATGGTCAGTCCCACTATTCGTTTGTAAAAGAGTAGGCCAAGAGTTGGTGGTGAGTGGTGATGACTAGTTGCCTTCCTTCTAGTCTTACACTGTTATATTAGCGCAGATAGCCCTCGTATATGTTTGCGTGAAATTCAAAAACGAACATAATTCTTGGACAGAAACCCATTGTCGGTGACTGGGATTTACGAGTAGTTTACATTGTAATGTGAGAAACTTGTGTTTACTCAGTTAATAGCTTTTTGAGTAATTATGGTTACTGTACAAGTCAGATAAGTATGCTTTCATTAGTTTCCTTTATTGTTTGTTTGTTGTTAAGTTCAAGCTGCACAATGGGCTACATGGGGTCTGTCCACCACGACTATCGAACCACAATGTTATAAGCCCTCAGATTAGCACTGAACTACTTAGGGTGCAGAGTTCCAATGCAAGATTTATTAATTTTCGTTTTGGTTTTTACCAGTTGGTGTTCTGAGGTAACATTAGGTTAGAAGTCTGTTTCATAAAACCATTCTTCCACATGTGACTTTTACGTGGATAAAAACGTACCTAACTGGCACGACGCGCATTTTCTAACTTTAATCGCAGACTTTCATTTACGTGGAAGAAAACTGTTATTCTAGCGCTGTCTATTGAAAGAAGCGGTGATGACGAAAAAATCCACTTGTAGAGAAAAATATATATGTTAAAACGGCTGAATTGGGTTGAAAAACATGTGGTCAGCTATCGGTCAGTTACCTCTTTCTTTCTTTGTGAACTTGACGATGACCGAAGAAGGTCGAAACGTTGTTCGCTCCGCTACATAATTTTTTTTTCAACCCAAACTAGCCGTTTTTACATATGTATTGAAAGAAGCGTTTGAATATAGGTTTGTTTGTTTTGATGGTTGTTGGTCCTAGAAGAAAGTGAGGACTAATATATATTTATATATTGTTTATATATTTATATATATTATATATTGTTTATATATTTATATATATTATATATTGTTTATATATTTATATATATTATATATTGTTTATATATTTATGGTTATGGTTTTCAGTTGTGTAATCAATTAACTTCGTCAAATGTTGTTGAACTTCGTTGTTACTGAAAACCAGTTAGTTACAGTACACCATCTTCATTGCTACAGATATTATACAAAACAAAAAGAGACCGGATTAGCGAGTAATTTTCTGTAAGACAAAATTAATACATTATTACATGTTTTGACTTTATATAATTAACTTTATGGTTTAATGTTTGCGGGTTGCAAGTCTAGATCATTTCGATTATTCTAGATTTATTATAATTTAGTATATGTGTGACTTATTTTTCAATCTGATGTCTTCATTCAGCACTTAAGTTCTTCATAGTGAACCATATTGATGGGCATTTGCTTACTTCTAAAAAAAACAAACCAATATTTACACATGGAAGAAATAGGATTTATTTGTTTCTAAATAAGCTGAATTATTTTGGAAGCGTAACATTAGTTTTTACTTTGATAGTTTCGTAGTAGATTTCAGTTCTATCTTAGGATTATAGTTGTTGTTGTTTTCTTACTTGCAACTAGACGAAGTCAAAGTTATTGGAAATGTTTATTTTTACACAAGGTTTATCAAATTATGCATATATTTCGTTTCCATTCGAGATCAAGTTTCTTTCTTGGAATGTGTGACATCAATTATAAAACTTACGTACTTCAACTGTAACGTATGTATGTACTTCTTGTTCATCAGCATTATTTGATATTTATGTTATGACGCCCTCGTCAACAAGATTTGTTTGTTACTCTTGTGATCATTTACAAACCAAAAATGTAAAGAGTTAGAGAGCTGATTCCTTATTTACAGCTTATGACGATCATTGTACATAATCTTGAACTAGTTAACTTATTACATGATCTACTAAGCCATGAAAATGTGCTTATGTGGTGATGAGTACCCATAACTAAAGTCTAGGAAATTTCTCATGTTTCTGAATGTTCTTTAGGAGAAAGTTTGTTGAATTCTGAGCAAAGTTACTCGAAGGCTATCTGCGCTAGTGATAGACAAGAAGGAGGGAAGCGAATTAAACCATCCAACACCAACTCGTAAGCTATTCTTTTACCAACGAATACTGGGATTGAATATCACATTATAATCCCTCACAGTTGAAGGGGCGGGTATGTTCGGTGAAGGGATCACCAGTTGAATGTCCTAATCACAAGAACATCTTTAATTGTTAATTTCAGTGAAACAATAATCAGCGCCCTCTATTTTTATCACAGACGACTGTTACTCTGTTTCCAAGGCTTGGGTAAGTCAGTGTATAGTGACAATTTTTTGCACTGTGATTAAAATAAAAACGAATATGCGTGTGTGTGTGTGTGTTTTTCGTATAGCAAAGCCACAAAGGGCTATCTGCTCAGCCCACCGAGGGAATCGAACCCCTGATTTTAGCATTGTAAATACGAAGACATATCGCTGTACTAGCGGGGGCCAAAAACGAATACTTATCACACTTAATAGACTTAACATACAGAAAATGCTGTAACTTTACCATACTCTCTATTTAATACTGTTGTTAACTATAAACTAAAGAATCAATGCCTAATATGAAAACTGAATGGAATCTTTAAGCATACCGGCACTTAGTTAATATATACCGGAAATTATATAATATTGAAATTTATATACTACATACTGGAAATTGCATAATGTATATCAGAACTTACATAATGCTATCTACTTTTACTTTGACACAACTGTTCATCAAACACACCAGCGGGTCTAAGTGCACAAACGTAAAATAGCAAAATACTAACGATAGGTTTGTATATTAAATCTACATATGGGTTATTTAACCCTAGATTTGTTCTTAAAAAAGTACATAAAGTTGAAAACTAAAGTTTAATTTAAAAAAAAAACGAATTCAGGTAAAATTATTATATCACTTCGATACATCTATGATTAATTATATCACTTAGATAGACCAATGATTAATTATATCATTTGGATACAAAGAACCAAAACTACTACATGTAAACACCATCTACACAAGTTCGTTAGCTAAGAAGTAAAAATGGAAATAAGTGTTCATGATCCCCCTTCTTACCTCCACCTTCATGCACCTCTCAAAATAAGAGTTCTTTTTGCTATCAGCTGTCATCGTACACCTGTCAAAAAATATCCTTGAGGTATTACTAAAAGCTAGTTGTAAATAATATACTAAATAAAACCTCATCCCACTTTTATCCCATCCTACAATTGCACATTTTAATCCCTATAAAAATACCATGTTTATCCTTTTACTAGAAAACCAAACTAATGTCATGCAGGGAATCTCTTGCTGTGACAACGAACTCATAGTGGATTGTATGAGATACTAGAAGATATCTTATTTAATTATTTATCAAAGAGTATTGTCTGTATTCAGTGACAAAAATATAAAATTTTATTTCTTTTCAAATATGTTCATTTGGATTGAGATATGATGATAAAATTGGCCAAGGTAGATGGCCAAAACCATTGTCGTGATCCTCAAATTAATTTAAAAAATATGAGTATTAAGGATTATTATTTTAAACATATCTTACGAGGTCTGTTCAAAAAATACGCGGACTGACGTCATAAAACAAAATGTACTTTATTTAGAAGTTACAGGTCTGGGACCCCTTCAAAATACTCTCCTCCCCAACGCACACACTTATTCCAACGGTGTTTCCACTTGTTGAAACAGTCCTGGTACGCTTCTTTTGTAATGTCCTCCAGCTCCTTCGTCGCATTTGCCTTAATCTCGGGAATCGTCTCAAATCTTCTTCCTTTCAAGGGTCTTTTGAGTTTGGGGAACAAGAAAAAATCGCAAGGAGCAAGGTCAGGTGAGTAGGGGGGGGAAGAACAGTGATCGAGTGTTTGGCCAAAAACTCACGAGTTCTGAGGGCTGAATTTCGTAGCAATGCGGTGCATCTTCAATTTTTTCGGTCAAAATCTCGTAACAAGATTCAACTGATATCCCACACTCTTCAGCAAGCTCCCTGACAGTCAGACGTCGATTTGCCCGCACCAGGGTGTCGATTTTGTCGACGTGTGGGTCGTCAGTTGACGTGCAAGGACGTTCAGGACGCTCATCATCTTCAATGGGCTGTCGACCATTCTTAAAACGTTCATGCCACTTGAAACATGCCGTAGGATTCATAGCAACATCACCGTAAGCCGTGTTAAGCATAGCAAAAGTTTCAGTCGCAGATTTTCCAAGTTTAACACAAAATTTCACAGCAAGTCGTTGCTCCTTCAGGTCATTCATTCTGAAATCCGCCAAACGAAAAAATCGCACTTCACTTAAAACCGCGTAGCTAATACACAAATGAAGATATCTGCAATCGGGAAATGGCGTCGTAATCAGCTGATCTGTGCGAACCTAGCGATACCAAGCGGATTTCCCTGGAACCAACTGGAGCCGCGCAATTCAAACAGTCCGCGTATTTTTTGAACAGACCTCGTACTCATCAGGTGGAAAAGCGGTTTTATGAAGTAAACATGATTGAAGACAACGTTCAGCTAAGCTCTGAATGTCACTCACTTTTCTTCTAAACAAGTCGAAGACCTAAACCACTATCACTGTAGTGTTTTCACACCATTAAACCACTTCCAGTAGTTTGAATTATCAGAAGAATCAAGTTGAATCAAGAATTTTATTATGTATTTTAGAGAGCACTGCTTTTACACTGGCTTCACTAGCACTATCCCCACACCATTACATTACTTCTAGTGATTTGTCTTACCAAAGGAATCAAGTTAAGTCAAAACCTCATTCTCTATTTCAGACTCTACTGCTTTTACACTGACATCACAAGCACTATTCCTAAAGGGTTATGGTGTTAATGGTTTTGCATTAATATTCTAGGTGTTACTACACATTCACACTCCTCGATATATTTGTATACTCAGATGAATGAGTTGAGATGTAATCAGAAAGTTTTATTTGTTGTATCATTCAAAATCTTACTCAGTTTTTTTCAAAGTCTGTATTCATACTCTTGTGGCACTTTCCCTTGGTCAGTCTTAATTCACACCTGTGTTTCAAAAGTTGATCTCTCTTTTCAGAAGTAAATGTTTTGGATTCAAAACTATGTACTTTAATTTTTGTATCCTTTATTTATATTTTAAGATCAGTGCATTATGAATTCATTAGGTAATTGTCCTTACCCGTGTAGTGCAAGGAAAAAAAATTAACTTTTAGAAAAGTGGCGGGGGTTTTGTTTAAACAAAATGAAATTACCCAAAATGTGTTTATAACTTTACCCACACGCTGAAGTGTGTTTGGGTCTATTAGAATTGTGTAATTAAACTTAATGCCCTAAGGCTGAATTTATAGATAAACCACTTGTTGCAGATGGGGTATCTAAACATCCATCTATTTCAAAAATAAAAGACAGTTGATTTTCTCCTTTTCATGACTATTACCAACTCTATGGCTGCACAATACAAATTCTCTTTAGTTACCATGTACCCAAATAAACAAGTTATCTACACATTCCATAACAAGTGTTTTGACTACCGTTCCTGCTTTATCCATAAACAAGACTTTCGTGTTTTCATGATTTTTTCTTGGATATTGTTACTGTCTTAATTACAAAAGGTATATGTAAACATCTGCGGCATCACTTCACTGTTACAAAGCAAGGTTTATATCCTTATTTGGATTCACTATTAAGCCAAACTGTTTTTCCTAAAATAATGGATATGATGAAATAATAACCTTTATTGATGGTGTTAAAATAATACCTTTCTTTTACCATATCTCTGGCAAATAATCTAATTACAAGTTGGCATCGTAAGGGTCCGGATCTTCTTATCCATTTCATCAAATGCTACGTAGAAACAAAGCCACACCAGTGTTGTTTTAGTTAACAAATGTCGGCTTTTCATTTATACAGTGCATCTAAGCTTCTTGGTTCTGTTTAACTGATGGCTAATTTGATGACTGTGGTGAAAGAGAAATTCATATTTCGATGTGGTTGATATCAGGATGGAATATCCTTAATTGTGAAATCCTGGTCTGTCTTTCTAGTTCTCAATGCAGCTTTATTAGCAAGGTCTCATACACTCTTATATTCCAGGCTCAAGAATAGTTTTAGTATTATCACTTCATCATTTTCCACCTGTCCTTCGATGGAACAAAGGTTCAGTTTATGAATCTTGAGGTAGAGGTGGTCACAGCAGGTAGCTCAATGTGGCTTTGCTCTAAAATAACACAGAAACCAATCTTTTTTCACCAAGTTTCGTTTTTAATCTTTCTTGAAGTCAGATATTGTTACAATACAGTTGTTATAGATTCTTTGAAACCTAGTGGTTAGTCTCTCTGATAACTTTGAGTATTTGTATCGTATTTCTATACATTACATTTAATAAGCTACATCAGCACTCAGAAAAGTAAAAGTTTATTTCGTAATGTTTATATATAGTTGCTAGTATTGTTATGTAAGGTTAGAGATATTTTACTTTTCATGCAATTGTGGCCTGGCAAAATTATAGTATCATCAATCCTGGAAGAGCTGTGAGTGGAACCATTTTTATTATAAAAGAATTCTTGTGGAAAAGAATCTTGGGTAACCTTGACAGCATAAAGTGCTGTATTGATAACTAAAAAACAGGTAAAGTAAATCCTATGGTAGTTGGGGGTTAGACAGAGATGGTAGATTACACGGAGATAAAATATGAAAAGGTTCGGATCTCTTGTCAATAAGAACCAGTCGTTTTTGGTTAATTGTTTTTAATCCTCTTTTCGTCATTAAATGTAGTGAAACAAACATAAAGGTCACCCACACCAGTAATTACTAACTATAAGAGCTTAAAAGTGAAAGTAAAGAAGAATGACAACCACATTCTATGTGCTATATTCAGTGCCGACGAGGCCTTTCACTCATCACCAGGGCTCAACAGGCCGGCTGGGATGCGATATATAGTGGTCGAGACACTACACTAACCAACTGTTTGAATGATTACTTCTAGATCCAATCAACCATCTATCTGATCACAGAAATTGCTATTAAGCTAAAACTTGATATCTTGGTTACAAGTTCTTAACTTTTAATAACACGTGTATAAGAAACCACGTTTCATTTTCATTGTCCTTAAAGATTAAATCAGCACTTGATATACCTCCTATAACGGGGTATTGTTGTATAACGACAGCTCAAACAGTACCTCATTAACAAAGCAAAATAAAACAACTTGGAATTGCTAACTTTGCATCACATAACAATCATAACTAAAATAAGCTAAAGAAAATGTATTGTTATATACATTTAGTATGATCCCTAATATACCTAATAATCATCACTGAGTTATACTGAAGAAAATGTAATGTGATTAATTGGAAGTTTAGCTAAATGGTAATTTCATTTTACATCGCTTCAATAAAATTATCCAGTGTGAGTAATGCCAAGTTGCTTTATTTTGTTTTTTTATGAGATATCTGTTTTAGATAAACAGCATTTTTTTGCGTTTTTTTTCCTTTTTACTGAAACGATTTTGATTTCACGTATTTTTGGGTCAACCCAAGACGCTTATGTTGCAATCATTATCGCTTAACTAGCTCTTTAGAGTGAAACAACTCGTAATAGAAAATAATATGTAGATGCTAATAATGTTAATATTACACATATTATAAAGTAAATTACAAACTGTTGACAGTATGTTACATCTAAAGATTGTAACACTTGAAGCACAGCAGAAGGATCATTAGTACTTGATGACACCCTCGTTATGAGCTGAGTTATGTGAAATTAGCAGTGGTAGTCTGACTAACTGGTACAAGGGGAATAAGATATCTTTTATTTTATTAATTAATTTATTTGCCGTAGGTATAACATACTATCAAGAGCATATACCTATTTACAAATAAAAAGACGTAGGTAGCTGCCTCAGCTAATTAGGAGTAACTTGAATTCACTGACTGCTACTGCTGTTAACTGTATGATTAGTATGTATGGTAAAATGTGCGAGAGATAAAAAAAAGCCATATTAAAGCACATTTTAAATGTTAAATAGTCACACCATTCACACTGAACTTTCCTTTTCTCAGTCATACCACTAAAAAAGAAAAGAATACTTGCCCCGTTGTATTATTAATGTTATTGCTGGACAAAGATTGGGTACAGAAAGGTTTGAAACCTCAAGAATCAGAAGCTTTCTCTGATGATATTTTTCAACAGCAGACTTATATTTTCACTTCATCACTTTTTAATACATTACGCCTTATCACACCTCATATACACAGGCCCAGTAACAGATGATCCGGGCCCGGCATGGCCTAGCGTGTTAAGGTGTGCGACTCGTAATCTGAGGGTCGCGGGTTCGCATCCCCGTCGCGCCAAACATGCTCGCCCTTTCAGCCGTGGGGGCGTTATAATGTGACGGTCAATCCCACTATTCGTTGGTAAAAGAGTAGCCCAAGAGTTGGCGGTGGGTGGTTATGACTAGCTGCCTTCCCTCTAGTCTTATACTGCTAAATTAGGGACGGCTAGCACAGATAGCCCTCGAGTAGCTTTGCGCGAAATTCAAAAAACAAAACAAACAACAGATGATCCAGAAAATGAAGAGTATTCTTGTAAATGTATTTATTTATCAACTCTGGAATGGGATTTTATCATCTTAAGTGTATTTTCTCAATACTTATCTACTTGATATTACTTGTATAGGTACATTATACATCTGAACAAATATGTTTACATGTGTAGAATTTGTGATCAACTAAACACTAACAAAGCCCTGACCTATAAGACCAAACAGCTACAAAGTAAAATGTTTATTTGATTAGTCAATAATCACACCAATCACTGTATCATGGTTTTCCAAGGCTTGTGGCCTGGCATGGCCAGGTGGGCTAAAGCGTGCGACTCATAATCTGAGGGTCGCGGGTTCGCATCCCCGTCACACCAAACATGGTCGCCTTTTCAGCCGTGTTGGCGTTATAATGTGACGGTCAATTCCACTATTCGTTAGTAAACGAGTACCCCAAGAGTTGGCGGTGGGTCGTGATGACTAGCTGCTTTCCCTCTAGTCTTACACTGCTAAATTAGGGACGGCTAGCGCAGATAGCCCTCGAGTAGCTTTGCGCGAAATTCAAAAACAAACAAACAAACAAACAAATTAAGGCTTATAAACCGTTCGAATAATTGTATTATTATATGATAAGGTGCAACTGAAATAAATTTTGTGTCTCTTTCTGTCATTATTTTTAGCTTGAAACAAGGAATATATTAATGAAATAAAACACTAATCATATTCTTAAGTAAATGGAACGGTACAGGTAATAAATATGGTGACTATCATAATTGTATAACAGAGAATTGAGAACGTTACATTGAAACGAATTTGGAGCCATACAGTGTTGTCACGTTCGGGTATGCTGTGTCTGACGAGTGCGTATCATAGAACTATCCCTGAAGCGTAGTTTCCATTGCAAAAGGCTCTGTTGTAAGGCTACCGTGTTCAAAGCACACTACTACTCTCTGCATGCTTTATATATTACACAAAAACGCCGTCTTTTTCCAGCGTCTATTTCAATAGCCCAATCACATATAATGTCAAGGCTCTTCATCCAACGACTTAAACGGTATGTATTCGTTTTGTTCAACAACTACTTGTCATATGCGATAATTTATCGTAATGTATAACTGAAAGCCTTATCTTAATAAATACGTAGCTTACTAAAGAAAAATACTGCCGAAAAAACAGGTAAATTATGTTGATTTTCTAGACGTAGATGCTTCTCGATTATGTTGCATAAATTTGTTTGGGGGCATGTGGATGGCTTTTACCACTAATCTTTATGTTTGTAGATTTTTACCTGTTACAGATGTTACACTTTGCTTACCATGGCTGGGGTATTACTTATTGCAAGTATCTTTCAGGATGGTCCTGATTCCCCAGGTTAATTCATATTGATGTTTTCCAATGGTATAAGTGTAAAAATTATGTCTGTTTTGGAACTTCTAATTCTCCAACCTGAGCATATCTTCGTGACCAGATTATATAGTTATTTTGCATGCGAAGAGACTGTTACCCTTCATAAAAGCAATCAATTCCCGATGGCAACAAGAAGTTCCAAACAATATAAAAACATAGTTCTCTTAAACATACCGTTCCACCGCGATTGCATATTAACTTTGGTTGTCACGTGATTGACTGAACTGCACATTGGAAATCGTCGTATGAAAACTTACTCAGTCCTCTCGATTTTCTCACGACTGCAAAAAGGTTTACCTCATGATTGCGTAGGAGTACCTGGTTTATTGGAGGAAATGTTCTCTTTCGTATAAAGCTGAATTGCTCTATTTTTCGTTGTAATAAATTTTATCAATATTAAAATACTTTTGATTTATTTTCATAATTATTTTTACAGAAATGAAGATTTTTATATGCAAAAACGGCTCGTTTGGGTTGAGAAAATATTTTACATAGAACCCAAACGAGCCGTTTTTGCATATAAATTTATCAACAAGTGGGTTTCTCGACATCACTGAGAAATGAAGATTATTTTACATTGATGTCTTGATATATAGATTTAGGACAAATGTTAATATTCTAAGCTGGCAGAACTTTGTGAGGTATTATTTATGTTACGGACGAAAATAAAATTAACACAAATATACAATTGATTAATGAAAGCATTCTAATCATTATAAGTTTTAGTATTTCTGTGTGTCGATATAGTATATGGGATTGGGTTCATTAATTGTAAGTTACATTTTAATAGTTATTTGTATGGTACACCTACATATGTTGGATTGCCTGCCAGTGTACTACTTTAGCTTTTAAACCACTTTAACTGTACTATCTACTAGTATACTACTTTAGTTGAAATATCTAATGGTATATTACTTTAACTGGACTGTCTAATGGTAAACTACATTAGCTGGTATAATACTTTAACTGTACTATCTAACTATATACTACTCTAGCTTGAATATTGAATCGCATACTACTTTTGTTGCATTTTCCAGTGTTATGTTATTTTAGCTGGACTAGCTAATGGTTTGCTATTTTTAGCTGAAATGTCTGATAGTATACTGTTTTAACTTTACTATCCAGAGGTATGCGACTTCAGCTGGTCTGTTCTATGGTATACTGCTTTAGCTGATCTATCCAGTGGTATACTACTTTAACTTATCTGTCCAGTGATGTATTACTTTAGTTGGTCTGTCCAGTGATATACTACTTTAGCTGATTTGTCCTGTGGTATACTACTTTAGTTGGTCTGTTCAGTGATATACTACTTTAGTTGGTCTGTCCAGTGATATACTACTTTAGTTGATCTGTCCAGTGGTATACACTTTAGTTGGTATTTCCTGTGGTATACTACTTTAGGTGATCTGTTCTATGGTGTACTACTTTAGCTGATTTGTCCTGTGGTATACTACTTTAGTTGGTATTTCCAATGATATACTATTTTAGTTGGTTTGTTCTATGGTATAATACTTTAGCTGATCTATCTAGTGGTATACTACTTTAGCTGATCTATCTAGTGGTATACTACTTTATCTGATCTATCCAGTAGTATACTACTTTAGTTGGTCTGTTCAGTGATATACTACTTTAGTTGGTCTGTCCAGTGATATACTACTTTAGTTGATCTGTCCAGTGGTATACTACTTTAGCTGATTTGTCCTGTGGTATACTACTTTAGTTGGTATTTCCTGTGGTATACTACTTTAGGTGATCTGTTCTATGGTGTACTACTTTAGCTGATTTGTCCTGTGGTATACTACTTTAGTTGGTCTGTCCAGTGAGAAACTATTTTAGTTGGTATGTTCTATGGTATACTACTTTAGCTGATCTGTCTGGTGGTATACTACTTTATCTGATCTATCCAGTAGTATACTACTTTAGTTAGTCTATCCAGTGGTATACTACTTTAGTTGGTCTGTCCAGTGGTATACTACTTTAGTTGGTCTGTCCAGTGGTATACTACTTTAGTTGATCTGTCCAGTGGTATACTACTTTAGTTGGTCTGTTCGGTGATATACTACTTTAATTGATCTGTTCAGTGGTATACTACTTTAGTTGGTCTGTCCAGTGATATACTACTTTAGTTGATCTGTCCAGTAGTATACTACTTTAGTTGGTATTTCCTGTGGTATACTACTTTAGCAGGTCTATCCTGCGGTATACTACTTTAACTGATCTGTTCTATAGTATACCATCTGTCCTGTGGTATACTACTTTAGTTGATCTGTCCAGTAGTATACTACTTTAGTTGGTATTTCCTGTGGTATACTACTTTAGCAGGTCTATCCTGCGGTATACTACTTTAACTGATCTGTTCTATAGTATACTATCTGTCCTGTGGTATACTACTTTAGTTGATCTGTCCAGTAGTATACTACTTTAGTTGGTATTTCCTGTGGTATACTACTTTAGCAGGTCTATCCTGCGGTATACTACTTTAACTGATCTGTTCTATAGTATACTATCTGTCCTGTGGTATACTACTTTAGTTGATCTGTCCAGTAGTATACTACTTTAGTTGGTATTTCCTGTGGTATACTACTTTAGCAGGTCTATCCTGCGGTATACTACTTTAACTGATCTGTTCTATAGTATACTATCTGTCCTGTGGTATACTACTTTAGTTGATCTGTCCAGTATCATATAAATTGTAAAAGGTCTATTGTCTTTCAATTCTTTTAATAAATACTTTACTCTTATATATAACACTGTAGAAGAAGATAAAGGTTGTTTCTGACCTGCATTTAATAAGCTTTTTCTATTTTTATAAGATTTAAATGATTTGTTTATTAGTTATTTATTTCCCAGGAAACAAAACTGATTACGGATAAACTAACAAACACAATACGATTCTTTAGTTGGTTTACACGGACATGTCACAGGTTAACTGGGGATCGTTGTGTTAACGTTACAAGGAGAAGGTAAATCGCACTAAATAGTAGGGACGACAAACAGTATATTGAGAAATTCTGGGAATGGCCCTTTAATATAAAAAAAAAAACTGTTCGTTTGAAGTTATGCAAACATATGCTTCGTAATGAAATCTGTGGAAATGTCAGTTCTAGCTCAGGGATCTAAATTATGTAAATTGTGCTCCTTTCGTCACGAAGAGCTAATAGATAGACGTAGTTATGAAAAGCAGCAAAACCCTTTTCTGTTGCCCTAGTGAGACAACACTTGCGAGTTTGTGTAAATATAAATCATGTTTCACAGTCCACTGCACGTACTTGTGGTATTTTAATAATATTTCAAAGTACATGGAGATCTGCTTGAATTATTCATAGCCACAAAATATAGAAGGATTTTAGCTACTCTAATCGAATTGTGGAATCGATCGTCACTATATAACATCCCATTAGCTAGAATGACAATAGGAAGGAGTGTGTGTGTGTTTTCTTATAGCAAAGCCACATTGGGCTATCTGCTGAGTTCACCGAAGGGAATCGAACCCCCTGGTTTTAACGATGTAAATCCAAAGACTTACCGCTGTTCCAGCGGGAGACGACAGAAAGGAAAAAAGAGACGCATTACATTTGACCAATGAAATACCTGGAATAATTCCAAGATAATAAAACCAAATGTTGTAGTTTTAAAATCTGCATAAAATGTTTGAACAGTCTGAGCTGTTTACCAGGAAATTTTAAACATTACTTCTTTAAAACTCTAACATTTAAAAAAAACTCTCGTAGGTTGAATAGTTTACAGATAATTTTTCTGTAGATAATTTTATGATAGTAAGGTATGAATTAATTTAATGTTTGTCTTTCGTGCAAAGCTACACTAGGGCAATCTGTGATAACCGTCCGTAATTTAGTAGTAAAAGGCTAGAGCAGTGGTGCACAAAGTCCAACGGGAAAGTCAAACAAAGAGAGTTCGCGCCTGCGCGAAGATTAAGCACTATAGAAGAAATGTGCATTAGATTAGACACTGGATGGTTCCATATTTGTGTCGATCAATAAAGAAAATTTAATAAGCAAATCTCGTTAATGTGTAGGCATTTAATCATTGGCGCAATGACGTAATATTTCCGTAATTACGAAATCTCACGCGTTCCAATTGTTCTTCGAGATTTACTTACGAGCCCTATTTTGATATTAAGAAAAGTTGACGACGAAAACCAGCAGTTTCATGATGATTGGACTGCGCAATACTGTTTTGTTCAACAACAGAAGAACATAATTTGTCTGCTGTGTCATTCGACAGTAGCAGTGGCGAAGGTATCCAATATAAAGCGTCATTATGAGTCGAAGCATAAAGATTTCCACAACGTTGTCGGTGATGAACGAACAGCTCGAATTGAATCTCTGCGGCGGTCGCTAAATTACCAGCAGAACGTTTTCTCAAAGCAGTCAGCAGATTTAGGTGCAGCATGTAAAGTCAGTTACTATATTTCGTTGATGATAGCGAAATCTGGCCGACCGTTCACTGATGGTGATTTTGTCAAGCAATATATGATTACTGCATCGGAAAAGTTGTGTTTGGAAGCAGTTCACAAGCTACAGACGGTGACTTTGAATCGTATGACAGTTCAACGAAGAATTTCACACCTCTCAGCAGACGTTACAAGGCAGCTTACAAATAAAGCAATCAACTTTGTCTACTTCTCTTTGGCAGCAGATGAGTCGACTGACATCAGTTCAGCAGCACAGCTACTAGTTTTTGTTCATGGTGTGTCGTCATCGTTTGATATCACAGAGGAACAAATCGGCATGGTTTCCATGAAGGGTGAGACAACTGGGTCTGCTCTGTACCTTGTGTATCACTGTGAAGTACGCTGGCTGAGTCGAGGAAAGATGCTCAGAAGATTCTGGGAGTTGATTGATGAGGTGATAGAATTCCTCAGAAGCAAGAACAAAGACACAGAAGTGATTTCCATGACTGATCCAGCATGGTAAGCTGAGTTGACCTTTATCGTCGACATAGCACATCATTTAAATGATCTGAATTTGAAGTTGCAAGGCAAAAATCAGCTTGTCTGTCAGCTTGCAAATCACGACTCAGCTTTCAGGACAAATTTATATGCAAAAACGGCTCGTTTGGGCTGAGAAAACACTTTACATAGAAGAGCGAACAACGTTTCGACCTTCTTCGGTCATCGTCAGGTTCACAAAGAAAGAGGTAACTGACCGGAAGCTGACCACATGTTTGAAAGGGGTTGTGTAACTGTGTGTCGAAATGTAGAGGGCGGTATTAGATGTTTGAATATATAATTTTATTTATTATATTAATATAGGTATAAAGGCGTTCCTTTATATTGGTTTATTTTGGGTTTAAGTTGTTGTATAAGTAAGGCTTCTTTAATTTTACGTTTGTTTATGTTTGTTTCTTTATTTAGTATTTGAGTGTTTTCTATGGTTATGTTGTGTTTATTTGACTTGCAGTGTTCGAAAACGTGTGAAGGTGACTTTTATGTTCTTTGAATCTGGTTTCCATTTTCTACTTGTTTCTCAATATAGAAGTCGTGGCAGTTTTCACATTGTATTTTATAAATAATGTTGGTGTGGTGTTTGTCAGTGTAGTTTTTACATAGTATAGACCTCAGTTTTGTGCCTGGTTTTTGAATAAATTTGGTATTAATAGGAATGTCAATAGCTGTATACAGCTCACGAATCAAAAAACCACGAAACCATATACTGCTGTATACCATATATTCCCGACATCAGCAAACAAATAACCAACATTTGGCAAAAATTAGTAACAAAATATGACATTCCTATTAATACCAAATTTATTCAAAACCAGGCACAAAACTGAGGTCTATACTATGTAAAACTACACTGACAAACACCACACCAACATTATTTATAAAATACAATGTGAAAACTGCCACGACTTCTATATTGAGAAACAAGTAGAAAAATGGAAACCAGATTCAAAGAACATAAAAAGTCACCTTCACACGTTTTCGAACACTGCAAGTCAAATAAACACAACATAACCATAGAAAACACTCAAATACTAAATAAAGAAACAAACATAAACAAACGTAAAATTAAAGAAGCCTTACTTATACAACAACTTAAACCCAAAATAAACCAATATAAAGGAACGCCTTTATACCTATATTAATATAATAAATAAAATTATATATTCAAACATCTAATACCGCCCTCTACATTTCGACACACAGTTACACAACCCCTTTCAAACATGTGGTCAGCTTCCGGTCAGTTACCTCTTTCTTTGTGAACCTGACGATGACCGAAGAAGGTCGAAACGTTGTTCGCTCTTCTATGTAAAGTGTTTTCTCAGCCCAAACGAGCCGTTTTTGCATATAAATTTCTCAACAAGTGGGTTTCTCGTCATCACTGATTATTCTTTCAGGACAAAGTTGCAGTTGTTCTGGCAGCAAGCAGCATCAGGCAACTTCGTGCACTTTCCCACTTTTCAGTCACAGCTACAGAAGAATCAGGACATTGATGCACAAGTTTGTGTTGGGAAGCTAGATACCTTGATTGAATCCTTCAACTCACGGTTTTATGACTTTGACCAATGCAGATTGTTGATGAAACTTTTTGCTGATCCGTTCAGTGTGTCAGTGGATGACTTGTCAGAGGAATATCAGCTCGAACTTACTGATCTCCAGGCATCTGATGAACTGCGTGCTATTTACCGAGAAAACAGTTTGCTTGACTTCTACAAAATGTTTGATACATTTGCTAATCTGAAATAGAACGCACTTGTCCACACCAGCATATTTGGCAACACGTTCTGCTGCGAACAGGCTTTTCGCATATGAAACTGAACAAAAACAACACTTGGAATCAGCTGACTGATGATCATCTGAAAGCAGTCTAGCGTCTTTCAACGTCAAACGTCAAATCGAACATTTCTAAGCTCGTAGGTGACATGCAGCACCATCCATCGCACTGACTTTGTGACAGTTGACGTATCATAACATTTCTTAGAATAATGTGCAAACTCTTTGATGTAATCGTTATTTGTGTGTTCTTAAATGTGATGTCCATCTTGTGTGAAACAACTGTGGGACGATTTTAATCTTCACTTTTTTGTGACCCCCAACAGTTACCAGAAGTATGTTTGTGTGTTTGTGGCCCGTGACTCAAAAAGTTTGTGCACCACTGGGCTAGAGGAAAGGCAGCTAATCATCACCACCCACTGCCAACTATTAGACTACTATTTTACCAACAAATAGTGGGATTGACCGTCATATTATAACGTCCCCATGGCTGTAAGGGGGTATATTAGATGTGACTGGGATTTGAACCCGCGACCCTTAGATTGCGAATCAAACGCCCATGCTCATCTAGCTATGCCGAGTCTGACGGTAGTGTTAATATGTGCCATTAAACAAGATTCGTGTTAATTACTTATTTTACATCATCGGAATTTGCTCCAGTAGCTCAGCAGCAATATTTAGGTTTCGATACCTGTAGTGAGCAGTATAAAAATCGGTCATTTTATAAGGTTTTGATTAACATTAACCAAGCTATGCGTTTCATAATTCCTTTTTCATGTGTGTGAGTATGTTAGTGTTGCCTTACGTTTATGATGTAATTTAGGGATATTTTATCAACTGAGAATATCTGAGTGCTCCCGAGGGCTTAATTAAGCCTTTTGTCAATGTGTGTGCAGAACATGCATTTTTCATAAAATGTAATGGTATACTATAAAAATAAATAACTCTACGCATGACTGGCAACTACAATTTTTATGTATATTTTTTTAACTTTCAGCCGAAAGAACGCTATCATTTTGAGAACTCAGCTGTCAGTTCGAGTACACGCCATAATTGGTAAGTCAAGAACCTCTTTGTATTTGTTAGAAATTTCAATATAGTGCACGTTTCTAGTTACAGTACAAAACACGTTCCTATAAGATCTAATTCTAAAATAAATAACAACAGCAAGGAAACGAGCAAAATATTAAATTCTGTGGAATTAATTAAAATACATAAACGTTTGTTTCTTTATTTTAGAGCAAAACCGCATTGGATTACCTACTGTGTTCACCGCGGGGAACCAAATCCCAAATTTTAGCATTGTAAGTTTATAAATTTACTGCTGTCCCACCGGTGGATAATTCATTAAAGTTAGAAATTATAAATTTATTTATGACAAATTATACAAGTTCCGTTCAAAATGCCTCCAAATAGCACAGTTTGAGGACTTATAACCCTAGTAAACGGGTTTCGATACTTATGATTAGAAACAGCATAGATAGGTCTTTCTTCAAAGTTGGGATAATTTGTTACAGTCTCTTTATAAAGGTTTTTTTCATTCAAAAATGGCTGTACCTGGTGGAGGTAACCGATTTATCGATTTTATGTTTACATAGTGTTTGAGACGAAGCTTATTAGCTGTAAACTGACCATGGTAAATTATTACAGGTGACGTTCATCAGCCTTTCTATTCGCTTCTCTATGTGGGGGCGTTATAATGTTACGGTCAATCCCACTATTCGTTGGTAAAAGAGTAGCCCAAGAGTTAGCGGTGGGTGGTGATGACTAGCTACCTTCCCTCTAGTCTTACACTGCTAAATTAGGGACGGCTAGCACAGATAGCCCTCGAGTAGCTTTGTGCGAATTTAAAATAATAATAATCTTCCACATTGCCGGCGATCAACTGAAGTCGTTACATAAAGAAAGATCAACATGTATGTTCATGTTATTAAAACAAACAATATATTTTAAAACATTTAACTAGAAAACGTATACAAAATAATGACATATACTACTGTATACTCGAACACTGTCAAAAATGGTTTGGAAACAATGACATTGTGGTTTTTCACAACGCAAATTATGGTCCTCAAACACAGAATTACGTGGATTATAACATACTAGATGTAACGTTATAAACAACAAGTTTCGTGTGCTTTCTAAGAATATCATGTATCCCGGTGGAAGAACGGTAGACTTACGGCCTTAACAGCGCTAAATGACGAGGTTCGATCCCCGATACTGGACACAGCAGAGTGCCAGATTTGGCTTTGCCCTAAAAATAAACGAACTTAGAAAGAAAGAAAATGTGTGGTTTCAATTTTAAATTATTTGGTGTTAGCCTACAATGAATATTTGTATTTATGTAAAACTTTTACTATAGCCTATCAAACACCAGACTTTTGCTCCACAGAACCCAAGTTGTGTTCTTTTAACAAACGTTTCTTTGCGGTATATTTATAAATAAAAATGTTTAAGATAATTAACTTCATTTCTTCTGCTGTTTATAAGTCCGTGAAAATCTTTTAAAGCCAGTCATAAACAAGGAATGCCCGGCTGGTTTGTATGTAATGTATAGTGTTTGCAGTGTGTTTTCTGAGATTTGATACTAGCACGAAATTTGGGTGAAAAAATCTCAAATTACTGTTGTGGTTCTTATTTTGTTTTTGCATTATAAAACAGAATTTAAATTAGCCCAAGCTTATAAATGCGTAATTCGTATTTAAAAACCTTTCAGACTTAGCAACATCGTTTTATCGAGTAAAACACCATAGGCTATAAGTTTGTCTTTTACTTCTATATTTTATTAAATAATACATTTTAAACGCAGATATTCTGTTGCTTTTTAGTATTATTACAACCTATAACCTATATATAACTGTTTGCTACTATTTTTATTAGTTTTACATCTAAAGGGTTTATCTCTGAGGCATACCTTCCTTACTTGGGAAGAGCAAATCCCAAAGGCTCAGTACTATCTAATCATTATACGTTGCTAATTTTCTAAGTAGTTTATATTGTACACTAGTTGGAGAACCCGTCCCCTGGACGAAAGTTATATAAATTCATGATTAATGAAAGATTATCTTGAGACATGAAAGGTTGCTTCCCTCAAAAAATAATCTGAGTGTCGCGGGTTCGAATCCCGATCGCACCAAACATGCTCGCCCTTTCAGCCGTGGGGGCGTTATAATGTGAAGGTCAATCACACTATTCGTTAGTAAAAGAGTAGCCCAAACGTTGGCGGTGGGTGATGATGACTAGCTGCCTTCCCTCTAGTCTTACACTGCTAAATTAGGGACAGCTAATACAGATAGCCCTCGAGTAGCTTTGTGCGAAATTTAAAAAAAACAAAAAAACAAGTATATGTAATTGTAAAATAAACTGAAAAACGCCCATAAAACTACAGAACACAAAATGTGAAACCGTAAGTCTCCATGTATACCCACGAAGACCAGATAAACCTCCTTCCCAAATTTGGTGAACATCCATCAACAGGGGATGAAATAGTGGTAAAAACGTTCATAAAAACTGCAAAACTGAAAATTTGTATGTACAGCCCGCAGGGATCTATTGAACCTCCATACTAATGTTAGTAAAGATCCATCCACACATTGCGAAGTAGTTAAATAGAGAGACAACAGATATTACTATTATACTTATATAGATAAGTAGTTACATGGACATACAACAGACAGTTGTACAGATTTATAAGTAATTACATATAGAAATAACAGACAGTACTATTATATTTATATAGATAAGTAGTTACATGGGCATACGACAGACAGTAGTATTATATTTATATAGATAATAGTCCTGTTATTAATCATATTTTTAAGTTCTAATAATAAATCAATCAAACTCTGTTACAAAGTATATAATAGAAGTACGTATTTAGTAATACCGAATGATCTTTATTTAAATATGTACGTGTTTAAATTCTCTTAGTTTTTATTATGTGATGTTCTTCCTTCGCCATTTGTGGGTCGTGATGTTTTCTCTATACACGGATTTAAAAGAAGTGGTTTTGTAAGTTCGCGAAAATATAATAGAAAAACATTGAGTTTGAATTAAAACTTAGTAGAATGCATTCTTAATCTGGGACATCAACATAATTGTAGTTTTATTTTATAATGGTAATAATAACACTGTGTCATTATACCTAGATACTTCTCAGTTACCTGTCTACAAAATGTTTAAAACATAATATAAATCTTAACAAGTCGTCTGCTTATGTTAACTGGAGCTATTAACATCAGGAGACTGGTCATTCAACATTCGTACTAGTAAGCTGAAAAACGGGTGTTGCTGACACTTGTGTAACAAACTCCTTACTAGTTTAACGCATGGAATATCGGAGCTTGATAAAAGAAATTGTAAGATCTTAAAAAAACATACTGATCTCAAATAACGTGAGCTAAAAGTTTTAACTCAGTATATCAGTATCACTAATTAAGACATTATGACAGATGTTAACTCCAAGAAAATTCTCGCACGGTTTCCTCGACAACTCATAAACGGAATACATGTCGCTCCTGCTGATCTCTCTGATTCGCTCACAGTGGCTCAAGTGGGCCATGTTCTCACTAGTCCATCGTATTGACATATGGATGAGAAATCATGATAGCTTAGTCTCTTGTTATTAAGCACAAGTGTTCACAATTAACCGAATCATACATACCCAGATCAAACCTCGAACGTTAACCTTATATACCGCTGAGCCTCCGAAAGGCCAATCAAAACAGAAAAGATGTTCATCGGGTATTTGATTCGTCTCTGTTTTATTTTCAATTGATAAGACGTTGATTGGCGGCAAAACGATAGGTATATTTCTCATTTTTAATTGTTTTTAATCCGGTTCTTCACCCACCAAACACATTGTAATCACAACTTAAGCTTGCAGACTTTATCGCTAAAAACACAGAAACGCATGTTTGTAAATCTTTCTCATACGAAACAGTTATTTCCATAAAAATAACATCTCTGCCTTTGTACCATCTCCTCTCAACAGACAACGAAGAAACATTTTAAAAGCAAAATGTAAAAAAAAAAAACAATAGAAAACTGTATATGCTACAGAAAAACAATATTCTGTCGTAGTACGTAATTATAGCCTTCGTTAAAGTTTTCCAACATAATTATTCACTTTCACTATTGGACGTGTTTTTGTTTCTCTTTGGAATTTTCGCGCAAACCTATACATAGTCATCCTATTTTAAAATGACTTATAGATTAGAAGCAAGATGATTTGTCAATAGCACCCACCGCCAGCTCTTAGACTACTCTTGTCTAACCAAACTGCTACTCTTTTAACGCACTAACGGCCACAAAATGTGAGAACGACGAGTCCATCCTCATATCTATGGTTCTAAGTAGTCCGGCCTACGACTGGAATAAATATAACTATATCACTTATTGAAAAACTGGTAAAAGTCTGGGGTTTATTTATGTCACAGTTTAATGAAACTGTGTAATATACCTTCAAGTGGAGCATGTCTAGCTGTTTCTCTAACCTTTTACTAATGATGGCTTCCTTACTGCTCGTGTTTCTGTCATAGTATACAAAACAATCAGGTTGAAAGTTTCTGGCCAAGTCGGGCGTTTTCTGTAATGGTGTATAACAATGTTACTGGAAACGTACACAACTGAGTGAAACACATTGCTGATCACGCAAGGAAAGCTTGGTTTGTATTTTTATTTATAGCACAAAACTACGTAATGGGCTACCTACCTGTCTCGGGGGATCGAACCACATATTTCAGCGATCTAAGTTCATGTTCCACTTTTTTTTTTTACATTTTTACAACACTTGTATTAGCAACACACTCGTCTTCTAGCCAAGAGCTGGTTTTCTTAGCTTTAAAAGATTCTAGCATACAAAGTAGGTTTTCTGGATGAAATGGAAGAACTGTAGGTTGGCATAACATCACATTTGTCTGAACAATGATTGCTAATACTACTGATGTAGGTTCGGCGGCTGCAAAGTTTTCTCTGGCGTGTGAGCTTTGTTGAAAGTCCACAACGTCACCACTGACTCAGCAGGGAACTGTTTATATTGCTATATTTATGTTAATTGAAAAATTGTTTATATTATTTAAAACTTTGTAAACTTTTCAGGGTTTCATGACAAATACGTCGAAGAGGTTTGTGGCCTAATATAACGGTTAGTAGTGTATAATCCTCAAATATTTCGCTTAATTTCAACGAATCGAGATATAGTAAGACTTTTGTTTGAAGTTAAGCACAAAGCTACACAATGGGTTATCTGTGCTCTGCCCTCCACGGGTATCGAAACCTGGTTTCTAGCGTTGTATGTCCGCAGACATTCCACTATGCCACTGGGAGAAGGTGCTATAATAATATATAATGTATAAAAGAAAAAGGCATCAGCTTATTACTTGAGAACAACAAGTATCACCGATTTTTATTGGTATAAACCGTTTCATTTTTGCTTCAGCTTTACAGATGGACGTCCGCAGAGAGTACACCGCTGGTACAGCGATAAGTCTATGGATTTACAACGTTAAAATCAGGGTTTCGATTCACCTTCGTGGCCTCAGCAGATAGCCCGATGTGGCTTTGATATAAAATCACACACACACACACACGTCCGCCGAGGGGCAAGGGGGAACTCCCCCTCTGGAAAATGAAAAACTTAATTTTTGCTTTATTCATTTAGCATATGTATATTACTTTTTATTTACTTCACAGTTTCACACAATCCTCTCACCCGGAAACATTTCTGTGGACACCCATGAGTTTACAGTTATCAACTTCTCGCAAATCCTCAATTTCTCATCGTCTTCAGATCGACCAAGTTCACAAAATTACCACTAGCGGCAGCAGTGTAACGCTTAGGCAAATATCCAAGAAGCATGTTATTTTACACAAGTGGACCTAGTAATAAAGACAAGATTTTTGAGTCACGTGCACAAACTGTGTCCCAATCGTAAAATTATCAACATTTACTTTGAAGGGCCAAACACAGATATCTTGTAATACAAAATTCTGAGATGGGTGGATATCATATTTTTATAACTTCTATAAAATAAATACTAAAAAAATGTGTTGAAACTGAAAGTATATTTTAATAACATTAAGAGTACACTGTGCTCGGAACCTACACTCTAAAATTACCCAACTGTTTTCCATCTTTATTATTGGGGTCCCTCGGTAGAACATCGGCGAGTTTACAAATTAGCAACGCTAAAAACAGAGGTTCGATTCCCAATGGTGAACACAGAAGATTGCCTGATAGGTCTTTTATAGGAACACACACACATTCTATTGTTGGTCACTGACGGTGTTGTTTTTTGCATAACCGCACAACTTATCTGGTACGTTGATTTGTGAAATCCAATCTTAACTGTGTGTTAGGTGCTAATAGCTGGGTAGGACAGATAAACATAACATTAACGTTATGTATGTCTGTACTAACCGGCCCTGATGGTTACCGCTATGTGTATCTGATCTACCCAGCTGTGATAGTTAACGCTAGGTATAGATGTACTACGCAGCTGTGATTGTTAACGCTATACGCATCAATCTTATCCAGTCAGGCGCGTGATCTGTGGTACTCAGCGAAATTCCTGCATAGTGCAATGTATAGTTGAGAAAATACTACGATAAAGTTATGACGATTAGATATCTGTCACTGTAACCTATTCGACGAAGTAAGTAACCACGACAACAACTGTTGAGATTTTGGTAAGTGGTCCAGATTATTACAATAAATTTTCATCGCACTGCACTCATTACGCACTAACACATAGTACGCCATATTTCCTGCTTCTTGCTTTAAAAGAAACGTCAAGAGGGAGTATAAAACGTTTAGATTTTTTATATTTATCGGATGAACGAAACACTATTGTATTTCAACACCTGTTTCGTGATTCTTGGAAAAATACTTATTTTCATTGTGTTACTATTCCATAGAACTTTGTATCCACGTGAAAAATAAGATATATTTCTTTGCATTTGACCTTAGCAAAGTGAACACTTTCTTACATACGAAATTTTCAAAACATTTTCGCACCTGTGCGTGTTGACACGTGTTTTCCCACATAATCTGTTTTGGTGTGTTTCCTTATTCTTGGAGCGACCTTATCACAAATCATTTCTCCTGTTGTGTGTAATCCTTTCCCCAACTGATTTTGCCGAGAAATTCTCTTAGGATTGTATTATAAGTTGTGTAGCTTTGTCAGTTGTTTTTAGGGGTAACGAATGCTTTAAGAACTCTTAACAGAAGTGAACAGGTGACATTCTCTCGGTAGTCAGTGTCATAACTTATTATAATGCCAGTATTTAGTATCAGGATTTATTTAGTATGTTTTTGTCCAACCCGCATGCCTTTCAGAAACTAGTCATGACTTATAAAATCCAAATAATCCTTAATTATTCTCCAAATAAACTAAACATGACGTAACGTGTATCGAAAACATGTGTTAGATTGGCAGATGTCTTTTTATTTGTCATTCATCCGAAATAGAATTTTAAAAAAGCAATATTTAATGTACGTTTACAATTTTGAAGTTATAAATCGAACTGCTTTGCTTGCCTGATGAAGATATATGTTTTTTCATTGAAGCTATCTGAACAACAGTTGTATGTGGTGTCCTCGTTTTTACAAAATACATAGAAACATACTGTATGTAGTTCGTTGAAGGTTCAGATTGTGATTCAGCAGACTTACAACGTTAGAAACCGAGTTTCGATAATCGTGGTGGGCAGAGTATAGATAGCTAATTGTGTAGCTTTGTGCTTAACAACAGACAAACAAACTCTAAGTAAAGTGAATACTAAATCTGCATATAGGATGTAAGATGGCCATATACATTTTATTGTATTTACCGTATTTGCTCCAAAATAACGCATTTTGAAAGGTAAAATAAAGTTTGTTTGTTTGTTTGCACATCATTTGTACAATATGTATTGAACAGTTTCTGAATACAGTAAACAACTATCGACACATTAAGCATTTTTGGAAATCTTTTATTGAAATTCTTTATTATGTGTCAATTTTACAAAATTTAATGAACAGTTTATACGTTGTAATACACTAAGCTAATCATTCATACTTACCTAAACCCTGGTCATTGTTAGAGTTGTCGCTTCCTTGAACCTGTACTCTATCAACCGATCCATCCATTACATTAGATATGCATCGTGTTTTGAAATTTTATATGGTATTTTAATGATTTTCAGTGGTACCTTCCAGTAAAATACCCCAAAATAGTACATGCGCGAACATAATGCGCAGTCAATTTTTCTGGAAGTATCTGGAGGAAACAAATTTCGCTCCATATTCGGTATTTCCAAACCAACCAAGCAGGAACATCTGATCGTTTCACTGAATTATATTTTTATATTATTTTTCGTTACGAATGTTATTAATATAATGAGGGAAATTGTTATTATTTTCTATCCAAATCCGACTTTTGTCTGAGTAACATAGTTTCAGCTCAGACAAAATACATTGCTCCAAGAGCTTCTAATCGATAGCATTTGTTCTTGGAGATTCTTCCCCGATCGGTGATTCATCGTTAATATTGAAAGCTTATTACGCTAAAAGTAGGGATTCTATCCCTACAGTGGGCACAGCATAGCTTAACAATACAAATAAAAATGGAACTCTACTAGTATTTTATAAATAATGCATTCTCAGTTCAACCCTGGAATAGGGAAGTTTTACCTTCCAAAAGCGTGTACCCAGGTTATCTGATCTCGGCCCTGTTTTTCGATCGTGATAACCGAGTATCACTATAAACCTGTATTACTTTTTTCTAGTTTATTTCTTCACGATATGACTATGATACATTCGTAATTATGAGTCGATTTATCTCCGAGAGCGGAAGTTTAGTATACATAATTCTTCATCGGTAACTCAAATGACGAGCCGAGGAAATATAGTGCAGTTCCCCATTTCATATTTGGAGAACTCTGCCCTCTAGTGAAAAATTTTAAAGGTGATAAAAAAAAGTCAAAGAAATGCTGCTGATTTTGAGATAATACCACAAGTAACACGTTTAAAACACGCTAACAAATGTCAGAAACCCTCAAGATATGCAGTAATTACCTAAACTGTAGCGAAACAAAACTACGCACAGACATGAAGAGCAGGTAGTAATAAACGTTTTATCCATATTCAGAAAATAGATCAAATAAGTACAGACAGTTGAAAATTCCTTGAACATCAAAGCAAGTAACTAATATGACAACAGCATACCATAACGGAGGGAATTTCCTGTGGTTACACACGCAACAACTATATACAAAACAGCATTGACTTTAATAGGCATATTTATACGGTTTCACTATATTAACACCAGTCACCACGAGGACAGAGTAATATACTTAACATATGTCGCCACTAGGTCAGAGTAATATACTTAACCTCAGTAGTATACTTAACATCAGTCACCACTAGGACACTGTAATTTTCTTAACCTCAGTAATATACTTAACATCAGTTACCACTAGGACAAAGTAATATATTTAACATCAGTTACCACTAGGACAAAGTAATATACTTAACATCAGTAATATATTTAGTCACTGAGTGTTATAAGAAGAAAATCTCCATATAAAATGTCTCCCATCCAATGGCCCGAAAGAGTTTCCCATCCAGGTTCTTTCCCCTCCGACCAAAATTCCACTTTGCCGTCTTTTAGCGATCAGTTTCGGTATTTTTTCAAAACTGCGTCTGGCATGGCCATGTTGTTAGGGCGCTCAACTCGTAATCTAAGCCACACCAAACATGTTTTCCCTTTCAGCCGTTGGAGGGTTATAATGTGGCAGTCGTTGGTAAAAGAGTAGTCCAACAGTTGGAAGAAGGGTCCTTATGGCTAGCTGCCTCTCCTCTAATTTTTCACTACTAAATTAGGAACGCTAGTGCAGGTAGTCATTGTGTAGTTTTGCGCGAAAATTCAAAACAAAAGAACAAACACTGAAAACTACACGAAGGATTTCTTCGTTAACTGTTACTAACATTGAAAGACAGATTAGTGGAAAGGCATGCAACTAGCAACCACCCATAGGGGAAAGAGTAAGGGGGTAAAGTGTCCAGGGGTCTGGTGGATGGTATAAGTGGATTAAGACTTCCAATAACAACAGGCGCAGTTGGATGAATTGAGTCTGTACTTAGATGACAGTGTTGTATCCACTGGTCAGCCCATCCCACCATGGCTTATTACCATCCCCAAATGTGGCCTTTCTTTGAGTCACCTGAGGAAAACAGATACTTCCGATTGGAAGTACCGTTTTTCACTTGCTAAACATCTTTCGAACCATCTGTATAAATGGGAATGGAAGGATTCTGTGGGTTCTGCCATGGTTTGTTGTGGTTCGGTGGTTGTGCACAGAATCCGCTCTACAGTTTCTGTGTTCATTGCCAAACTGTACGATATTTATCTTGCCCTGGATCACATAGAAGCTAAACAGTACTCAAGTTGTACTATTTATACCGATTCGCGTAGTTCTCTACTAGCCCTGGAATCACTTCACGTTAATTCTCACACTCTTCTCGCCGGTATTCGAAACCGACTGGCTCACTTCTCTTTAACATCTATGTCTATCCAGTTCTTCTAGATACCAAGCCACGTTGGTATTTGCGGGAACGAGCTCGCTGACACCGCAGCTAAGTCTGTCTGCTCTTACGTTATTGCTGCTCTGCCTGTTCCATATTCGAGGCTCGGCTCCGTGCCAGTTGGCAGTCGACTTGGAGTGAACAACGTGAAAACAAGCTTTTCCAGATAAAACCCTCTATTGGACTTTGGCTCTCTTGCTTCCGTAAGGAGAGGAAAGAATAAGTTGTCCTAGCTAGACTACGCATTGGTCACAATTTTTTAACTCATCGTTTTCTTTTATCTGGGACACAGTAGTCCACGTTTTACTGTCATGCAATCGTTACGACTCTCAACGACGGCACCATTTTAGACATGTTTTGTTCTGAAACACGTTTAAAGTAAAATTATTAAAATTCGTAAAAAGGAATCATGTTAAAATAAAACAAAGTATTTTTTTTGAATTGAAACCTTAAATAGCGTTAAAAAGGGCCAATGGCCCTTAAAAACTAAAAACAAACATTTTAAGGGTCATTAACCTTTTTTAACGCTATTTAAGTTTTTAATTAAAAAAATATACTTTGTTTTATTTTAACATGATTCCTTTTTACAAATTTTACTTTAATTTTTATACCGGTTGTTTGGCGCAAATAGCCTAATTGCTTTGCTCCAAAAAACGCCAACCAACCAACCTGTCACTAACAGTTCAAGAAAATGTCAGCAGTCCCATCTAAGGGACCATTGTTATTCCATCCTGGTGCTTGGAATTCTTTAGCTGCTCTAATCGAATAGTGGAATCTGTGTGTGTTTTTCCTTATAGCAAAGCCACATCGGGCTATCTGCTCAGCCCACCGAGAGGAATCGAACCCCTGATTTTAGCGTTGTAATCCGGAGACATACCGCTGTACTAGCGGGGGGCCAGTGGACTCTGATTATTACGCTTATAATGCACCCATGGCCCTATTGCTGATATAGACCCCATGATCTGTATCAGTAAATGTTTGTTTTATGCACTCAAACTTGTGTTCCTTTGCTGTTCAAGTTCATTTTCTTTTCTAATTAACATTTAATGAATTTACTCTTATTATGGATACGTACTTTTTTTTAAATCTGTGAAACTAAATAACCATCAGGATAAAAACAAATACATCAGAGTATTTCATTCTATTTTTCACTTGACAATGCTTTACGTAAATAAGAATAGAAATATGCATTTAAATGTTGTTTTTTTTATCCATTGGTAAAAGCAGTGGAAATTATGGAAACACCTATTAATCTTGAACACTGATGCACAATGGAAATGCAATATCTTAGTTTTAGATCAATAGTTCATAGGACTCGTACAGAATATTATTTAGGCTTGAAATAGTGAGCAGGTAGGTTTGTTGATTCTTTGAGTGGTATTCTACCTTGGGATGACGTCATTAACTCAGATGATTTAATTTTGAAGTGATATACTAGAGGGAAGGCAGCCATTTAATACTACCATCACCCCCAACCCTTGTCAGACTCCTTATTGACGAATATCTGGATTAACCTTCAATATATAACATCTGAATTACTAGGGACATGATTCGGATCCACGACCCTCACATTCCAAGTTGAATGCTCTAACCACCAGAAGCCCAGTTCATTTCATTAATAAATTTTATACCTTTTTGTTCAAGCTGATATTTTGTATTTCCATTTTATTCTTCGATTTAATCATTACCAGTTTTTATCACTATTTTCTAAAATATTTTCTGAGATATGAAAATGAAGAATGATATGCAAGGGCCTTGAAATAAGTTGTTCAGTTCATAGCGTATAAGCCCAGCATAGCCAGGTGGTTAAGGCGCTCGACTCGTAATTCACGTGTTCGAACCAATGAGTAAATAAAATTGATAAAAATATTCCTATCCCTGAAATAATTACTTGTTTAGACTCATTTCTCAGAGTAGTGGTCAACTCTTACACCTTGTTGTCTACAACAAATTTAAGCACAATTAAATTATTCTCTTCAAGCATTAAAAACGTTAGATATTTAACAGTATGGTTGTTTTGCTATCTCTGTAGGTATTGGTTGTTTTTTTAATCTGGAAGCTTTTCTCTTCAGTTAACAGAAGGAGTAATTTACCAAGTTGAGTTGGAATTACTAATGATTTGGATTTTATACAGAATTTAAATGTAGTTGTTTATAGTTTTAAAAAATTTTATTTGTGACAAAATATTTTTATGGCTCATCCATCATTCATTTTGACTTTTTGTGATCTTTACATTTCTAATCAGTTCTTTTATATCTTTCAATTCATCTTACAAAATGAAAGACGTGATGCTGTTAGGAAATTGAAAGTTAAGAAGTTCACAATTCTTGTCTAATATTCTTTTAAACATATTAAATATAGCATTTATTTAATATATCCATTCTATGTTAGATTTCAACGAATTTTTGTTTATATTCTATTTAACAAGATCACTTGGTGAGATATCTATTTATTAGCATTCAGTCTGAAATTAAATAATTTTACTGTTTTCATTAGGTTTTCAAATTAGTTTTCCTCCACAAATTAGTAAGCAGTTACCCTTTTTTTTCTCTCTCTCCCTCTTTGCACAAAATTATGTTTAAAGGAAGATATTAAAATTTACATCCAGTACGAAAGAATATTGTTTGTTTGTACTTTAACGTTTAACTCCATAGATTTATTGCTGTGGTGGTTGTGAGGAGGGGGAGTACAGATTATTACCTGTGAGAATGCAATAAGATATAAAAATTCAACCAACAAGCTGAGTTTACATTTGTACTAATCTTATAAGTCACAATTTCAGTTAGGCCTTTTTACCAAAGGCAAGAAGGTAAAACTTGCATATTTTCAATTTCTGTATTTGTTATCTGATAAATGAGTAACTTGTATTTATTGCACATGTATGTAAATCATTTTTAAATAAGTTGTATTTTGTGTGTTCAATATGTGTGTGTGTGTGTATCTATATATATACATATAATGTATTTGTGAAATTTTGTTAGTTTTATACTCGTGTGATTTTATCTCCTGCATTGTATCATTACAGAAAAGTTACTAAATAGTACAGGACGAGAACTTAGGAGGTCATTGTTTTCTTTGAAACAGATTTTTCAAGTAAGTTATAGCATTTCACAAGGATGGATAAATGTAACTTTTAAGGAAGGACAGGCTTAAACGTGATGATAAAAAATAAAATTAAATTTAAAGCTGGTGGCATATGCCCCTTCTGCTCCCTAGTTAAGCGCCCATGCTTATTGATACAAGCCTTCACCAATATTGTGGTGTGAGCAAAGAAAGATTATAATTAAATACACTTATTTTGTGTGTGTGTTTGTCTCAGCCAGTCCAATGAGTTCTGTATTTAGCTAAGCATGTTGTTGATGATGGATATGTCAGACACAGTATGGTTGAAATACTTTCACACGCTCTTCCCGTTAAAAGACTCATAGAGGGTGAATAAAGAGAGTAGTATTAAAAATATAATAAGCGTAATACTATCTTATGACTTAAGTAATTGTTCATATCTCCTACTAACCACAATTTTTGAGTCAGTATGTTGTAAGCATACATGCATTTGTATATTGTTATGTATTCAGGAAATGATGGTTGTTCTGATATGCAAGTTAATTTGAGTATCTGATAACAAGAGGATAAATAGTGAAGATAAAATTTTGTTCAGATGAAGTGATAGCATAATTATATTTGGAACATGGAGCCAGAATTCTTGTTTTGTTGAAAAGCTGTGTTTGCTACATTACTCGAGTTGTTCTAACTATAACGGTTGGTTGGTTGGTTTGGTGTTTTATGGCAGTGGAGAACAAGCAGAGATAAGTTGTTGTCTTTTTAATTTTATTTGTGTAAAGGTTTAGGTATTTTTATTGATTCTTTTACTATTTGATGAAGTTTGTTGAATATAATTAACTGCAATCCTTTGATTGTACCTTTCAATCATGTAGAAACAAAAATCAAATGTGTCTTACTTATTGCCAGAAGACAAGATGATTGTATTGGAGATGCTGTAGTTTATGCAAAGTCTGTATTCAGATGACTTATGAAGGTCGAAACATCAATCTGTACTTTATTCTAATTAAAGTTTTCATACTCATACCAGCCGTCTTAAGAACACGTTTACTTCAAGTGGGTTCCTCGTTATCACGAATTATGCACAATCTGTGTTATGATGCTTGTAGTACAGTGGTTGAACTGTTTTATCTTTTTATGTTATACCCGAGAACTGGGCCCTCTGCCTGTAGGGAGATAGTATTCAACGCTGCTATGCCTCAGCAAATGTATAGGTAGTTTGGTGTTGTTTTAGAGCAGAATAGAAAGCCTCTAGGATTTCAGTAGCAGAATGTAGTTGGTTTTGACAGTTAGAGTATTCAGCTTCCAATTGATACTGTGGGAAACTTTGATGCGCAGTGTGAATGTAGATTTTACTAATCATCACCTTACACTAAAACTTGAAGTTTTGAACTGTGTTTGGATAAGTGGACCATCACCAATTTTTGTATTGTTAAAAAGCACTAATTGAAATCTGTATTTATACTTTATTAAAAGGGACTTGGCTGGACCATCACCAATTTTTGTATTGTTAAAAAGCACTAATTGAAATCTGTATTTATACTTTATTAAAAGGGACTTGGCTAGGGTGGATTGCATGTGAAATGTCCAATGAGGAGTGTTTGGTCACAGGAACACATAAAACTGTTTACTAGCAATGATACCAAGAACATGCCAGAAACCAATGAGTTTTGTTTTGTTTGTTATAGATGAGTCACACTTTACCATCTGGCCAAGTAACTGATGTTTGCTCTTTTAAAAAGAATCTTGAACTAGACCTAACACTGTTTTCAAATAGAAATGTGAAGCTAGGGGCAAGAATAATTGAAATGTTTTCACTAATGCCACCTATTATAGTGAATACATCCGGTGACTGTTTTTGCTACCACATGTTGGTATAAATGGCCCTGACTTTCCCCTTATGGATGATAATATCCATCTTACCATACTAAACTTTTCCTGAAGAAAGGAAATTGATCAAATGAAATTACCAGCATTTTCAACACATTTATATTTCAGTTTGCATCTATAGAGATAAATCATGTGCAACCAAGTGAATCCAGGTAGTAAAATAACCCTGGAATTTTTTTTGTTTTCCAATGGATAAGATTACTTCAAAAGAGGGGTGTATTAACCAAAAGACTCTCAAGACTTGATTGAGTCTTGAGCACAACAATTTAAGGGGTGCATCTTAGGGTAAAAAGAAATTAAAAATAAATTTATTTTTTATTTTTAAAAAGTTCATTCATTTCAATGCATTTTAATTTTTATTGTTTTTGTGTTGATGATTAATGTATCTGGTGAGTCATTTGAGAATGAAGAAACAGATTAAACTAGAGCATCAGTTAACATTATTACACTCTGCCTCCCAGTGTAGTTTACAGTGATTTTGAGCATGCAAAATTGATACCAGGTTACCCTTATTGTTTGGTATGACAACAATGAAGTTAAATATGGTGAACTGTGAAACCAATTTACTAAATGTTCATTTACAAGTGTAGGTTTAATGAACATTATTTGCATTTCAGTTTACATTGCTGCCTTGCATCATATAAACCAATGGGGATGAATATCATTGTTTTATTACTGGTTTTAGATAAACTAGTAAATTTAAATTATCATTCTTTTGTTTTATGTAACAATACTAAAGGTGAATGTATGTAAATATAGCATTATCAAACAGATTTATTGAGATTTATTTAAGAATTAATGGAAATTCTGCTGATTTAATTAATATGGAGTAAGTATTTCTGCATTATACTCTACTTTTGGTGCTTAATTGTATTTAAAAAGAAAAGAGTGAACAAAAATATGACTGACCAGTGGTAGTAAATTGTCCAATGTAGTAAAGGTTATTTTTCCTTTCATTTATCTCTTACTTAACAAGTAATGTGCATTTTTTTATGTTTTCTTTCATAATGTAGAAGAACAGAAATGATCATTTTTGTAATACTTAAGAAATCTAAAACATCTTACAAGTTTCCAGTTTTATTTGTAATACACAAAGTATTTTTTCTTTTAATGATTACTTTGTGTAGGATGATAAAGACCTGGTGCATGAATTTGTACAGAACGATGGATTGGCTTGTCTCATCAAAGTGGGGTCAGAAGCAGATCAAAATTATCAAAATTATATTCTACGAGGCAAGTTTGAAGATTCTGTACTTTCATATATTGTAGCAGTTATTTTCTTTTCATGTATCTCAAACTGAATTATGGTATAAATTATTTTTGAAAATATGTATATATAGAGAAATTTTTGTTTCAGTGTTTGCATGAAATCCATTAATACAAGGTTTCTTTTACAAATTAAGAATAAGACTTATAAACGTTAGTTTCACATTAACACTCCTACGAAAAGACGTTTCTAGTCCTGATTTCTCCAAGCCCGTTCCCGTGGCTGTGGTTTCGCTAGATAGTAGATAGGGACAGTGGGAATCTCGTTAATCCATTCATTAATGGATTTAAATGGCAATTTCATTTAAATACAAAATTATTAGCCTAATATTAATAACCTTTCAAGTTGCTCTGGGGCCTATTAGGCCCCACTTTTCGTAGGAGTGTTAAACTGAATGTTGGATATTAAGATATTTTGGCAGTCAACACTTGTTTAAATGAAATAATCATCTTTAAATCAGTGATGACGAGAAAACTATATATGTAAGAATGACTGGTTTGGCGCTCCTCTACATAAAAAAAATTCTCAACCCAAACCAGCCATTTTTACATAGATATTAATCACCTTTAAAATAGTGAGAATTCTTAGACATAAAACATAGTATTGCAAACCTGTATTTCATATTTCTGTCGTCTATCATGTTCATTGGTTATTTTTGACAAATATCCTTCATTGAAGTGGTGTAGGCAGAGGTGTTGAGAGCCAGCCCAGACTCTAAAGTCAGTAATATTATTGCCTCCTCTTTATTCTATTTATTAACTTTAACTGATTTTTCATAAAAGAAACGTAGGTGACAAGTGTCTTCGTGAATCCATGAAAAACAGTAGTCATTTTAGCTCATTAGGTAGTATGCATTTTTAGTGAGCTTTGTAATATCCCACTACCAGATCCCAGGCCCCAGAACAGCTGCCTCCCCCCCCCATCCTTGTCAGCCCTAGCAGTAGGCACGTAATCTAACATATGAAAGAAGCTGTTATTTAAATGCATGCACCTAAATACATTTATTCTGTAGTTTTCTATTGTAACAGTGAAGCATTTCTCTTAAAGTTTTGTATAATTATAAACCGTTTTTCTTATTACCTTCTATAGCTTTAGGCCAGGTGATGCTATATGTGGATGGTATGAATGGGGTTATTGAACACATTGAAACAATACAATGGCTGTATTCACTCATCAGTTGCAAAGTAAGAAAATGTTCCATTTTACAATTGACTTAATCTCATTTCCCTTAATGTTTAATAGAAATTGTTCTACATTATATAATGAGTTTTTCAGTAACTAAATTGTTCTACATTATATAATGAGTTTTTCAGTAACTAAATATTCTACATTTTATAATGAGTTTTTCAGTAACTAAATTGTTCTACATTATTTTATGAGTTTTTCAGTAACTAAATATTCTACATTATTTTATGAGTTTTTCAGTAACTAAATATTCTACATTATATAATGAGTTTTTCAGTAACTAAATTGTTTTACATTATATAATGAGTTTTTCAGTAACTAAATTGTTCTACATTATATAATGAGTTTTTCAGTAACTAAATTGTTTTACATTATATAATGAGTTTTTCAGTAACTAAATATTCTACATTATATAATGAGTTTTTCAGTAACTAAATTGTTCTGCATTATATAATGAGTTTTTCAGTAACTAAATTGTTCTACATTATATAATGAGTTTTTCAGTAACTAAATTGTTCTACATTATATAATGAGTTTTTCAGTAAATAAATTGTTCTACATTATATAATGAGTTTTTCAGTAAATAAATTGTTCTACATTGTATAATGAGTTTTTCAGTAAATAAATTGTAGAAGTTTTATTTACATTATACTTATTTGCCCAGATCAAAGTATCTAAGGAAAATTTGAAAATAACCAAAAAGTATTGCACATGATTTATTAAGCGTGATTTCTTTCTTTTCGTGTTGTGTGCCATGCTGTTTCATGTTGTCATTCATCATGCCTAATATTCAATGTTTAGAATAGTCACTAGCTTTGTGTGATATTATGTAGTAAGAGTTGAAATAAACTTACAGTAGTTTGACAATCTCATAACAAAATACTAGTTTTAATGCCCCATAGAGGTAGTTAAAGTCTGTGGATAACATTGTACATCTATAATGTGACTGACAGATAGAAATAGCTATTGGTCCAAAAAGCTACACTAAAATTGAAAGTGTGTAGAAATCTTTTGACAGTGGCATGTAAAAGAAAGAGAAAAGTTAATAAATGTAATGAGAGATGGAAGAATAGTGTCAAAACGTAGGACAGGTTTTGAAAGTTCAAAACAAAAAATCCAATCAGAGGTTGGTATGCCTAGAATTTCATTTCCACAAAAATGCATTCTGCTCTTTGGAGTAATGGAGTGATTGTCAAATTCCACTATACAGTTAGACAAGAGTAGCCTAAGAGTTTGGTGGTGTGTCCTGTTCACTACATGCATTTCTTGTAACCTGTTAGTTCAAAGCATTAAGGATGTCTATGTGTAGATGGTTCTTCTGTTATAAAATCTAAACAAATGAACCAATCAGAGGTTTTTGAATAAAATAAGTATCTGGAAGACATTGTGGAAGTGAAGACTATCATTGTAGAAAATGTTTTTACAAGGAGTAGAACATAATGCTGAATAAGTTTTATAATTTCAGTATTTGTTTTGCTTGTTACTGTGCCACTAAAATATACTCTGAATACAAAAGTTCTAAAAATTGTAGGAAATAAAACCCACAAGTGTTAAATTTAGATATTTTTAGAATCAATAGTTTTTTGCAGGTTTGTTGAGGTAACTGTTTATTAATCATACGTTGTGTGATTCAGTAGTTATAGATTGGTGTCACGTTACTAGAAGCTTCTAAGTCGTCTTGTTTTAATGTAGTATTATTGTATCATAATATCCAGTAGTGTGTGGAACATTCTAAGATATGCTTGGAAAATTTATTTTATGAGCTAGATTTAGACTGTTTGATCATAAATTTAGCCATAAAGAATGTATAGTGGCAATTTTTAAAGTGAAGCAATGTCTAAAAAATGATCAACTATTTGAAATTGGTGAGGGTGTTTTCAATTAGTTGTGTATTACTGTTTTTATTACTCTAAATATATAAGTTTTGTTTGTTTATTTATAGCTACACATTGGACTGTGTTGTTCCAACCACAAGTATTAAAATCCAGTTTTTATTGTTATAAGTCTGTAGACTTATCACTGTGTCACTAATAATAACTGATGTAACTAATTATATTGATTAATTGAGTTAATTACTTAGATCTATTATAAATGCTATTCAGCTAAATTATTATACATATTTCAGAGCATATTTTCAACACAGCTTACAGATTTAATGAAAATACTTACTCTGTTTTGAGAACAGGTCTCTTCAATAACAAACTTCTAAATGTACACTTCATCTAATTCATTGATATCTTAAGTTTTTCACAGTTACATTAATGCCCCATGAAATAATCTTAATACTGTCACTATGATATCTCATTATTATTTTTTAATTAATTGAAGATTTATGTTAGATTCAAATACTTTTGAATCTAAACAATGATTTAGTTGCATTCAGTATTAAATGTTTTTTTTTAATTATATCTAGTAAGGTTATTAAAATAGTTTAATTTACTGTCACCTGATAAAGGTAACTATAATAAACATAAATTTATACTTAGAACTTCTTATGTACTACATCCAAATGTGTTTTTCTAAAAGAATATGTAATTCTTTCTTCAGTATCGATTAGTCGTCAAGACAGCTTTGAAGTTATTACTGGTTTTTATTGAGTATACAGAATCAAACAGTCAGCTTCTTTTGAATGCTGTTGCTACAGTGGATACGGAAAAAAGTGAGAACATGTTACTTTGAAAAATAAATCTTATATAATAAGTCCTAGTATGAGGTCTTAAGTAAATGCATTGTGTAGAATATTTGTATTATGCTGATCAACCAGCTAGTATTCATTGGAAGAGCTGTATAAACAAGTATATTCCTCAATTATTAATGACAAAGTTCTTAAATTATGCACACAGATGTATTGTGATTGTAGTAAATACTATTTCTCTTTGCAAATTAAATATTTGTTAGCTTGCATATACAAAAATTATTCTAATGAAACTTAATAATATGCCATTAATATTCCTGGTATTGGATCTGTACTCTCTTTCAAAAAGTAAACTTCACATTACAATGTAACAAATAAAAAGTGACTTGTCTCATTCCACTTAATATTTCCCTACTGTATGCGACAGAAGGGCACAGGTAACTGAGTTTAATTACTAAAACTATTGAAGTTTTAAATATGATATATTTACAAAAAAAAAAAAAAAAAAAATGTGTTCATTGTATATTGAAACTGGTTTGCTTTCTACCAAAGGTGCTCTCTCAGAAACCATAGAAACATTAACATTTCTGTTTAGTTGTTCTGTTGAACATCTTTGGTTGTAAAATCAGCAGGTTAAATTAAATCACTATTATAACAATATTCACTAATTATCCATTCAATTATATACAATTTCTGTTCCTCCATGATATCAAAACTACATGTGTGTTTCTAAAAAATATATCATAGCATTGTTTTTCACATTAATGTTAATTATACATAAATTTCACTCATTTTACTCCTTGTGATGTTCTTCTAATATTTCAGTGTAGATACAGTAACTTATCAGAATTAATATTTGATGCACAGGTAAAGTGATAAAATGTTATGGACCAAAAGAGAAAACTGCATACATTAGTGATTGTGCCCCCTGCTAGTACAGTGGTATGTCTTCGGATTTACAACGCTAAAATCAGGGGTTCGATTCCCCTCGGTGAGCTGAGTAGATAGCCCTATGTAGCTTTGCTGTAAGAAACACAAACAAACGATTAGTGATTGAATATCTGTCAACTAGTTCATAAAATGCTATGAAGCTTTCTGCACTAATAAGCTGTAGTTGTTTGATCAGTTTTAATAATAGTTTTACAATGTTTTAAAACCACTGAAAACTTGAACCTTAACAGTACATATCTCATGTTTATCCTTGACTGTATTTATAATTCCTTGGTAAACACAGTAGCCCTATTAATTAACCAGTTTGATAATTAACTGGTCTGTTGAAAGTTAGGAGAATTATTGTGACCTATCACTTCATAATTTAGCAAGAAGTCATTGTATATAATAACTGTCAATGTTACTCCTTTTTAATAATGATATAAAACAAATTAGGTATTGAAAAAGTACATAGAAATATACAATATGATTCACGAAAGTTTTATTTTAAGAACTAGTCTGTTATGACTTGTTATGCCATAATGAATTCATTTTGTAAGTAGAACTAAGAAATTACCATATAAGTTGACAATGTCTATTTCTGTGTTTGTTGTGTTTGAATTATAGGCATGTTACTGTTTAATATTAAAAGGGTTAACATCATTTATTTAATATTTTATCTTTTTGAGATACTGAAAATTATTGAAGTGATAGAATTAAACTTAAAATTATGATCAACAAAATGTAAATAAAAAGCAAGTGTTACGAATAGTTCATACATTTATGCAAATATCTAACTCTTTCTACTATAACATATACTTCATATTTATAGTTCTTTTTGAAACCTCTCTAGAATCATAATTCATAATGTAATAAATCCAGTCAAGATCATGTAAAAATTTAGTCATAAGTATTGTTTTTTTCTAGTGGAACTTGGCAAGGAATCTATCAACTTTTTGTGAGGTAGTTTTATCATGTTATTTTTTACCTTATGTGTGTTGATCTGATATACAACTATTACATGGAGTAAACACGTTCCAGATTTTCATATTATACATTTGTGGTTGCTCATATATAGAAAGTAGGTAAATTGAAATTATAGTTTTAGGGTTTTCACATCCATTTTGGAAGGGTCAGGACTTGTGTGAAGTCTCATGTATTCTTTCTTAAACATCCATCATAGTAATAATACATTTTTAATTAACTGCTAGTAAAGTTTATTTACACCACTGTTAATTTCAACATATTTTTCCTTCATTTATCTTGTTTTATTTAATTAGAGTTTAATGTGTATTTCAATTTAACAACAATAAATGCATTAGTTCACCACTTTGATGATCAACTGTCTTTTATTCTATTCATCTGTTATTTCTTTTCATTCTGCCTATAACAAATCACTATGCCTCTCTTTCTATTTACTAGGTTCACAAATCTCCAATTTTTGCAAAAATGAGATAGCTTTCTGCTAAATTAATTCTTCCTTAGAATACCACACACATAAAGCAATATTAATATTTATTCTTATCACACACATAAAGCAGTATTAATATTTATTCTTACCACACACTTAGAGCAATATTAACATTTTCAAATGCTACAAATCAAATAAACACAACATAACCATAGAAAACACCCAAATACTAAATAAAGAAACAAACATAAACAAACGCAAAATTAAAGAAGCTTTGCTTATACAACAACTCAAGCCCAAAATAAACCAATACAAAGGAACACCTTTATACCTATATTAATAAATATAATCCAACATCTAAGCATGCCCTCTACATTCCTATACTCAGTTACACAACCCCCTTTAGACATGTGGTCAGCTATCGGTCAGTTACCTCTTTCTTTCTTTGTGAATCTGACAATGACCGAAGAAGGTCGAAACGTTGTTTGCTCCTCTGCATAAAAAAAATTTTCTCAACTCAAACCAGCTGTTTTACATATATAGTATTAAGATTTTTTTCTTATCAAAGTCTTTGTTTTAAAATAATTATTTTTTGTTCCCACTAAAAGCTAATAACATTTTTTTTTAATATCCTAGATGGCATGCCTTGGTCTAACATAATGAATCTTTTAAATGAAAGAGATTCAGCTGACATGGAGCTCTTAGTCTATGCTATGACATTAATTAACAAGGTAAGGAAATGTTCCTTGTTTCTCTGCAGGAAAATTGGTAATTCTTATACATTAGAGTGGCCAGATTTACAAACCAAAAGACAGAGACAGCATAACAATAGTAATGAAGTCATACTTCTCAAGTTTCATCAAGATAACATTTCACTAAAGAGTAACACAAATGTTTAAATGAAAAAACATAAAACCTGGACACCTGGTCATCTTACCTTATGTCTACGTTCAACCAAGTAAAAGTTTGTTTTCTATACCTAATGAAAGTCATATTTTTTTATTTTTCCAATATACTGATAGTGTGTAAGGCAATATATCTCAAATGAAAAACCAACTCAGTTATCAACTGTTAATTTCATATGAGTTTAAGTAGATTCTAACAATATAATTCCTACATTATTTGGGATTACTAAAATGGATGTGACTTAGAATAAATGCTATATATTTGTATAGCATATCTGAATATTGTAAGAATTAAAGTTAGGGGAATTTTTGCTTCTAATTGGTAATCCTCTTGGTACTAAGTTTTAATAGCATTGTTGTAAGAATAAAATGAAGAACAATACTTTAAGATTATCAACATTGATTATAACAAAAATGAATGCAGATAAGTGTTCTAGAATTATATAGATGTCATCTTCAGTATCCAACGTGAAGGTAGGTTCTGTAGATTTCTGAAATGTTTATCTGTATCCCTTTATGTTATTAATAAATGATATTATTTATTTTAATTATTGTTATTTTTTTATTGTCAAACTTTGTTTTCTTTCCAGTACATCAGTTGTCATAACAGTTTGTTGTTTTGTAGGTTTATTTGGATTATTTGTTTAAAATAGTGCAAATTCCATACAGTCCACTTGATTTTTTTGTTTCTTAATTCCACTATAACGTCTTTGATTATTTTAACTAAAACTCACTTATAGGTCTAAATTTATAATAGACCCTATCACAACAGTTTCACCTACCTGATTATTTTCTCATGTATATAGTGTTTTTTGTATCTGTCTCACTATGGATATTCATTCTCAATATTCATTAAACTAACTGACAGTAACAGACAAAATAAAAAACAAACTAATTCAATAATTATTTACTGTAACTTGTCACTCATCAGTTCTAGCCTAATTTCATTTCATATACCTCAGAATATTTCTTAATATTTCAAGAAGGTTCTAGTAATTAAGCCGTACTTCATTAAAACTGCCTTTCATTAAATATCAATACAAACGTCTAAATAACAAAATACATAACGTATAGTAGTATTAAGTTGTCATTTAGTAAATAATTGAAAGTGATGGTTTCAAAGTACATTTTGGATGTGGCTCATTTAGTTATTTGGACAGCTGAAATATTAGTTTGTGTCATTATATACCTTTGGATGAGAATATTTTAAAAATTGTGGTTCTTTCTAAGTATCTACTTTCTACTGATCAACCTTGTGAATTCTATAGATATCTTGAAACTTTGTATGAAACTGTACATTCATTTAACTGAAAAGTCATCTACACCAGTAAGAGATAATATATTTTCTGGACTAATGAAGAGGTTTGTAAGAGAGCATGATTGTACTGTAAACAGTAGAAGGGTGAATTAAAATTCATAAATAAAACAGAAATTATGGTTGAAGACTTCAGTTGTTTTTTTTGTTGTTGTTTTTTCTCCATACTTAGTGCAATGTCCAAATTATACATTTATATTATTTTAAGCATATCTTTTTTAAATTCAAAGTGAAAGAATTTATAATTAGAGTTTATTATCTTTTATTATGTTTTTAATTCATACATATAAATTATCCAACCCAACTATATCTCTTTAAAAAACTATCTTATACAGTAATTCACTTTAGATGTCTATAAACAAAATGTTAAATACTCAACTTTCAGATATGTTACCTGTACCTAAGAATATTTTTTCTAACTTTTTTATACATGTAAATATACAAACAATTATAAAGAGTTTCTAGACACAGAAACATCATAACCTTCTTTTATGTTCTCAAATAGAACATTATCAAATGTTTAGAGAACTATGGAAAAAATTACATTTGGGCATTATTAAAAAAACTGAAGGATAATTAAATTTAAGAAACAAAACTTCTGTTGGAAGTAAATGATTTATATATCAGATATGAAATACAGTGTGAACTAATATAGTGATGTAAAGAGTACTTTGTGTTTGTTATCATTGGCTAACTTGATATTTGTGTTTGTTATTATTGGCTAACATAGTACTTCTGTTTATTTATCATTATGTGGTCATCAGCATGTTATTTGATAATAATTATTATTGCTTTAAGATAGTATTAAATTCAAGTAAGGAAATGAAGAAGACCAATTCCTTTATTTCATAAGGCTTGTTAAACCTATTTATTACTTTCTGCAAATGCATATTAAATCATGAATTATAATAACTTGTTTGTGTAATCAACAAATGTACTGTGCTAATGAAATCAATAACTTGCGAGCAAAAACAATGAAATATAGATATTTTTAAGATTGTAAAAAATCAAATGTAATTGTAAAGTGAGCTTTTTACAAGTAAATAAAAGTATTGAGTTGATACAACACTTTCTAAATAACTTTTTCATCCTTTTTATTGCTTTAAATTTTTGTTGCTTATCACAGCTGCTATTTGGCTTTAAAATAAGTTTTTTCATGTAAATGTGCAAATTTTGAATATTTGTGTGTTTTAAATTGAAGGTTTAATAGACAGATGTGTTCATTGTATTGAATTCTATATGAAGTGTGTTATTAATGCTCGTAAAAATTTAGAAGTCGTTAATCTTAAAAAGAAAACAAAAACTTCATGATATGATAATGCTAATTTTTTTCCTCATTTTAGCTTTTCGTTGTCCTTTCATTTTATTGGTTCTAAGTTTGATTTTTACTCAGTAAGTCACTCAGAATTTATGTTTAGGGGAGACTGGGATATGTTGAAGAATGTTTATGTGTCTTGTCTAGTACTTAAAAATAATGTATTAGATAAATAATATTTAGGGGAGACTGGAACATGTTGAAGAATGTTCATGTGTCTTGTCTAGTACTTAAAAGTTATGTATTAGATAAATTATATTTAGGGAAGACTGGGACATGTTGAAGAATGTTTATGTGTCTTGTCTAGTATTTAAAAGTAATGTATTAGATAAGTAATTTATGGGAAATTTTTCAGTTGTTTTATATTATTTAAAATGGCTGTGTTACTTGCATAAAACTAAAGTTGATGTAAATGTTTCATGATGTGGAGCAGCTTGAAGGAAATAGGTGTCACAGTGACACCCACGTTCTTTCAAGAGAGGAAATCTGGTATTAAGTATTGGGGTATACATGTAAAGAAGATTAATGCAACTGTGGATCCAGAATGTATCAAAGTATGTATTACTAGTACAGGTAAGTTACCATTATAACAGGTGCATTTATTTGGGTCAACTAGCAAATTTATAATCATTGCAACTCTTTTTATTCTATCAGCTTGGCCAGACAAAACAATATCATCTTTACGAAATGGAGAAGAATCTTCCAACTTTCCAAGCATTTTATTGGATTGGCTGTGTAGAATTCAACCATATATGTATATCTGTCATTTTTAGAATCATATTTTGAGACCTCTCCTACTTTAATAAACTAGCAGAGCTCATTTGTCTCAGCTTAATAAGCAATTAGTCATCTACTCCAGGTTGTCTATCTCAATCAGTCTTGCTCCATCTTGCTCCTTCATCAGGTTATTAGAGTTGGAGTTTTCATTACTCTTGTTTTGCTTTGTGGGCTCTTCCTCATGTAGACTAGTTTCACATAATGTATTGAAGTAATAAAATAACGATTTACCTCTGTGACTGGTATGAGTATGGGGTACCTTGAATCTGGATCATTGCCCTACAAACACAATGTCTGTATGTGCCCATATTAGCTATGCTAATATGTTAAAATTCTGTATTGCTTCTGAAGCAAGTAAGCAGCAGTGGCAAAATCCTCATAAGTAATGGATATAAACCTGCTTCATAATACCATCTTGTTACAAGCTTACTTTAAAAATTACATATATTATGTGTGTATGAATGATACTATAAGCATATCAAAAAAACACAAATATTTTGTTCCAAAGTGACAAGATCCACTTTACACAATTCATGTATAGAAGCCCTCACTTTGAAAGTTTTGGTTCTGTTCTTTATCGTGTGACTTCCCTGATGTGCATTTAAAAGGTGTATTTAAGAGCCTTGGGCTCTTCTAATTGGATTAGATATGAACAATATATGTATGGTTGGTTATAAACATTTTACTCTTCCTCCTGGAATCATTTGCAGTTTTGTGTTATTAAATGTTTGAAATTACTTTATTGCTAAGTTAAATATAGTGTTTTTAAGCTAGAGATTTGTAGTTCATTTTGTTTGTATGAAAAAGTTATTTGTAAAGATGAGTTAATCAAGTATTTATACTTTCAATGTTCTGTTAAACAGACTTTGAATGGAATACCAGATCAAGACACATATTATGACATTGTGGATTCACTAGAAGAACAAGGAATGGAGAGAATGATACAATATTACATGTCTAAACAGGGAACTGACTTAGATCTGCTCCAGCAGTTCCAAATATATGAGGTAAGCTAATTTCAAATACTGGAAAAGAAAAAAAAAATGCATACATTTAGGATGTTTTTCTAACAGGTTTGACATGGCTTAGTAATTAACGTGTTGGAGTATGAATCTGAAGGACCTTAGTTCATGTCCTATTGCCACAAAATCTTGCTTCACATTTTATAGTTGTAGATACATACAAGAATAATGGTCAATTTTCACTATTAATTTAGAAAAGCCTAAGAATTAGGGATGACTAATGTGGATAGTCCTTATGTAGCTTTACATTATAAACCAAAACAAACAAACAAGCAGTTCTTCTCTTACAGAATTATACATGTGGCATACACATGTGCTAATTAAAACAAGTTTTAATTGTTTGTTTCTGGAGAAAAAAGTAGTCTGGTTTAGCTATTATAAATTCTAAATTTTTTATTTTTTTTAAATGACAGTTATGAATGTTTTTTGTATAGTATTATAACTTTTAATAGTATTTATGGTCATTCAAGTAAGTTTGTGTACGCTAAATATGTTACAAATTCCAATACTGTGAGAGCCTAACCTTATGAGGAAAATAACACAATTTTGGAATATACCAAAAGTTATTTCTTACACTGCAAATTCTACACTTACTTTATGTCTTGTAAGTTGATTACTTGTTTCACTTAGGCTGTTTTAAGACATGAAGATGGAGAATGTGATACTAAAGCTTTACCAGTTGATCATCAGTTATTCAGGTAGGTAACAAAACAGTAAGTTTTTATGAGAAACTTATATGTTATGGAAGAGAAACTCCTCTCTTCAAATTTGTAACAAAATTATACATATTAACCCTATACCACTTCGCTAACATGATTTTGTAAACTGTTCAGTTAATTCAGTTACTTAAGTCTAATTTCATTTGTGTTAAAATTGTAGATAAAAATGTTATCAGCAATTCTTTTAACATTGAACAAAAATGAGCAAAATTTCAAAAGACACCAAAAGCTAAGTTTTGGTATGAACTGAACTTAAGTTGTTCAGCATTCCCTTAAAACTGAGTTTTAAACAGCCTTGTACTGTTTCCTGAAGGATGTGTTTCTTATAAAGCAAATCTTAAATAACCATTAAAGGAAATAACTGTATTCAAAATGGGTTGTAAAATTTGATAATATTGTTTAATAAGGCAGTTATATAGCTGCTCTGTGTTATGAACATATATTATACTGACAATAACATTGCTAGAACAAAGATAAGACATCATTTGACTGTAGTATAGAATATTTCAACTGTATTTCACTCTCTCAAGTACTTGTGATTGTAAGTTAAGATGAAACTGATGAAGGTTAAGTATAACATCAACATAAAACTTTCAATCCAATCATTATTAGTTGTGGAAAAAATCAATTAGGTTATGAACATACAAATCTAAAAGGAATTTATGTAGCTCAGATATGAAAATATATTTATTTTATCGAGAAAATTAGGCTTAGCATTATAATTCTCTACTTGATGACTGTAGAGCTGTGTAGAATGCTGCATGACCATTCTGAACTGGATAAAAGTGTTCAAGTCCCACAAGCTGTCTGCAGCCAGAAGTGGAAAATTGATTGTCCTCTTGTCACATTTAGTAAAAACTGACAATATTAATCACTATTGTATATTACATCATGGAGAATACAGTAAAATTGTTCTTGAAGTTGACATTCCAGCTCCTAGTATGATATTTGGACATTAAAACTAAAATGTTATGGTACTGTTATATCAAATTCCATCTTTTGTTTTAGTATTTCTCCCACCTTCCATGCAACTATCTGGACTTCCCCAGTAATTATCTTTTCAATAGTTATAAAAATAAAATAATTAATACAGTGGTATTTTATAGCAAAACTCAACTTTGTTTATGTAACTTTTTTTTAAATTGTAAAATATTTGTGATTTCCTCAGATAATTTTTAGTAAGATTTTGTTATCACTAGTGTTATTATTTTACACTGTTTATGAAACAATTAGATTTTTATGATCAGTTACAGTAGGAAAATTTGTGCTTTTGATATTTTATAATAAAGATTCAGATGTATTTGACTAACTTAAAAATTATAAAAAAACTAGAAGAGAAATGTATGGTTAAAAAGAAATATAATAAGCACACTTATTCTTCTATAACTTGCCTTACTAATTATTCATAGCTATCCCTGTCATTGGGTTTTGATATTTTAAACTGTATCACTCATTTTAACTGAAAACAATTAAAAATACACAATGAAGGAAGAGTTATATTTCTTTCTTATGTTTATTTATTTATTGTTTAATGTAATATGGCATTTAATAAGAACAAGGGACTGTTGGTCTATCTAGGTTGTCCCATCCATCAAACTAAATTATAATTCAAATACTTGAAAATATTCCCTTAAACTCCCTTAAATTTATGCTTCAAACACATCTGAAGGCAATTTATTCTATAGGTCAACAACTAACCTTTATTTTCTCAAGAGAAACCAAAATCAGACATTGTAACCTGTTCTTTTATGATAATCATTCCTAGTAGCCATCATCTGAACCATCTTTAACAATTCAGTATTCTTCCTAAGGTAAGAAGCCTGAAAATGTAGCCTTAACCAGTAAACGAAACAATAAAAACACGAAAGTATAGCCTAATCAGTGACCTATACAAAAAAACATGAAAGTGTAGTCTAACCAGTGACCTATACAATAAAATCATAACCTCTTTAGATCTAGATCTTTTTTTCTTTTACTAAAAGTGGCCCGACATGGTCAAGCATGTTAAGGCGTGCGAGTTGTAATATGAGGGTCGTGAGGGTTCGCATCCCCGTCGCGCCAAACATGCTCACCCTTTCAGCCATGGGGGCATTATAACGTGACAGTCAATCCCACTATTTGTGGAGTTGGAGGTGGGTGGTGATGACTAGCTGCCTTCCATCTAGTCTTACACTGCTAAATTAGGGACGGCTAGCACAGATAGCCCTCGAGTAGCTTTGTGCGAAATTCAAAAACAATTTTACTAGAACTATGATATTAAAAATTGACAAGGCCTTACTTCCTTATTGTAAATGTAAAGTCTCAACTTTCCATGACTTAGGTGGGTCTGGATGTATTTACAAAACGACATTTAACTTTTGAACAACATATGAACAGTATGTTTGACTGACAGTTCTTGTGTACAGATTTAATAAAATTAGTTGATGACTCTGATAATTGGAAAATGCATCATAATTTACTGTATAAAATTAAAAGCAAATATACAGTTAAACAAATACGATTTGTTTAAACATGCTACACAGTCTTCAGATGACAAGAAAAACAGGAAATTTCATTTATAGATTCAAGTAAATCTACATGTTCAGTTTACATGTTGCACAACATCACTATTTACAGAACTATTTTCCAAAATTTACTTCTGCGGCACTGGGACCTAAATCTATTTGAAATCATTTTGTTCTTGGCAATTTCTAATGATTCTCTTATGTTTCATTCATTTTTTGACTTCTTTAAGTGTCTGTACTTCATTTTAATTAATACTAAGTGAAGAATCTGCTACATTTTGTCAAGGCTGATTCACCAGTTTCTAATTTATCAAAAAGTGTTGTTTGGATTTTTGCGTAAGAAAACGAGAAAAAGATGATATACAGTAAGTCATTCACAATTGCCTTGCTGCCACATGCAAGAACACATTACTCATTAATACAAAATGTCCTAATTTCCTTTTTTTATTCATAGAAGTGTTAATGTCTTTTCATTTAATGAAGATTTATTATTAGAATTGAATTATTTAGAATATATAACAGTTGATAGAGGTTATAAACGTGACATTAGAAATAGAATATATAAGAAACATTGTAATAAATTACAGATTTCTGAATGTAACAAACTACAAACAATACATAATGAAAACAAGGAAAGCGTACATTTGCCATTATTATCAACAAAAATAGGTAATGTGTCCATGAAAAACATGACTGGTTAAATAAAAACATGACTGGTTAAATAAAAACATAACTGGTTAAATAAAATCATGACTGGTTAAATACCCAGTAAATATCATTAATAGTGTAAAAGATAACATTGAAGTAATGGACAGATGTGAAATGTATAACATCTTTTGTAGTTGTTGTGTTAGTTACATCAGAAAGACAAGTAGAAATTTGAAGTTTTAAATTAAAGGAAACAAGCATTTCATTGATGAATTAAAAACTAGTTTTTTTGGCCTTGGTGTAACACATGACAAACAATTCACATAGTATTAATTTGTTTATTGGGATAATGTACAAATACATAAATCACATATCACTTCAAAATTAGGGATGATTAGTGCATGTAGGCCTTGAATAGTTATGTGCAAAATTCAGTTACAGACAGTGTTCCTGGTTTACAGATATGTCTTTCTTTCATGTTTCAGCTTAACTTTTAAATATTCTATATTGCTTCTTCATGTAGTAAAAACCAGGAATATAATTTTTATTATATTATTTGTCTGTCTTTGTTTCTTAAGTCATATACCCTAAACTTATGATTACCAGTAACACTCTGGAAAAAAGATATACATGTTGTTGCAAATGTATATTGTATGGCTGTTGTTCTTTCCTCTGTTGATGCATGTTTGATGTACTAAAAAACAATATATTATCCACTAAAAAAGTTATACCCATTTGTCAGAACTAATATTTGAGTTATGGGTTCTGGTTAACATAGCTAATATTTGAAAGTCAACAAATCTGATTGGTGTTTTCATTTGATTATGTTTAGGTAATGATATTTTTTGTTTTCTTTCAGGCAAATTCCACGTAGCAGAAAATCTTATCTGGATGACAATGATAGAAGAAAAAGTCGAAGACATTCTGTAGGTAATTTCCTATCATCAGGTTCGAACAAGCCCTATAGTCCTTCCATCCACAAAACTCCCGAGGAACCATTCAGCCAGTGGAAGGAAAGGTGTGTGTTTTTTTTACTCAGTTATATATTTATATAAGATATTTATTTCTATTTATTAAAATTATTTTTTGCTAAAAAAACCTTTGAATATTGTTCTTTTTAATGAAAACATTTGATTATTTGAATTTTTTTTTTAACAATAGAGAAGGAAATGAAAATAAGGAGTCACTCAAAGAGTCAGACTCAAACCGAGGTTCACTGCAATTAAATGGTACTAGCCAGCCTAAGCAACCAGGTGAGATAACTCAAATACGGTTCTGCAATATTTCAAAGACAGAAACGTGGAATATCCATTACATAGTATTTATTTACAGAAATATATGTAGGTTTTATGTATATGTAAAGTTCTCTTCATGTTTAGACAAAGTTCAGTAAAGATGTTCATGATTGAACTGATTGCTATCACAGAAAACATTTGTAAACTAGATTGTAGAACAAATATGTTACTTGTAGCTTCTTACATTCTTCATTGCTCCATGCTCTAAGTGAAGTAGCTCAGATTATCCAGTCAGTTTTGCAGTTACAGTGAACATCTCAAAGCAGGTGGTATGTCAGTGTAAGTTGGACAGAGATGTATTTGTTAGTGCTCCCATCTTCCTAAGGACAGAATGCAAGAGATTTTCCCATCCATGTCTGTACCTAAAGACATAACATAAAAGAATAATTTGAGCTGCTATTAAATTTGGTTTTTGTACATATATGCTGCTCATATAAACATTCTTGAGAGATCTCGTATATATCACAGACTGTTGATTTAAGGTAATCCTTCACCATCATACATATATGTACATATGTTCAGTTTCCTGTATAGGACGAAATATAGTAACAATGTCAACTCAACACTTATTTAAATATACCATCCAAATTATGTACTTGACATGAATAAATTCTAAAGAGTGATTATGTGAGAATATTAGAGATGAAAATAATGTTTCTGACCACTAAAACATGCAGCTTTTCATGCTCTGAGTATTATACTGATGTCAGACATCAAAAAACATTCCACACACTGTAAAAGTAATACAGAAACTTTTTCTTTTCCATTTTTTCCTTTTGTAGAAAGTAGATAAAACTTTCTTTAGTCTGTAATTCTAGCATGACAATTCTACTTTTAAATATGGATTATGGTCCCAAGATAGAAGTTCCCAAAAAAGTAAGGCATACTATAATATCTACAATTGGAGTTCAAAAGATACATTAAAACTGGTAGCACTAATAACAAAAGCAGGTCTGGAAGACTACCTAAACTCACCAAATCACTAAAAACCTTAATTAGATTTACTTCATTCAGAAAGAGAAATAAATCTAACAGTTGAAAATAATGCATTACTCAAATAAAACCTTCTCTGGAAAAGGTAACAAATGTAAGAGACTTACATTAAAAAAAAAAAAAAGACAATATGTGGAGAATAATTCTTTAATCTGATAAGTAAAGGTCTGAGATTTTTTAAAACTCTATAGACACCATTATATTCACATCAAGAGTTTACAGAATATTATTTATATCCTTCAACATAGGTATGTTTAACCACAACTGAAGTTGAGGATTTCTGTGGTAATTTGGAGTCTCAGATTTGGCCTAATATAATAAATACTTGTTCAACATACTATTTCTTCTGGACATTTTAGTGGAAGAAGTTTCATTTCTAGCATGATAACAATCCTAAACACACAGCAAATGTAGTAAAACAGTATTTTGACAAAAACAAAAGAGATAGAATACTTAGAATAACCTCTATGGAACTGAAGCCTCCACTTTATTGAACATGTTAGATTATCTCAGTGGTGAAAATCAGAAAAGATAAGAAAATCAAACGAGGCAGTGTGAGCAATACTTAAAGATACCTGGAGTTCAGTTCTCTCTGAATTTCTTCAAATAATTCAGTTCTCTTTGAAAAGCTCCAAATAATTCAGTTTTTTCTAAGCATTTCCAAATAATTCAGTTCTCTCTGAGTATCTCCAAATGCTTGAAGAAGGCATTCCTCATGACCTTAATTTATCTTAGCTAAGAACAGCCACATATAATATTACAAGCATGAACTTCAAATTTCCTTTATATGAATTTGTTTTACCTTTGGACATTAAGAAGTTCTGAAATATCTGCAGTACAAAGAAGTTAACACAGTTTTAATTTATGCACAATACATCTTGGTTAAATCTTATGTCCAGATTCAGGAAAGTGTAATAACATTTCAAATGTACTGTGCAGATTAAAGTACAATTTACCTGTGAATACAGATATTATAAACCTTTCAGGTTCCATCATATCCATGTATTGCATTCATAAAGTAGATCATCTCTGATCTTTCATTGATTTGTTAAGCCTATCATTTTATTCCTTGAAAACTCATGAGAGCTTCTACCTTGCATACTTCTTAGTTGAAGATTTTCCCACCAATATGTTGTTAAGAAGAGGAGCTTTCTCACTTGAAATCAGTATTGTCAATATTCCTTACTAACCTTTTGTTAACATTCAGTATGGTTTATCGGATACAAAAGGAGGCATTAGTACAAGCATGTCACTTTCAGTTATTGATTCACCAGAGTCAGTATTTTTAGAGCCTTATAGCAGAAAAGATAAGAGATTTAATGCACTTAACACACAAGAAGTACACTTAAAGCTGTTAATAGCATGTGAGATTGTCTTCCCTCAAACATATAACTGACAGCATTCTGAGCATACAACATCTCAAGCACATTTTGTAATCTAAAGCTTGCAATAAAATAGCCAATGCTGCCTGGGAATCTCGGTTTCCTGTGAAATACACCAAATTTTAATACACTGAAAGACAGGTCACATTCTGCAACCTCTCTGGTGTTGGTTGGTCAACTACATGTTCCACCAAAGTGGCTAATTAGTTGTAATGATGGGTGTCACATCATGCCTCACTTGATTGCAAACAATTTCAGAGATAAATAAGTGCAAGGCATTATTATTTAATTTATTTTGGGTTAATGTTTCTCAGATTTTTAGTTTTTGTAATAAGAGAGTTAAAAGTAACCATTTTAAAGATGATAATTGGAACAAGTTTGGTTACATAACAGGATATGAGTCATATGTTGTGCTTTCAATTACATTGTTGTTAAAGCTTTTCTAACATTACTGATGTCATGTTAATCAAATCTTTACTATTTTTTTAAGCCTCAGTGAATAAGGTATTTATATAAGAGACTCACGAGTGTAAGTTATCAAGAACAACAAAGTGAGAGTGTGAGTTACGAAGAAGTACAAAGTGAGAGTGTAAGTAAAGTTCAGTCAGAAGAAAAATTTAGAAAATATGAAACTAGCATATCTGAGTGATTAGCTGTAACAGGTGATATCTTAAAGTGAGTTTCAAAGTTTAATAATTTGTCTTGTCAGAGGGTGTTCTAAAGTAACTGAACCCATCTGTGTGGACTTTAATGAAATGGAGACAATTACTTAAGATTCAAGTAGCCCAATAACTAATGTAAGTGAATTATTTACTGGTACTATTGTGATAAAAGTAGAGAAAAACTAGTTCCTCTGGTCAGTATGATTCTAAAGTAATTGAATTAACCTAAGTGAAGGTTTTACAAGAAAAGAGAATTATTTTAGAGTTTGAGACACAATTGTAATACCCATAGTTTGTTAAAACCTTGACAAGAAGTGACTGGAACTTATGTTATTCATGGGAAATGAAACAGATTATGGCTTTCCTGGATGTTTATTCTGATACACAATTTGAATAATTTCTGATGTGGCTGGTTGAGGTAATTTTACTGACCTAAATATCTTCCAAAGAAAACTATTAAGTGGAGTTTAATCTGTTGTGAAAGAAAAGGTCTCCATGACAAGCCATACCTTGCAGACTTGTAGATTAGTTTGTTTCTAGTTAAGCACAAAACTACAAAATGGACTCTCATTGCTGTGTCTATTATAACTATCAAAACTTGGTTTCTAGCACTTTTAGTTTTAGCACTTTTTCTAGTGTGCTTCAGAATTACTGCTGTATCACTGGAAGACAACGTTTATTCTGCAACCTCAGCAATGTCTATTAGTTTGATGTAGGTTCTGGTAATTTATTTATTGCTTTTATCCATAGTGTAACAACAGAAATAATGTTCTCAGGTTTTTATCCATGTCATCTTCAAGATCTTATTGAAAGTTTCTATACATGTAACTTAGCATATCCATTTGTTGTTCTGTATCTACATATTGAAAGTTTCCAGATATATAACCAAGCAAATTCATCTGTTTCTCGATATCTGCATATTTCTAAAATCATAAAGAAGAAAATCCATGCCAATTAATAGATTTGATTAGTAATCTTAATCTAAAATGATTAAACATTTGAAAACTGAGTCCAATCTGGAATGGTACTGTTATCACACAAGGCCTTGGTTCTTGCATTATTGCTTAGCTCATCAACACAATATTTAACTCAGCATGTAATCCAGTGAAGAAGATAATCAGTAAATTGCTAACTCACCCATGGGACAATTACAAAAATTAGTGCACACACACAAGTGTATTACTACAACAAAAGGAATAATTTTGTTTTTGTATCATGATAAAAAAATATATAGTTACAGTTTTTTTCACATATTTTAACCTTATTTTTTGGCTCTTATCGGTTTCCATTGTTCTTACAGCTAGACACAAAGAGAGCATATCTAATAACAATTGTGACTTGATAACTTAAAAATAAACTACATCCTTAAAAACATTGCAATAAGTACTTAAAAGCATATAAACACAACACAATGATTGTTTATGTTTACATGAGGATGTGGGAAGTAAAGAAAAACAAAGCTAACACCTCCATTAAGCACACAGATTGGAACAAATGTAAATATAAATAAAATTTTAGTTATATTTAATTATAAGAATTAAACCTGTTTGAAAAATGTTTCAAGTTTTTGCTTGTTTTGCTTCAGTCCAGAATCAGGATAACATTTTTATACATGACTCATGAAATTGAATGGTGAAGTGTTGCCTGTATTTGAACAAACAACAGTTTTAATGCATCTAACTAGTATGTGACATAAATATGAATTACTTGAAAATATTTTCTCTTGCAATATTCCCTTTATAAATCATTAAGGAATGTTAAAGTAGCATTAATATATGTAAAGAACAGGAACAGTGGCATAAGTATACCTTTGCAGCCACCACAATTGTTGCAGGGAAGGCAAGCTACCAGGGGACCCTAGTCAGTCAGAATTATAGCTTACAGTTATAGGGAAATAAATGTAGGGAGCCCAACCAATTTTTTTGTAGGAAGGTTCATTTTTTCTAGATACTCAAGTGAACAGAAGTCAAGATTACAGTATGTTGAAGTTTTTGTTTTCCATAATATACACAATGTTGAACGTAATTTTCAAAATATTCTTGACAGAAGGTGTTATGAAATTTTTCATGTGTTCTATGAAATTATTTTGGCTATAAGCAGTAGCTGAATTTGCTTTTTTTGCATTTACTTAGAGGTCAGCTTTGAAAATATTCTAGATTGCCTGCATTACAAGATCAAATCATTGGCATAATTCTGTGACAGTAGTTTCTCAGCTACAGAGTTGTTCAAGTTTCAGACATCCAGCATTTGGCCATGCAAACTAAGCAGATAATGTTGCATATTTGTTTCTATGTCACAGAATTCCATGTAACTATCTGGTAAAACCCCTTAATGAAGTAATCTAAATCTTCCTCTGTTGAACCCATAAATAACAGAAGCATAATGGGAGGTTTTAGCAAAGACAGCCTATCATATGTATGTCGCTCTGTGAATGACTGTGAAGCTAGTGTTAGCATTAGCATGAAGTCCTCTCTGTAAACAGCACTTCTTACAATCAACTAAATATTAAATTCTCATTTTAGGTCACCCAAGTGACATATTGTCATGGCAATGATGTCACTTCTAAGACTGTTTAAACAAAAGGCTGTTTGGATTAAAATTTTAATAATTTTTCTCTAACATTAAAAGGATCCTGGCTTGTAAATGGTACATCATTTTTAGGCCATGGTAGAAAACCATGCTGCCGGGAAAAGGTAAGGTGGATGAACATATCTTTAGCACATCTTTAGCTGTTTTCAGTGAGGATCTTTGGAAGCTCTGGGTGCAAATCTCTGCAGTTCACTAAACTGACTGCTCCAGGAGGTCTCACCATAACCATGATTGGTAAGACATGTAATATTTGAATACCACACTTCTAAAAGCAACAGCTGAACTTATTTCTCCAAGAACTCTTTCAAGAATAGTTTTGCTTGTCATTAACCCATAAATGAACAATTTGTGTGGTCAATAGATTAAAATTAAACATGGAATGATTTATAATATAGTGTTGTAAAAGTATGCATACAAAGAAAATGCCTGAAAACATGGATTAAAGATTGCAAATATTATTAGTTATAAATGTATTGAATAAAATTCTGAGTTCTCAAAGACTACATTATAGCCTAAAACAAATTCACAGGACTTACACAGAAATATTCATAATAATAATTACTAATTTTAAATTATTTATGCAGATTGTGAAGTATCATATTCATGGTGATATTAAACTGAATACAGTACACAGAAAATAGAACAGAGTTTGAGGGAGTTACTTTTTTTATAATATATCCAGTTTTTCCATAAGTATGATCAAATGTACTTCCAAAGAAAATTCAGCAAATAACTAATGTGACATTTTGTGAATCAAGGGTGCACACGTTATCCATTTAACTCGGCTCTATCCTGTCTTGAAACATGAGGAATGATTTAACTCGTATAGTTAAACATATCTGATGATTATATTTTTATTCTAAGTATGAACAGTTTTAATTTGTACAGTATTAGTGAGCTCAATATAACAAAATACACATTTCACCTTATGTTACATATGACTTGCTGATGGTAGAACAGAAAACTAATAAGTAAAGAAAATTTGTTCTTTTGTCAACATTTTCTGTCATACTACCAACAAATTAGCACAGAGTAGACTTCCTTTCTTATTCCATTTTGTTGTACTGGAATTCTGTTTGTTGAGTCATGAATTAATGTGTAAACAGAGCCACAACTTCGTATATGAGAGACTTCTACAGAAATAATATATATGTGTCCTTTTTTTTTATATTTTGGATGCTATAACCTGAGACTTTAGACTGTTCTATGTATAACCTTTACTGCAGATGTAAACGGAATAACTCCTGCATTAAGAAGAAGAAGAGAACGTGATGCTCGTAACCGTTCCCTTATTAAAGAGCAAGAAGAGAACAGTAAGGGAGTCGTATATCAACGTACAGACAGTGTGTCTTCAACAGGCAGCATAGATTCAGTTGGAAGCATAGAAAAACCCACTGGAAAAACTGAGAAGCGTAAGTATATCTTGTTGAGTCTGATAATCATCTAAGAATTTTATATTTTTAATATAAATTTGTATTGAAATAAATGTATTCTAATTGAAATAAAGCCTGTTAATGTATAATGTGGTTTTTGAATAACACAAAATAATCATGTGTTTTAAGTTACTTTACAGTTGTAGAATGACTTTGAACTGAGTGATCTTTAACACTTTAAATAAATATACCTTTAAATAGCTTACAGTCTGTGAATGTACATTCTGTAGATGTTTATGGCTAATTCTATGTTGATTAAACTGGAAAATAAATTGTGATTTTAAAATCTAAAAAAATATATTGTTGGTACTTCCTTCAGTTCTAATTCTAGTGGTTTATTATTATTTATAAAACAAAGAGATTTGTAAACACTATGTTAGTTAGTCAGTTATGTATTTCTATCTTTTTTTAAAGCTTCTTTAGTTGAACGTCAGAGGTCTCGCTTTGAAAATCGAATAGAAGATGAAAATCGGAAAAATCACCAGCTTTTGCGAATGCACTCAAGAGAAGAATCTAAGAAGCAACAAGAACAAAAAACTCCTGCTCAGTTAGCAAAGCAGAATAGTATTTCTGATATTCCCCAACAGAAACATGGGCCTACTCCATACACAAGAAGTGATACTAATAAGAAATCTTGGATGTTATCAATGATGTATGGGAAAAGCCAAGAGGAAGATAGCAAGTCAGTGACTCCTGTAACTTCTCCCATTTCTCCTGTCAGTCAGGCTTCTCATCCTCCATCTTTTATGAAAAAAGAGGAAGGACCTGCAAAGCCACAGCTAGTTAAAGAGAGAAGTGTGCATAATATGCAAGAAAAATTTAAAGAAAAACAAGACACTAACGTTCGACCTCTATCAGATAATCGCTCTAGACTTGGTGATTCGAGTGGCATTATAAGTCGGGCAAAGGAAGGTCTTGCTGCTAGTACCCGTCCAGAAAATCGGTCGACTACTTTAGTACCTCAAAAAAACAGTTCTTCAATTTCTGATCTCCGGAAGTCTGAGAGTGGCATTCAGTGGGATCAGTTAGTCAAGACAATCAACAAACCACTTTTAATTAATGACTTAGACTTCACAGACTTGAAGGATGAAGATGATGTTAATATCTTACAACCCCCAGCAACAATCCCAATGGGTGGAGTACCTCCTCCACCTCCTATGGGCATGGTACCTCCACCACTACCTCCTCCTCTTGGCATGCCACCCCCTCCTCCACCCCCTAATCAGAGTGGTCGTCCACAACCTCCACCTCCTCCCTTTATGGGAGGGCCCAGATTTGGGTTCCAAGCCCCACAAGCACCACCTTGGTCTAAGCAAGCACAGCAACAGAGACAGCAGCAACAACAAGAACAACAAAAAACAACTCCTAAGAATAAGAAAACTGTAAAGCTCTTCTGGAAAGAAGTGAATACTGACCCAATGCTAATAAAAAGATTATCAAAGAAAAAAACAATATGGGATGAATTAAATCCTGCAGCAGTAGATATACAAAAATTAGAGCATCTCTTTGAAAGCAGAGCAAAGGAAATAATAAACTGGGTAAGAAATTGCTTCCCATAGCTTAATTTGCTACCCACATTTTAGTTATTATTCTGATAGACTTCTGTTCCTGTGTTCAACAAAAAAAGGTAAGAATATACATAAAATTATTTTTCTGATTGAATAAATACCATATAGATTGAAAAAAAAACGCATTACCACTATATCAGTGATGAACAATGGTCATCTTCCTCCAGTAGAAACAATCTGTTAACTGACCAAATGCTCAAGCACTCTTCTTTTGTGATTTCACTTTTTTTTTCCCCCTTTACAATTCTGTACTTAATTATTTAATTTCTATGTTTCATGAAATTGTATTAGGTTCTGAATTAAAATTATAAATTTGAGTTTAAAAAGAAAACTCACAATATATTAGATTTCACAAAATATTTAATTTAAATCTGTACACAGGAGCATTATTTTACAACTAAAAAAATAGATTGAATCATCCTAGACACAAACATCTCACAACTGACCACTGCTTTCTAACTTGCTAAGCTTAATCTCAGTTGTTTTCTTCATTTTTCACCTTATGTTGGTGCCCCTTAAAAATAATTCAGTTATTGTTTGTGCTTTTGTTTTACCATTTTTATAATGTTTTCTCGATAGCTTGTATAATAATTTTCAATGTAAATTTGCACTGATGTCGAAAGCTATAGTAATTTGTGGTGTTTCTTGTATTAAAAAGATTACCTTAAAATGAAATTATTCAGAAATGAAAAAAGAAATTAATGATTCTTTGTGAATAACTTCTTAATACAAATATTTATATGTTTGTTTATTCTGTATAAACTTCAGATCATTATTGTGCAAGTTAGTTTAAAATATGACAAATATTTAATGTACAGAAACTCTCATTAGCAATAATTAAGTTTCTAGAAACTTATGTTTATATGTAATTAGCTTTTAAACTAAGTAATTTGTTTATAACTTTTCAAAATCCTCCAAATTAGAAAACTGTGGTGTATTTATTATGATTATTTCAACCATTTATAAAAACAGAACATTCATTTACTTTAACATTTACTTTAGTATCTTTATCCTTATTTTCATAATGATTCAAACCATTCTTTATAAATTTTTATTCAAATTGGTAAAATTTATAAATTAAAGTTTATACATGCCAGAAAACTAATTGCAAGTGTGATTTAATTTATATCTCGGCATAATTGAAATTAACAAATGCATGGCTAACATTTTTATCCAAGTAAATTGAATAATAATTGTTTAACTTGCAACTGGTGTTTGGTTTTATTTTCAGTGCATGTATTAGAGCTAATTTTATTATTCATTAAAATTCTAAATTGTACAAGTGCTGCATGATAGATTTGCTTCTAATTAAACATTTTCTTCTCTTGCTGTTGCTGCTGTTTATGTGACTGATTTATGACTTGACCTGCATTCTATCTGTTCAGGAGGTAAGCTTAAATGTACAGTTATAATAATTTTTAATATACAAAAGGTTTACTATATTTAAAAGTGTTATGAACTACAAGAGTACAGTTGTTTAAATTTTTACCTGTTACTTAAGCTTTTAATTTAAAAAAAAATGGTAAAGAAACAATATAAGCTCATATTCAGAAATTATAAAAATATACAAATATTACAGTTTTAAAGTTTAAAGTATATGAGCATGAAAGAATTGAGTGATTCTATTTAAGTAATGAAAGATTTTGAACTTGTTTTGAATTTTTCTTTTGATATGTAGAAACACAAAATATTTTATAGAATAGGTGTTTTCCTTGAATTGTGATTCAATTACAATTAAATTTATAACTATATTGTTAATAATAGTTATTTGGGTTTGTTCCTGTTCCACATTTTACCAGGAAGATCTTCAGTTTTATATAATAATTGTATTAATTTTCTTTTATATAGTTAAAACAGAAAAAATACACATTGTTATCTTAAAATTAATAAAAGGAAGACAGAAAAATGTAAGACAATTTCTTTGAAAAATTTTCTGAAAGTTTAGTATTTCTTACATTCAACTGTTGTGTTACTGATTTTCACATACTGTACTTGCCTAATTTATTCCAACAACTTTAGCCATAATATGTGAGTGTTGTGAGTATTTTACTGTATTAGCCCATTGGGAGAGTGGCAAATCTACAAACTGACAAATTGGGTTTAGTTTCCTGTGGAATACACTGTATATAGCCTAATGTGGCTTTGCTAAAACACACACAACCTGTACTATAAATATTCAGGTGACTTATTTTTCCATGGATCATATTTAGTCTGATAACAACAAATAAAATAGGTAGACTGAATTTTCAGAAATAAAAATTCAAAATCCATAATATATATATATTTCATATTTTTAGCATAATGACATAATCTTATCAAAATGTACATTTATAGTAAAGTTTTCTTCATTACCTATTCAAGTCATTCCCAAACTTTTAAATTTGATTTTTCTTTTGAAATGTATACTTGCAAATAAACAATAATATAAAAAGTTTTGCCTGAAACTAAATTAGGTATCTACTTTGAAACTTAGTTAAGGAATATGTTGTTGTTATATTTTAAAAATCAAAGACAAATATGTCTTTAAAAAATAACCTACAAATAGGTTTACAAACCAACAGTAAAATAAATTATAGTATTTTAAGATATGTATAGTAATATTAAATTAATAACATAATGGGCTTTAACTATAAGTCAGGTTCTGTTTCTTGTATTTTAAAATGTATCTGTGGAGTATGTTCAGAAAAGAAAAACAATATGCCAGTTACATCAAATTGTAAGCAACGTATATAAAACATTTTTTTAAGATATTATAAACTAAACATTTACCTCTAAGTAAAATTCACTTCCTCCATCATTCTGGTGTGGTGTTACAAATGTCCAGTGTTTTAAGGATATCAGTTAAATATCTGATAGTGTCTTACAATCAATGAGATATGACATTATTGTGTTGCACAAGATCATCTTGTGTAGAAGTATTTACCTATTAACCTGACCTTTTTGTCATCTGTAACTTGCTCATATTTAATGTTTAGGAAATTCCTGTTCCTTTCTGAACATCCCTTGTGGGAAATTTATATGCAAAAACAGCTCGTTTGGGTTGAGAAAATATTTTACATAGAAGAGCGAACAACGTTTCGACCTTCTTCGGTCATCGTCAAGATACAATATCATGGCATTCTGTTTACAAAACTTTTTTATGGAGAGCATTTTCCCATATCCCTAGATATGGCAAATCCACAACATTTGAAAATTTCTTCTTTTGGCAATGTTATTTTTTATGTTTTCAAACTACATACATGTGTACAAGTATATATATTCATATTTAAATCAGTGTCTAAATTTTGAAGTCATTTAAATATATATATAAACCTATCCAACAGAAAAATATTGACTGAACTATTAGATGTGCAGTTGTTTGAAGGAGGGAAACACTTACTTCAGGATAAAATCATGCTCTACATCAAGTACTGCAAGAATTTACTAACAATAAGTGACTGCTTGTTGTGCCAATGATTTATAAACTCTTCATTAAACAGCAATGTAAAACACTAAGATTACAGTAATTAACATGATCACTACAAGTAAAAAGTTATACAAGTTTAATGATGAACCACTTTTTGTTTCGTTCAAGAGCTAAAAGACAAAATGAATAAACAACTCCAAAGCAACATAAAAAACGTAGGCTAACCTTGTCACTGAAATGTTTCGATAAAGCATAAGCAGTAAATTAAACGTGACACACACATTTCAGCCCAAGTTAGGCACAAGAACAGTTAAATCTAACTGTTCTTTCCCATCTGTTGTGATTAACTATTATTCTTGATGTGTTGTTTAACCAGTATTGTAAGTTACTTTTTTGATAAGTTACAGTATTAAAACAGTGCTTTACAGTAACTTTCTTTTGATGTTCTTCTAATTCATAAAACATTTCCAAATTGTTATTGGGTTCACCAAATAAACTTTGAACCTGTTAGAAAATAATTAAAATGAATATAAAGACTAAGTTGTGATAAGTAGTAATCATGAAGTACTTAATCAAAAACTGAAGTGTCAAGGAAACGTGCTTATGTTAAAGTTTTCTAACAGAATAGATGAGAAAACTGCATGTATTCAGTAGATCTGAACAGATAAGTCAATTAATTTTTATTGCTTTTGATCTTACAAGTATGTTAAAGAGTTTTCTCTAGAATGTGGGTGAATGTTTCTAAACTATCACTCCTATATACTTTGGCTTATAACTTGATAAATATTTGCTAATTACACTTTGACAAACCCTGATTTCTTAGATACACTTAAGCAGTTCGATTTAACGACCATCAAAATTAATTTGATAAATATCTTGCTATTTAAAGAAAATCTTAGAATTAATGACAGTTATAAAATGGTTAACAATGAAGTAAAAAATATTAAATATGTATTATATCAGAACAATTATGTATGCACTGCATTTCATTAATATTGTGGCTTATCAAGTGCTCACTTTGTCCATGGATCATACATTACATGTTGAACAACACAGTTTTGTTTGTTCTTCACAAAAAGTGTAAAACGAGATAAATGGGAAGATTCAACAGATTTAACTTATTGTAAATGTCTATATCTTTCAATTGTAATTCTGTATTTTCAAGCCAATGGTGAAAGTACAGTATTATTCATGTATTCTTCATGTGTATGTTAACATAGATTTTCATTTCTTTAAATTTAAAAACATAAGATTATTACATCACATTAAGTTTTCCAGACATATATTAGAGGCATATGGTCAATTTGAATATAAATTTAACATAAAGAATACAGATACTTTTTCATTTATGAAAACCACACACAGTTGCATCCGAAGTTGCAAATTCCCTTTTTATTCAAATACAATCCAGTTATATTCTTCAAAAATCTATCCTTTACATTTTACAATTAACTTAGAATATTAACACTATATAATATTTAGAGCTACATAATCTTAACACAAATTTAAAAAAAATAAATACAATTTTAAAAACATGGTCTATGTGTGATTAGTATCTGTTTGTTAACTTATAACAATGAAACTTGAGAACATTTTTTTGTAAAAAGTAGTTTTATAGGTTAACATTATAATTGAATTATTTCTTAATTTTACTAATAGATAATATTTTTTCATACAGAAAAATCAAGATGGTAAGAAAAATGAAGTAGTAGTCCTAGATCCAAAGAGATCAAATGCTATTAATATAGGAATGACCAAACTACCTCCACCAAGAACCATCAAGACAGCCATCTTAAAGATGGACAGCACAATCATGAACAGGGAAGGAATAGAGGTAGGATGTTCAGGCTTAGCATTTGGAACTCTCTGTAGACTTAGCTGCATCTCAACTGAAATTTATTACCCATGAAAGGGTAGGGATCATGAAAACTCTATCTATAATAATTGTTTGACAACAAAAGTATTTGAAAAATGAAACCAAATAGTTCCTTGAACTCTTTCAACTAATAATAAGTTTTTCAATGACACTTCAGTTTATAAATTAGCTTTGCTTAGAATGGGATGTATTGAATTTTAGTGCATGTTGTTGGAATGAAATATAATAAAGGAACATTTCAGAGACATTTTAAAGGAAATATTACTAAAGAAACTCCAGTAGCACATTCTTTCGGGATACATAGGATATCAGCCATCAATACATAACTTTCTTTTTAAGTTTTAAATATAATCTCCAGAACCCATTAAACTAATTAACCACAAAGATTTGTCCACGATATTAAATATTATATTCTATTTTATATTATACAGTTTAATTCTAGTTTTACATATACATTGATATGTTTATTTAATTGTTAATTTTTTCTCTAATATTTCCTTCTTCATTTGAAAAATTCTTTTTGTGATAAATATTACTCTTTCTATTTTCTCTTCATTTCTGACAATTCATATTTAGTTACCCACGTAGCATTTAAACTTTTATCTGATAAAAATGTATTATCTTGCTTTCTCTGGTATTTTTAGTACACAATTTTATAAAAAGGTTTAATTTTCATAAATATTAATATTATTTTTCTCACTTTTGTTTTATGTATTTAGTAAATAAATTATATTGAAATTCCATCGTAACTTCACTATTAAAAAGTAAGTTGTCATTGGTGAAATAAATGCAATATTTTACCTAAGTGACATTTAACTCTTTGGCACATCAATACTTGTTAATTATATTACTGTAAGCATTATATTTGTTTATTAAATTATTTGCAGCAGTAGGTATTAGAAATCCTTGAAGTTGCAATGCATAACTTTGAATTTAAATAGTTTTTACTGGGATTTACTTTTGTTTATTCTTGCATAACTATGACTTCATTACTCCCGTCAGCATTAAGGTAGCACTGACCCTGTACTCTGTAATTACACTCTTAATCACATGTAACTAATGTGGCAAGTATAGAAAAATACCTAACATAAACTTAGAGATGATAAAAACGTGAAAATTTATACACGTTCTTTGTGAACATCTTTGTAGCTTCAATTGAAAACTTCACACATTTTCTGCAACTTGAATAATATTATATTCATTAGTAAAGATTTTTGAATTTAAACAAAAATCAAACTGTGAAAGATTGTAATATAAATAAGTGTGCTAAATTTCATACCAATACTGGCTTTTGATTTTAAGTTTTTAGTTCAAGGTATTAGGATGGTCACAATGAGCATGTGTATGAATTTTCATGTTTTTATTATTCCTAAGTAAAGTTATGGTGCTATGATATATATTTCTATATCCCTGACACATTAATTATGCTTATGACATTGAAGTGACTGAAGGTTACAAGAAGTGTTTTAACAGTGTTTCCTCAGAATGTAAGTTTGTCAAGTTTCTATGGTCAGTGTTACCTTAAAGATGAATAACTTCATATTATTATTTTCATTTTGGCTACAAGCTAACAGTTTAATATTTTTACTTGGCTCAGCTTAACATTTTGTGATTGACTTAGCAATGAAAGTGAAGGGATGTTTTATTTTTTACAGAAAATTCTCACCACAATGATGCCAACAGAAGACGAAAAGAACAAGATAATGGAAGCTCAGATGAATAACCCAGATGTGCCTCTAGGAACTGCTGAACAGTTCTTACTCACCCTTTCCTCAATTAGTGAGTTAGAAGCAAGGCTTAGGCTGTGGGCTTTTAGAATTGATTATGAAATGTTAGAAAAGGTACGTGTATATAACACCATTACCTTCTCCAAAATTGTAATTTCTAATACTTTATGAACATTTTTTATTTGAATTATTTATTTTGAAATTCATTGATAATTAGATTTATTATTAGAGTAAAGGCATACCAAAACTAATCTTAATGATTGAATTTATGTAAATCTATAGTACAACAAGGGTTGGAAGTTAATTATTCACTAAAATAATGTTTTTCAAATGAGACCCAAAACTCAAGCACTTTCAAATACTTCAAAAGTGCTCAAGTTCTGGTCTCGTTTGAGAACCATTACTTCTTTTGTTTTTAATCCTATGCGCTAACTTCTTAATCAGAATTCACTAGGATAATGTGCTCTTTGTCTATCTTCTTCACTACTCTGTCTGTAATCACAAACTAATACTAATCATTTTTCAAACATGCTTGCAGAAACTAAGAGAAATGATTCACAAAAATATTCAGATATGGCTGATTGTCACACGCACACACAGAATGCTTTCTAGCATAAACACCTTTTAACTGTGGTTGTTAACACAGGTGAATTTGAAAAACCTGACATGAGTGTGTACAATTAACTTTTTTCTTATTTTTTTCATTAGTGCAATTGGTGACATATAAATTAATAAAGCCTCTAAGATAGGAAAATATTTCACTTGTGTGCTTTTAATGTTTTGTGTATTAACTTGATGTGAATATAAACCAGTACCGTGTTAATGAAATCTGCAGTTTGCTGCAGCTAGAAACAAGTTATGAATTTAGTAATCTAACTATTCTATATATACTATATTTTCAGGGATTTGAAAAGCTACATAGAGGTAAAACTATGTTAAACTTTTTTTCATATAATTTCAGTTATTAGAATAGCTATATAGCATTTAGAGACAAAATTTGACATTTTAAATTAATTAGTTACTTTATGTAATAGGAAGTAGCAGAACCTCTTATGGATCTCAAGCAAGCAGTAGTTGAAATAGAAACCAATAGTACTTTCAAAATTGTATTGTCAACACTCCTTGCAATTGGAAACTTTCTTAATGGAGTTGAAGTAAGGAAATTAACCCAATCCTTCTATCAGAAATTTTGAAATTTGTTGGAAGTTTGGTATTTCATGTGTCACATGCTGTAGTTTTAATTTAAAATATTATATAAACAGTCATTACTGTACGTATTGTATTATAAAGAATTACGTGTTACTGTAATTTTACATCTGAAAAAATGTAATTGCAAATTACTTTATTTTCAACCATATGAAACAACAGCACACAATACAAAAAACTTTCATTGTATATATTAATTGTTTTTAATGTTTTTGTTATGTGTATTAAAAATATATTGAAGTTCTTAAAGTAATTTTCTACTTCTTACTGTGACGTTATTTTTGCTTTTCAATTCTTGTAAACCAGCATTACTGAATAAAACATTTTAAAATTGCAATATATGAAGATGCTTATTTGACTGCTAAAATGATATAGGTTTGAACTTGAACTTTTTTTTTTTGCTCTCAAGGTAAAAGGTTTTCAAGTGGATTATCTAGCCAAAGTACCAGAAGTTAAAGACACAGTACATAAACACTCACTCCTACATCATCTGTGTCACATGGTCATGGAAAAATATCCCATGGCATCTGATCTTTACTCTGAAATGGGTGCAGTTACTAGATCATCAAAGGTATCCATATTTCTTTTGTTAGTGAAACCATGTTAAGTTTGTTTGTTTTGAACTTTGCCCCAGATCTACATGAGGGCTATCTGTACCAGCCATTTCTAATAAAACAAGGACAGTCCAGAGGAAAAGCACCTAGTCAATATCGCCCACTACCAACCCTTTAACTACTCTTTTACCAGTGAATAGTGGGACTGACTGTCACTCAATAACACCCCAACTGCCGATATGGTAAGCATATTTGGTATTAAAGGGATTTGAACGTGCGACCCTCAAATTGTAAGTTGAATACCAGGCCAAACTCCGTTATGAGACCTAATGACTAGATTTATGAGTGTATTTTATGTTTATTGCCAACTGTTATGTCATATCTTGCTACTATCTTCTTCAACAGTGCATTTCTTAAACTACGCTTGCATTTACTAATTTCTAAAACTGGTCTTCAAAATGTTTTTATAATGTGAAATTAATTTAGTGATTTTTCATTAATATTGTAAAGAGAAATTATATATTTACTTTCTAAAACTAAATGATGCAACTTCATAATATGATATGCAGGCTTGTGATGTTGGTCATTGTTACTTGAGCTGCATTGTTTGTCTAACAAGTATGAAACTTTGGAAAGATAACTAGATAACCAACATTTGTTACTATAAGATAAAAAACTTGAAAAAGTAGACACAGAATTTGGCTACTGTGTAATTGGCTGTGTACTTTTTTACTGATGTAGTTTTATTAAAACATTATTTACCAGCAGAAAAGTCTATACTTTTTACCACTTTTTAAAATTCATACTCATAATGAAGGTTTGTCTTAGAAATAAAAATCTTCTTTCAGTACAGAACATTTTATGTATAATTTGTGTGTTTGTTTTTGATTGTATGCAAAACTACACTAGTCATTCCTAATTTAGGAATGAAAGCCTAGAGGGAAGACAGCTAGTCGTTACCACTTACCTTCAACTCTTTCACCAATGGACAGTAGGAATGATCATCACATTATAACACACCCACTACTGAAAGCAGCAAGCATGTTTGGTGGGATGGGGATTTAAACCTGTGACCCTCAGATTGCGAGTTGAGCACCGTAACAACTTGGCTATGCCAGACCCTTTATAGATAAATAAATGCAATAAGAAATAACACAAACACCAAATGGCCTCTATTAGTTTTTATACATGTGCTTCAAGCTAGATAGATTAACAACTTAATGAAAGATAGTATAATTATTTACAAATTTTATTCACCTCTAATGATTTATAAATAGATTAAATATTTAGTAAATTGGAAACAAAGTATCATCACCTGTATCTTGTTTGTTAATACTGATTAATTTATGATGATTTTTAGCACTGGGCTCGTACTATATCTACTTTATGTAACTTGTTTTTAGAAATTTATCATGATTTCAGGGAAGAGGTATTCACATATATACTTACACATACACAAATAGTTGGTGCATAAAAGATAAGAGTAATTTTATGCAGGCTTTAAAACAAGTAACATCATGAATTCATGTTCACCTACCAGTATGATGGAGGAGAAATGCATTTTTATTTTGCTGTAATCATTAGGTTGATTATGATGAGGTGGCTAGAAATCTTACTAAAATGGAAACTGAATGCAAGGCATCCTGGGACTATTTAAAAGCTATTGCCAAACATGATGGTTCGACATCAATGAGAGTAAAGTAAGTTTATTTCTTATTCTTAAATGAAAATACTTTGTATTCACTTTTTTTTCTGTTAGTAAAGCACAAATAAGAAAGTAACTGTTTACATCAATTAGTTTTAACCTGGATATAACCAAAAAACCAGAGAGTCAAAAAGTTCCAACTTTATCAAGAAATTTGTCTACTACAGTTCTTGTTACATGTGGTTGCTAAGTCCACAAATGTGGAATATTTTCATCGTAAACTTGTGTTCCTTAGAACAATGGTATAGGTCCACTCAATAACAGGAGATTCATCAAAATATTTACATTGTGTACTTCTGCATTCCATGAACAACTGAGTTTACAAGAAATAGCAGATCATTGTTTTACTGTATCAGGGGTAACTTCTGTCTGGCTGACTTTTTAACCCATGTATTACCTACTTCTAAGGTAATGTCATACTTATCCAAAACAACTAGTTCTATCCACATGAATACTTTTTTTACGTTCAAACACAGGAAGTCATAACCTCAGAAATACCACCTTACTTACCATAGGAAAACACTGTTATTAAAGTCCTTGCACAATGTCCAGTATTACAGCCATACTCATAAATCTGACACATTTTGAAAAACACCATATTAAAATAAGCAGAAAGAAAATACATAATATTCTTGTATACCAAATTCATCAGTAATGCTTTGAATAATATATTCAATAATTCTGTAAATTTTGTTACAGTTTTCTACTGAGATCTAATTTTCTTGCTAAGATAAAACTGTTATGTTGAAAGGAGATATAACTTTAATGGTTAATAGGCTAAAACTCAAATACCACATTCTACTTTTATCATAATACAAGCTGAGGTACCCATCTTTTATACAGGTTATGAACATATAAAAATGAGAAGATGGATACTGTGGTAAATAATGTAAGAATCCTTTTTGTCACACAATTGATTTGTGATGTTACATATTATTACAATATTCATTGTTACTCCACCAAAAGTTTTGTATAATATTTAAGAACTCTCTATGTATATCCTTAGAACATGATACAGACTGATATAGTCAGGGTGACTTTGTACAAAGAGGTGGTGGTCAAAATGTTTCACATTATTAATTAATTGACTTTTATTGGCCTTAGAAGTGTCTTATTGGACGAAGTTGTAAGTTCATGGGTAAAAGTGGTAAATGGGTATAACACAAAAAACAGCTTTTCATATCAACATTATGGTAGCTGTTGTCACGTCAACATTATGGTAGCTGTTATCGTATCAACATTACGGTAGCTGTTGTCGTATCAACATTACGGTAGCTGTTGTCGTATCAACATTACGGTAGCTGTTGTCGTATCAACATTACGGTAGCTGTTGTCGTATCAATATTACGGTAGCTGTCGTCGTATCAACTTTACGGTAGCTGTTGTCATATCAACTTCATCTAAGTTATGTATTGTTGCAATAATGATGATCGTTTTTTCCTTGCATTCCTCCATATGTAAGACGTTTATATGCTCTCCCCACACACACACATGTATCTTATGTTAGAGAAAACTTAATATGTACATGTGTGTGTTTTCTTATAGCAAATTCTCATTGAGCTAGCTATCTGCTGTCTCCACCAAGAGGAATCAAATCCCTGATTTTACTGTTGTAAATCCAAAGACTTACTGCTGTTCCACTGGGGAACATAAATTTAATAAAGTTTATTTTATTTGGTGTGAGAACATGGTACTATATATAGATGTAGTTAATATTAACGTATGTCAAAGATAATAAATTCTCAATAACATATTATGGGAGTGGAGGGATTGTGACTCCCATTCCCCTTTGTTCAATCTATCATTCCACAAGGTTTGGTTGAGATTGGCTCAGCAATCTAGAAGTTAGATAAGAAACAAACAGGTAGCCAAACAGATTTTTGTGCTTTTTTATGTAAAGAGAAATTCATTTTTGTTTTTGTTTTTGATGTAACAATGTGGCACCATTTAAGAATGCAGTTAATGTTAACTTACATCAAAGATAACATAACAGCAATAATGGGAGTACAGGTTTGAGGGGGTTGTGAATCCCCAGTAAAATGCCCCTTGTCCCAGACTATTATCATACCACAAGATTTGATTGAGATTGGCCCAGTGACCTATGAGTACTTAGATAAGAGATAAACAGACAAACATCCAGATTTATGTGTTGTATATATATATATATGCTAATAAAAACAAGCCCAAACAAAAATAAAAAATGCTGCACAAATCAAAATGATCCCCAGGGTGCAGGTTATAATGTGGGATATAAAACGTATCCTACGTTTCGGAGGTGACTTTAGAAGTAGGACACACATTGTGTAGAGATACACTGGCTATCAGTCTTAACCTCTGTTCACCATTCTCACATAAATAAATTCATAAATAATAATAAAATAATCAAATTTAATAGATAATCAAAAGAAATAGAACTTTAGAAAGTGAGGTGTTGGTATTTCTAAAAACTAGTTAGAAACAGTTAAAGATAAGCTTCAGGTAAATAATTAAGTTTGTCTTACATTTGCTCAAATCCAAGATATTAAAACTGACACAAAAAACATTCATCTTATAAGAAATTTCTTTAATTGAAAATTTAAACTGGTTCTGAATTCAAATCAGTCATCAGTGTTATTATCCAAAAAAAATCATAACAAACACTTGTGAAACTTAAACTTAATTATTAATTGACCTTACAGTCTTATATTTGTGTGTATTTTATTGATGTTGTTTTCCCAAACAGTAAATTTTTAAAGATTCATCTACCTGACTTTCCTTTTTTAGAAATATAACAGCATAGTAGATATTAGTACTTAAACAACAATTCGTTTTTCTGTTGTGAAGCAAAGCCATCTCTAATTTTCAAGTGATAACCTAGGGGGTTAGATATTCAACACCACCAATTCTTTGTTATAATGAGCATTATAATGTGGCAGTGATTTACTACCATAATATAAGGCTCCTGTGACTATTAGGGCAGGCATATTTGGGATCAGATTTTGATCCCTCAACCCAAAAATTGCAAGTCAAGTACACTGACCGCTAGATAATTTTTACTTATAAGTAATATTTATTACTATTAATATAGCAAAAAGATCACTACAGCTTGACTCTAAATAACAGTTAGAGTAATGGTTTGTATTGTGCATTGATAGTTATGTCACATGAATACTAGTTTAATAATAGGCTATATTTGGTGTACATTTTATAAAACAATGTTTTTCAGGGAACTAGTAACATGCCACAAAAGTATGCATTTATTTTTGTTCAATCCTACTTATCATTTACTCTGTAAAAATAAATGTTGTTTAATCCTACTTATTATTTGCTCTGTAAAGATAAATATTGTTGTTTCATTCTCCTTATTATTTACTTTGTAAAAATAAATATTGTTGTTTAATCCTTTTTATTATATACTGTATAAAAATTAATGTTGTTTAATTCTCTTTATTATTTACTGTATCAAAATAAATGTTGTTTAATTCTCTATTATTTACTGTATAAAAAAATGTTTAATTCTCTTTATTATTTACTGTATAAAAATTAATGTTGTTTAATTCTCTTTATTATTTACTGTATAAAAATTAATGTTGTTTAATTCTCTTTATTATTTACTGTAACAAAATAAATGTTGTTTAATTCTCTTTATTATTTACTGTATCAAAATAAATGTTGTTTAATTCTCTTTATTATTTACTGCATCAAAATAAATGTTGTTTAATTCTCTTTATTATTTACTGTATCAAAATAAATGTTGTTTAATTCTCTTTATTATTTACTGTATAAAAATAAATATTGTTGTTTAATCATTCCTATTGTGTAATCTGTAAAAATAAATACTTTTGTTTAATCCTATACAGCTAGTATTTGATATAGAAATTATTTTGATTTTCAAGTTTTCAGAATTTATGTTACTACATGTATTAATCTGGATACTTTAAATCACTAAGATTTTTCTTAAATTCCTCAAAGGATAAGTTAATAAAACTTATAGTTGATAATGTGTTGTGAACTTTAAATATGTTCATATCAAGATTTCCAGTAGTTTTGAGTGTGTGTGTGTATCCTTATAGCAAAGCCACTTTGGACTTATCTGCTGTGTTGAAGCCTGCTTTTAGCATTGTAAATTCAAATATTTACCACTGTCTCACTGAGGGATTGTAGTTTTCAAACCTACATATATGTTTAAAGTGTTCTATTATACTGAAACAGTTAAATTAAATTGTATAGTGTCTGGTGTTATGTGTTCTAGCATAGTTATGAAAGTTGCATGCACATTTTAAGTGTTATTATCTTTTTTTGGAAGCAAATTAAATAAGTTAATAGGTATCATCATATAAGTATGTGTGAATGTAGTCAAACGTCATTTTTCATAAAATTTTCAGGATGTCTGAGTTTCTGGCCGATTGTGCAGAAAGGATAATAGTATTAGGTATTATTCAAAGAAGGGTAATAAACAGGTAGGAGTTAGTTATAAACTGAATTTCATAGAATAAAGAACTAGATAACTGTGATTTGTTGTCTGTGTAAACACATTAAGTTCACCTGTCCAATGATTATCTTACCGTGGTCCTCAAATCCAATGACAAAATTCATACTGAGGAGAGAAATTTTGTAAAGGTCAGATGAAGAGTATAAACTACATGTTATACCTTAATTGGAATAATTAGGTGTATTTTAGTTAATATATGTAAAAAAAAAAATTGTTATTTAACTTGGGAGCAAAAATATGTAATATTTTATTTTGTTTAATTTCTTTTACAAACTTAATCTATGATGACACATAAGCAGTAGTGTCAAAATTTGTTACTGTGTATATAAGTTAATACAGTTAGGTTGGCAGCCACAAAATTTGGACCGTCTTGTTTTGGTAATAGATCAATTAAGTAACTTGTCTTTTAAAACTGACTCGTAACTGTTCCTATATATACTCATTATTGGTCATATAAAAAACACTTATTTAAATATTCTTTGTTCTTAAATTTTGAGAAATATATAAATGAAGAAGTTTCTAGAACTATTATAAATGCAAAAACAATTTGAAATATATTTCAATTTTTCTTACATATGGCTGATTTATTTATCAAAAGTAGTAAAACTTAGTTAACATGAAAATTTTAAAATATGTATAATTATTTACTAAAGAGTTGGATCAAAAGACTATGAATGTTTTTTATATTTCAGGTTTCATCGCTTGATGGTATACCTAGGATGTCCAATTCATGCCATACGGGATACTAAAGTCCAAAACGTATGTAAGATCATCAGTGAGTTTGCCTTAGAGTATAGAACAACAAGAGAAAGAGTTTTACAACAGATTCAAAAGAAAGTTAATCATAGAGAGAGGAACAAAACACGAGGCAAAATGATTACAGATGTTAGTATTCTCCACGTTTTTACCTATTATACATTTTAGGAATTACTTGAATCAGTTCTTTTGTTTATAAGCTATATCTGTAAAAGCATATACTAAGAAACAGCTGTTAGTTCATTATCAGTAATTGTTTTAGTTCAATTTAATTTTATGATTAACAGCTTTACATTATATTTCAATTACTAATTTCTTTTTCAACTATAACAAGAACTGGAATGTAAAAAACTACATTTTTTGGTCATACAGGTGTTTTTTTTCTGACACTTCCCTGTGATAAATAAATGAGAAAGTCAGGCTAGTGGTTAAATGATTTAATACAAATATGCCATTAAATTTTTGCCCTTAACATAAACTTCGCATTAAGTATATAAATTCTGAACAAAAAATAACTGTTGTTAAATCCACCAAACTATAGTAGAATTTTTAATGTAATTTCTTTCATTTGTTTTCCTGTAGGCTTTTTTTGGTGTGCCCCATTTTTAAACAGACTATTTCTTTTCATGAAGGTAAAGTTGATGTTGAATAGCATTTTCTTTGTTTTTTTCCAAGTAGTATCTATTACCATCACAGCTTTCTTTAGCCACATTTGACTGCTTAATATTTTCGAGTTTTTGTATGATTCATTTGACGTTATCATACTCTTGTAATGTAAGATACCTTTATACCTACTTAAGAGTATAATTTAATTTTCACAGTACCTAGAATTCCATATGTGAATGCAACATAAAACTGATGGTTAACAGGGGTTAAAGAAACTCATATTCTTGGAAGTTTAATCTTGTCAAAGTATTTTTTTAGTCCTCAACTTTTCAATGCTAGTGTAATTGATTAAATCACCTTCAAGTGTTTTCCATGGAGTAACCTGAAGTATGTTTCTAAAGCTGTGTTTAAAGCTTATGAATCTAATTTAAAAAGAACATAAATCTTAACATACATTTACTCACATGTAAGTCTACATGAGTATCTGAAGTTCAGTAACAGATTTTTCCAACAGTTGATTTGTGTAAGTTATGAGAAATTATTTGATGTGATGCACACCAAAGAATAGTCAACAAGTATTTTAACATGTTTAATTTATCATTAATTCAGACATTTCAATAAAATACAATATAGTGTGATTTGAAATACAAATGTTTACATTTCTTTCATGAAAGGCGGTGTCAAAATAAGGTTTTGATACATGTTATTTCATTATGATTTTATATCAACTGTGATTATCACACTCAAAATCATATTAGTAAAGCGTACTCAACTCTCTGTATAACTATTCTGTTGTATATGATACCATGTTCAATTGACAAATTTGATACTGAACTTCAATCTTAGAAAGTTTAACAACCTAATCAGTATGCTACTTATATCTTAAGAGGTAGTACATTCTAGTTAAAGTAAATTTAAACGACATAAAACTGTTGATAAAAACCTCATATATATATATATATAAATGTTTTGATTTACCTCAGTGTTTTAAGTGTTCATTTCAGTACACATTAGTGTAACTAATTAATGAAGAGTTTTGTGATAATGAGAAACCCACTTGAAGTAAAACTATCTCAGGACAGATAGTATGGGTATTAACACTTTTACCAAAATAAACCAGAGAACAATGTTTCAAACATCTAAAGTCATTTTCACATAAATCTGGATACTTTAAATCATTGAATTTTTTTTTTAAATTCCTTAAAGAACAAGTTAATAAAACTTGTACTTGATAATGTTATGTTAGTTTTAAACATATTTATATCAATATTTCTAGTAGTTTTGAGTGTGTGTATGTGTGTGCGCATGTGTGTGCTTTCTTATGACAAAGCCTCTTTGGAATCTGCTTTGTCAAACCCCTTCTTTTAGCATTGTAAATTCAAAGACTTACCACTGACCATACATCAGTGTTATTAGGATTTGTGAATTACATTTTTGTCCTGTTTAAATTTCAAAAGAATGCTTTAAAGTAGTATAATTATTTAAAAAGAATATTATGAAATAGTATAACAATGATTGGATGGCCTAAATAATTTTGTATGAGAGTCACAATGTTATTAAATAATTGTTGTATTTCTGTAGTTATTTACAGTGTCAGTGAGAGCAAATCAGTTGTGTGGGTTAAAACATACTTCTAAGTTATAAAGAAGGTATTTACCAAGCTTCATAAATATTTTACCATGTCATTTTTATCAAGCTTGAACAACTATAAAGAAAATCATTCCTGCTAAAATTAAAACTTTGATGTTTACAAGAGCTAAGAAAGTCAAAACGTTGTTCACTGCTTTATTTTGGTAAGTGTTAAACCAGCTGTTCTAGTGAAGAGTTTATCCATGCAAGAGTTAAAAAGTTAAAACAAAATTGTTTTGAGAAAACTATAAAACTGTGTGTTAACTTGTTGCACAAACTAATAAGAAAGCATAATATTGTTTTCCCTGGAAGTACATTATGCATGTGTTTTTGTATGCTGTTATTCTGCTACTTTCAAGTTCCAGAATGTATGTATTATTGTTGTTGTACTAAGGATGCATGAAAACCTAGTACAATAAGTATTATTATTATGATCAGGAGTTAGAATACATTAACAAAGTTCCATTATACTTACTTTGCAGTGTCATCTAAATTGTTTGTGGAAGGCTCTTTCAACTTTTCATTTGTACATGTAAATCTGTAGATAATGCAGTATGTTCATGGGCTTGCAGGTTTTTGTTAGAAGTAATTCTGCATTTAGCAGAATTATCTTTTAAAGAGAAGACATGAAAGATCTAAGGATTGTACATGATTACTAGAAGATGAAAAATAACATGAACAGATCTTGGTATATTGAAATGACACAATATATTTTCTGTCTATGCATAAACACATTAAACAACTAATAACATTTCTCAAGCTAAATTATGGAAGGAAAACCTATATTATAATCAGTTTTGTTAAGTTTTGAAACACTTGGTGCTGTTAACGTATTTTATAGTAAAAATGGTTAAGTACACATAAGCAGTATGAATAAAAATAATTTGATTAGAAAATGTTTTTTTATGTAGTGATATGAAAGATAAAATTTAGAACATTAGAATTAATTATTTTAATGTAATAAACATAATCTCAACATAGCTTTGATTGGAAAAGGAATGACTAGTTGTTAACTTAGCATAGTGAAATCTGCAATTAGATAATATAACTATCAATAAAATTCATCTTAATATTAATTTACAAATAATTATTTTGGTGTCAATTTAAGACTATAACATAGAGAATAAGAAGACTTAATGGTCTTAATAAGGATTCATTATGGAACTTCATGCAAGACACATATGAAAATAGAAATTCAAAGATCTATTAAAATTTTATAGATGGAAAAATTCAAAACAAAAGAGCAACAAGCTGATCATGAGCTTCGTCAGTTGCTTGGCAATGGAACTGATAGTGAAGATCAAAAGTTGCAGAAATGGGGAACCGTACCTGGTGCTAGAGGACGACCCAAAGGTTACTCTGGTATGTCAGTGTTACCAGTATAAATACATGATAATCTAAACCTGTTTTGATATACTTACACATCCAAACATTGTCTTGATATAGTAAGAACATTTATATATGGTTTTTCTGGTTAACGTAGCCATCGCAATGGAATTTTTATGATTTTCTATTTGTAATTCTTTTTCTGTTTGAAACCTACACATAGGATAGGTTTTTATGTTTAATTCTGTGATTTTAAATGTGTGTTATGTTTGTTCCAAGATTTAAAAACAAATGTAAAAAGCACCTCAGTATGTCTAAATTATTACTGTAAAGTCAACTTACTACTTAATTTCCTGTTTTCACCCATAATAATAGTATACATTCCCTTTGGTTCAAATGTTTTCACTGATAAAGCTTAATGATAAATAGTGCTATTAGGAAATTGTGAACCAAATTTTTATCCTGTATAAATTTGAAAAGAATTCTTTAAAGTAGTATAATTATTTAAAAAGAATATTATTGAATAGTATAACAACGATTAGATACCATAAATCATTTTGCATGAGTGTCACAATGTTATTGAATAACTGTTGTATTTCTGTAGTTATTTACAGTGTCAGTAAGAAAAAATAAATTGTGTGGACTAAAACATACTTATAAATTATAAAGAAGTTATTTACCAAGCTTCATAAATATTTTACCATGTCATTTTTATCAAGCTTAAACAACTATAAAGAGAATTATTCCTGTTAAAAATTAAAACTTTGATATTTACAAGAAATGGTATATGAAATTCATTCCAAAGATAACTTACCACATCAAAAAATGTTTTTTCTCCTCCTGTTTCATATGTAATTTTTATATATTGTAACATTTTAGGTTATATAAAAATATTACTCTTCTATTTGACTTTTTGTTTATTCAGGAACAGGGGGCAGCTTAGGACGACACAGCACTCCCACACGTGACGAAAACCTGACAGACACAAATGATGAAATTATTGAAAGTCTAGTTAAAACTGCCACCACTCAACCTCAGCGCAGTGAACCTCGGGTTAGGAAGAAGGCAAGATACGGTGACAGGAAATCATGTAAGCATTCTATAGAGTAGATCATTATGAGAATATCTTTATCGTTCTTATTTACAAAATGTAGCTTTTCTACCAGCGTATTAGTTTAACCTATACTTGTAACCATGATGTGACACCCTAATATTCTAATCATTTACTGGTCATTGTGAAATGGAATGAAAAACAGGTAATCTAAGTTTTTTATATACCTTGTGTGGTAGAACTGTGAAACATTTAAAAGGTTTAGTTTTTAAAATTTTTGTTTGTCCTAGAACTACCAGTGAGTTCATCTCTCCATGAGATTTGTAAACAAATTTTTCTAAATTGCATTTCAGTACATAAGTTTACAGGATCCTTAATAACATACGAGATGCATTAATGTAACTAGAAGTACTCTCAGTACTTTAGCTGATATTCCACTAATTGTTCATGTTTTACCTAATTGTGGCCATTTATTTACACTGAGTGTTATACAGACAAAAGTATTAAAGTTTCTAAGTTATAAGTGCTTTAAATACTTACTTAAAACTTAATATGAACAAGTAAGTGAGATGTAGTCACACTATCAACTGTTGGTATGTATCCTGCTTGGTCTCCTAACTCTTTGATATTTAAAGGTCCACATTGACCCAAATACTGATTCTATAGAAACCTAGGATAAGTGAAACTAGTTCTGTGATATAATTTTTGTCCCTTAGTTTAATGTCAGTGAATAGGAAATTTTGAAATTGTGAAACATTCATGTAATCCAGTGTCTATGTTTTCCACAAGCAGGATTTAATTTTGTGACCTCAAGTACACTAATTGATTACCCTACCAACCAAAATAAAGGAGTTAACTCACTAGCACTTGTTGGCAAGCTCCTTTTCATCAACTGATGTCTGTGTAGTGAAATTAGATTAGCAGAATAAGAAATCCTGCAATATTTTACTCTAAAACAGCACAATTAGGACTAATAATGACCAGATTTTAATAAAATATCATGACTGATTCTCTCTTTAGTGTTGAAGGTATAACATAATTTATACATTATATATATACATTAATGTGTATATATATATATATAAATTAAGCCTCATAACCCAAGGTGGACCTTCCTTCATCAAGGGCCTCATGAAAAAAGGTTCCAGTTCCGGATTAAGGTATGGGCTTACCAGGTTGAAGCCCAAGGCTTCACTCTATGATTATAAATGTATTGCATGTAGACGTTCTCTCTCAAGGGGGCCTCTATGAGTTGAAAAACCTATGGCCAATAAAACCCTTACGTTCGCCTTAAAAGGTCCACGTTTATTATTATTACACAGTTAAATTAATGTTTACTTCAAAGAAAACACTGTGTTACAAACAACAAGTGAAACATGTGGCAAAGTGGGCTAGACTGAAAATAATAAAATCTGGGGTGAACAAAGCACACATAAATCATTGTGTTGCTTTATGCTGAAAAAAACAAAACAAATCTAAATGATAAACCAATTTAACTAAACAACATAGTGTTGTTTTATTTCTTTTTAAGAATAGATGGAATTTGTATAAAACAGCATTTTGCTGTTAAACTCCATGCCATAAAATGAGATAGATTTCAACAAAGTAGTTATAAATAACAACATAACTATTTGACAATACTATGTCAATCTGTAGAACAAACATTCAATATATATGTGCAGAAACGGCTCGTTTTGGTTGAGAAAATATTTTACATAGAAGAGCGAACAACGTTTCGACCTTCTTCGGTCATCGTCAGGTTCACAAAGAAAGAGGTAACTGACCAGAAGCTGACCACATGTTTGGAAGGAGTTGTGTAACTGAGTATCAGAATGTAGAGGGCGGTGTTAGATGTTTGAATATATAATTTTATTTTATTATATTAATATAGGTATAAAGGCGTTCCTTTACATTGGTTTATTTTGGGTTTAAGTTGTTGTATAAGTAAGGCTTCTTTAATTTTGCATTTGTTTATGTTTGTTTCTTTATTTAGTATTTGAGTGTTTTTCATGGTTATGTTGTGTTTATTTGACTTGCAGTGTTCGAAAACTTGTGAAGGTGACTTTTTATGTTCTTTGAATCTGGTTTCCATTTTTCTACTTGTTTCTCCAACATAGAAGTTGTGGCAGTTATCACATTGTATTTTATAAATAATGTTGGTGTGGTGTTTGTCAGTATAGTTTTTACATAGTATAGACCTCAGTTTTGTGCCTGGTTTTTGAATAAATTTGGTATTAACTGGAATGTCATATTTTGTTATCAGCTTTTGCCAAATATAGAAAGTATAGAGCAATTTTCTTCAAGAATCGGTCGGGTGATACCTCGAGGTTACAACTTCCCCTTAGCTTTCTAATTGGAATACTCAGCCACATATATAATTCTAGTTACATTTGTTAAGTCTGACATTACTAATTTTCTTAAGTAACATTAAGATTAGATATTTTAGTAGAAGCTTTAACTGAGTGTAGTTTGGAAAGAAGCTTAATGGAAAAATATAGTTTTCCAATAAAAGTATCTGTCTTCCATGCTGAAGCAGCACACACTTTATTTCTGTTTCAATAAAGACTGTCTGATTGTATGTTACACATTCTGTCCAGTCTCTTTATTTTTCTCTCAATTCCTCTTGGTTGAATCTTCTAGAAACCCATCTTGTCACTTTAAGGAAAATCAGTTTGATCTAAGAATATCATAGCTTTAGCCTATATTTAATGTTTCAGTGATGTCGAGAAAACCCACTTGTAGAGAAATATATATGCAAAAACGGCTCGTTTGGGTTGAGAAAATATTTTACACAGAAGAAAATTAGTAATGTCAGGCTTAACAAATGTAACTAGAATTATATCTGTGGCTGAGTATTCCAATTAGAAAGCTAAGGGAAGTTGTAATCTCGAGGTATCACCTGACCGATTCTTGAAGAAAATTGCTCTATACTTTCATACATAAGGTTTCCTTTCATAGATAAATCAGGAGTTATCTCAAAAGAATGAGACAGAATAACAGATAGCTGTAGCAATAGTAATTTAATGAGTTTCTTGGCTACATTTTATGTGAAAATAGCACATATTCCAGAAAAGCTGACAATTTCCAGAAAAAAACACCATACTAAAATGGAAAGGTAGAACATTTGTAGTATGCTTGTATATTATAAAACTACAGCACTCTGATAAACTTCCCATATATTTAGGAATTACACCTAGTCATAAGTTAAAGCATATTAACCTCATGTTAAAGGAACTGGTCTAAGCCTACTTATAAAAATGATTACAATTATATAAGGACTTGATTAATACTTCTCATTATCTTAAGCTTACTGATCACTTATTTAGTGGTCAGTAACCCTAAAAAAAGACTCATGAAACACCAAAAATGATCTTAAAAACCATTCCTATAATACTTTAAATTAATAATATTTTCCTCAGCCACAAACTTGCTATATTAAAGAAGTTTTATACTGCTTTTCTATTAAGTGTATACTTATATAAGTAGTGTGATCATGAGTAGTGTTTTTTAAAGTGTCAAGAGAGCCAGAGCTAGAAGGGAGGCTGGGCTCAAGTGAAATCTCATTAGCCTCCCAAGAAAACTTGGCACTAGGACTGTACATCAAGGTTTTAAATAAATATGTGGCCTAACACGTTTAAGAAATAATTTCTGAATGTATAGGCTTAACTATGAGAATTCTGTAAATCACTTATCATAGTCTTAAAATTATTATATTTTCTGATAGTCATTCAGTGTATGTGGATAAATTTTCTACTAGAAAACTAGAAGAAAAATACTTTTAATCGGTCTGTTTGGTACACAGATTTCTAATTTTCATACTTCTGTCTGAATCTCTAATTTAAATCTGTGTAATGTTTTGAGCTAATTTTAGTGTGCACACACGCACACTATATTATTATAGTATACATGAATAAGCATATTACGAAAACGTTGTACATTCCAGCAGTATGTAATAAACGTTGAAGTACAATTAGGATGTGTGTTTCTAATTCATGTTGTAGGAATAACTAATGGTTTAAAACATACTTTTCTAAAAGTATATCAACACTCGTCAAAGCATTGGATGCAACACCTATGAAGTTCTTTGTACTTGGACTATTGAAACAGCTGGTAGGAAGCTGTTGTTCTCATAAACTAGATGGAGCATGAGAAGCATGCAAGGATGAGGGTGTGCATTGGACTTTACAGCTTTATATCAGTACCATTTCAATGGAAACTATGCTGCAGGACTATTATCAGAGTATGACTGTACATTGTGGCATGGACAGTAACAACACATTGAAGCTCCAAAACACATATTAGGACATACTCAACCCTCTTTGATATAAAGTGCACTTCAATGAAGCTACCTTGTTTTGTTTTTTGTTTTGTTTTTTTGTTATTGTTTTCTGAATTTTTTTATCAAATTTCCTGTTTAAAATAATGAATATTGTTAGTGAAGTGAACAGAATTATTTTTATATTACCTTTAAAAGCTTAAAAATTTTTGTTTTATTTAATTTCTGTTGTGCATATTAGTGTATAGAGACATATTAATAAAAGAAATAAAAAAACTTACAACACCAGCATGTTGTTTTTATTTAATTGGTCGTCAATGTTTCACTTTACAGCTTCTTCAGGAGTGGAGTGTTCGCTAAAACAAAAACTGAAACTGACAGTTGAAACTTCATACTGTAAAGTTTTGTTTTGTTTTAGTGAAGAAGCTATAAAGTAAAACCTTGAGTGTCTAATTAAAAAGCAACAAACATTTGGTGTTGAAAGGTTTATTTCTAGTACTTATTTTTGTTTAAATATATTTTGCTTTCAGTTTAAAGACTCATGAAGTGTACAGTTAATAAACAAACATTGTGACAACCTGTAAGGCATGTTTTCTAAATATAATAGAATAAAGATCTGCAATGCATAACCATAATGCTATTCTTATACATGCTAGTATTAGTAACTTCATTTTTTTATTATTATAGTGAGGCGAACACTGAAGAGTGGACTGGATTTGTCAGAAGAAGAGAGAAGAAAGTTAACTACAACTTAAAAAGAAAAAACATGAACTACAAGGAATATAGCTTCTGCCAAAGTAGAAATGGTTTCAAAACAAATCATCACAAACTTTATATCTGTGCTAGTGTGTGGTTGGCAAAATGTCAACATATAAGTCAGCTAAACAAGTATGAACTTGTTCTGTATGTTTTTAAATAATGTTTTCTGTTCAGATGGATACCCAATGTGGTGTTGCAACTTGGTTCTGTTCAGATGGATACCCAATGAGATGTTGCAACTTGGTCCAAAAGACAAAAACGGCCTCTGAGAGTTGCTGACAATTAGAATTAGTCATGTGCATTATAGAAACACTTCAAATAACTATGCTTATTCTTTTAAAAAATTATCATTGTTTTATTGTAGTAAATAAACGTGATATGTTGCAATTATTGAGATTAATAGTATAGAACCAGTTTATTTGGTACAATTAATGAATCAAAACATATACATGACTTGCAGAATCTGAACAGTTATATATAAAGCAACCTGAAGTCCTCAAGAAGGAATTCACCTTCATAAACATTGAAATAAATTTCATGCTTTGTTCAATACTGTGAATAATACCTTGCAACTAGATTTCAATATATTATAAAATTTGTTCTGCATTGTAATGAATCAATATGTATTAAAATTGTTACAATATTTGAAATTGGAAAAATTTCTATTAGATACTTCTATTGTTATGCAGTTAAATTAATGTATGAACAATAATAATAGAACCAGAACAAGAAAAAGCCAAGAGCTTGCACATTTCCATATTTGAGCACCATATAATATATTTAATTAATCGTCATGTCAAAACAAAAGTGGTGTGTGTGACTCTGACTGTATTATCATGTGCTTGCAATAGTTGTAAACAACCCGTAAATATAAGATTATTTTAACAATTCAAATTTGATATAATTTTTCAAAAGATAAGAATATTTAAAATTATTTAAACAATTTTTTTTTACACATAGGTTGATGAAAATTTTTATGTTTGGTTTCCAAAAAAACCTAACATTAAAAATAGCTAAAGGTTGGTCAGAAAATAAGGACTGTAAAATTTATATGTAAAAAAAAATAATTTTAAGTCAGTTCTTTTGTTTTTAGATTTTTACTAGTATTTTGCTATCAGTTTATTTTTCATTAAAACCATACAGCTTCATGCAGAAAACTTTTATCATAGAAACCTATTAGATCCAATATGATTGTGTTTTCTTATCTCAAAATATTTATAATATAACATATTTGAACATTTAGGAATAAATTTTAATTATTTCTTTAATTACTTTAGTTTTTTCTGATTTAGAAAGGTTTACATGACAATATGAGAGAATGCACGTCTTAGAAATATAATACTGGTCAATTTTTCTTATGATAAAATAGAAATAACTAAATTCACTCTTGCCTTGTTTCTCAACATTACTTACTTTGTTCTTTCTTGTGGATATTTTTGAAGTAGAAGTTAGATGTTAGTATAATATTAAAGAACTCCTTTCTTGTGCTGCAAACATATTTTGTTTTGTAGTTCAATTCTGGAAAAGTGAGCATACATCTTTTCCTGTCATGTTCTGATTACATAAATATGAATGATTATGACTGTAATAGTGTGATTATAACTGAGAGAAGTGTTGTATGTTGTAGGATTTTCTTATTTTGTACATAAACTTTATATTGTCATGTGTCTTATCAGGTTGAACTTGTCATGCCAAATACATATTATTCTTCTGGAATAAAGGTTGTTGCTTTTCCAGAGAGCAAAACTCAAGAAAAGAACAGAGCAGCTTTATGATATACCAATTTACTAAAAACTTATACTCCAAAAAATACAAATTAAATGCATTCTGTGAAGAATGTTTCCTTTAAAAAAAGAGAGAGAGAGATTTAGTTTTAACATGTGTTTGAAACTTTCTACCTCAGAAAGTACCTCTTACTTCTGCTGCTATTAATTTGATTTCTTGTGAATGTCCATCAGTTTCCATACATCTCTTTGGAACTAACTGAGAATTAAAATTATTAACAGTCCTGCAACTTCAGAAAGTCATGCAGCAACCTGTGATTCATTCATTTACCTTAATGTTGTCTATAACTGGGCTATCATCTAATCATTGATATACACATTATCTTCTATCCTTGTCCTTCCTACAAGGAGCAAAATATTATTTGTAGTTTGATCAAACTTTTGTTCAAATTAGGTGTATACTGTGTTACTTTCTCACTAACGTTCCTTTATGAAAATTGTACTATGTACCTCCACTTACCGTAATGGTTGACCTTTGTGCAACCAAACTTGTTGACTTTAATTTCATTTCATTGGCAAATAATGTGCCTTAAGTGGGGTTTTTTGTAAGTACTTGTAATTTTGAGCCAAGTTTAATATCAAAAACTGTCTCAAAAAGAGTGGGTTTATTTGATATTTCATCTATTATTATCATTATTCTATATTTTAATAATTTGAAAGAAAAACGTAAACTCAGCTTGAATAATAGAAATCAAGGCTCCCATATTCCTAACATTGTTGTATCAGGAATTCCCACATCTCTCGGTTTTCTCAACTTTTGCTAATTACGACATTCTTTTCGCAAGCCTTCATAGTCTTATTGAATTTATAACACCAGATTAATTAAAAATGTGTGAAAGCAATATGTATAAGATCAATATGATGGAGCTGCTTCTTTAGATTAACACATTTATTTCATTCATTGAGTGATGTCTATTAAGTACATAAGCAGATTACTTATATTTGACAAGGTCATTGTACAAACTTATGTAATAATGCAGTTACACGAAGAGTCAGACTATTGTGATAACATTTTAGTTTCATTTAAAATTTAGGTGGGTTTCTGTTTATTGAAATAATTTTAAAATTTTCAATTTTTTGCAACTTCACCCCTCATGAGGAATCTTCATTTTTCCTTTGTATTTAGTTTGTTTTGTTTTGAATTTCATACAAAAGTATCTGAGATAGCTGTCTCTAATTTAACAGTGAAAGACTAGAAAGAAGACAGCTAGTCATCATTATGCACTTACAATTCTTGGGCTACTTTTTTACCAATAAATAGTGGGATCAACCATCATATTATAATACACCTACAGCTGAAAGAGCAAGCATGTTTCATAGGACAGGGATTTGAATCCATTACCCGTAGATTGCAAATCAAGGGTCCTAACCATCTAGTCTTGCCATGTCTTTCCTTTTGGACTATTTCTTATGACACATAAGGCTATGTGTCCTTCAACTGTGCTGGAGATTATTAATTAGTGATCATCACATGTTCCATAAATAGTCTATAGATCAGTTGCTCTGAAAGTCTTGCTCTCAACTTGAGGAAGCAATTCTGCTTATACTTATCTTTAATGTTTGTTTTTGGTACTGCTTCCTTTGTTTTTCTCAGTGCAAAATTATAGATAATTTCATAGTTTTTAAGCTCTCAATATACAGTACCAAATAATTCAAAATTCATTCTGGTGACCTGAGAAATATCACTGAAAAAACATACATCATCTAAACAAACCAACCAAATCCTCCAATGAACCAAGACAGTGTGTGCCATTCTTCTGAGGTAATCTAAATTACACTACAGTAATAAATAAATTTATTTCCGATTGTAAGCATTGCTCATAATTGTAGCGTAAAAATATAGTTATTTGATTTCATAACAAAATCAAATAACTTCTATAAAATGTTTCATAACGGTAATCTAAAGCTAAAGGATTTTCATTCAGCTTTAACTGATCCTTAATTTTAACTCTGTTAAATTTTTACTAAATGACAGTTTCTTATGATTTTATATATAACCTTTACAAATACAAGTTACAAGTTTAAATTTCCTATAAATTACAGTGATTTATTTCAACACCTTTGGTAGTAAACTTTAATCTTCAACAACAACAACATTGAAAACTTATTTTACACCAGTGTTGAATTCTTCCAATTGGTTGATGCTTAACTTCACTTTAATGTCACCTACCTTCATTCAACCATCAGGAACCAGGTATTACTGCCTTCATCTCAAGCATAATCCAGACTTGCAATGCTAAAGGAAGTGCAGATACATAGGTATTGGTTAAGCTAAGCAAACTAGATTACAAGTTTCTAACTCAAGTTTTCAAAGGTATCATAGTTGGATGGTTATTATTCATTACTCATTGCCATATTTTGAACACAAGTTCACTAAATTTAAAGAAATTATTCTAATTAAAGAGCATTTACAATTACGTGACATTAGCTAAAACAATTAGTGTGAATAATGATGCTTGGTACTATTGTACTGATTGCTTGAGGATGATAACAAGAAACGGTTAATATAAATTCCATGGCAATAGTATAAAGGAAGCTATTAACACAGTTTTATAAAGGAAAAATTACCACTATATATTTTTAAAATCAGATTGGTTTTGAAAAGTAAAGGTCAATTCCAAATAATCCTAAAGCTTATGTTGGTTACTATCAAGTGTCAATTTCTTATTTGGTGTGGTTTGTTTTGAATTTCACGCAAAGCTACACGAGGGTTATTTGCGCTAGCCGCTCCTGATGTAGCAGTGTAAGACTAGAGGGAAGGCAACTAGTCACGGCCACCCACAGCCAACTCGAGCTACGAAAGAAAAGTGGAATTGACCGTCACATTATAACGCCCCCACAGCTGAAAAGGCGGGAATGTTTGGTGCCACAGGGATTAGAACCCGCAACCCTTAAATTACGAGTCGAATCGTATAAAATAAACTGGAAACAAGTTGTCATTTAGACATCTCAATTTATTCTCTATTATCAATTATCCAGATTTTTCTTCTCATGTCGTGTCTAACAACATTCATTCAAAAAACAATAATACTCTACCTTCACGATGATTAAGTAGAAATAACATGTTAACAGATCAGTTTCAGGTTTTTCCTAAATAGACATTGTTTGAAGTTGAAGCTAACCTTACCTTCGGTATTTTCTTTCCTCCGTTAGCTTCCGGGGAAATTCGACAGTAACAGACAAACCATTTTGCTTACATGGGAATTATGTGACTACAGTCAACAATATCTTTCTTGCTACAAGGTGAAACGAAACATGTGGAATGAAATTATAATATACAGTTTTCGCTTTAATTTTGAATACGAAATTCTTACAAAGTCGTAGATATTTTTATTTAAAATGAGTTGTCCTAATCACTTATTACATAAAACTTGCACATTTTCAGAATAAGTTATAAATTCAGAATAAATACTATGTTAAGTTTTGCAGGGTATTTGTTTTTGTTTCTTGAATTTCGCGCAAGGGCCATCTGCGCTAGCCGTTCCTAATTCAGCAGTGTAAGACTAGAGGATAGGCAGCTAGTCATCATCACCCATCGCCAACTCTTTTACCAACGAATAGTGGGATTAAGAGTAACATTAGAACGCCCCACAGCTGAAAAGGCGAGCATGTTTGATGTAACGGGGATTCGAACCCGCAACCCTCGCATTACGAGTCGAGTGCCTTAACCGTCTGGCCATGTTTTATAGGGCTGCAACTCTCTACAGTAGGAGTCTGATTTGTTGACATGAATTTATATAATAAACAAACGGCACACAGTCTACTTGTTTTAAAATTACTACTCTGAAATAAGTCAAACGTACATACAAATGTTTGTAAGTCTAATTATTACCAGTTGAATCCAAAGTTTTAACTTTTTATTTTTCGTTAAAAGTCCACACACGTTGTTTTAGTTGCTTTAAAACCCAATTAACAAGAATTATTCCTTTATACACTGTTATTGCAATAAAATTTGCAATTATTAGATATTTTGTTTGTTTGTTTTGTTTTTGAATTTCGCACAAAGCTACTCGAGGGCTATCTGTGCTAGCCGTCCCTAATTTAGTAGTGTAAGACTAGAGGGAAGACAGCTAGTCATCACCACCCACCTCCAACTCTTGGGCTACTCTTTTACTAACGAATAGTGGGATTGACCGTCACATTATAACGTCCCCACGGCTGAAAGGGCGAGCATGTTTGGCGCGACGGGGATGCGAACCCACGACCCTCAGATTACGAGTTGCACGCCTTAACACGCTTGGCTATGCCGGACCCTATTAGATATTAAAAGCGCAACTATACACTGTTTATGGCTAAACTCACTATTATCTGTTATATACCTATTTCTAACTCTTTTCTTTTTAAACGAATTTTCGACACTAAATGTGGTACTCTCGGCAGTAATTTAGAACTTTCTCCACACTTCTAGATATTATATGATACAATAATACTCGAGTAAAGCAACGAGAAAAGCTCTGAAACTTTGAGTAACATGACATCAATTCATAACTGTTGAACTACACATCTAATAATTCATAAACAGTTACCTAAGCAAACTTTCCATAGCTATCCTTCTACAAATAACTTACTTTAACATTTGCACTATTTAAGCTAAATAATACTTTTGTATTTAACTCAAAATGAACAATTATGTATCTATAAGAACCTCAATATTTCACCTGAATGACCATTGAAGAACAACAGAACCGTCCACGTCCCCTTCTCACAGAGAAGGTGCTATGCACTTGAGAACAAAATGTCAAAGGCATTTAGAAAAAATTCAACAGTTTCTCAACCATGTGTTATGTGAAACCTACACACATATAGAAAAAGAATAAAATTATATTAAATAGTACAATATAATTCTTATTAGGAAGACACAGTTGCATGATATATTCCTATACCACATTAAGGTGATCTCGAGAATTGACGAAAGTATTGTTTCATGGGAATTTTTTCCTCTTCAGAAAAAAGAACAAGAGGATGTCTTATTTAAACTGACGAGATTATTTGAGTAATCAATATAATAAATGTCTCTGATGTAATTACTATTTTGTGGAAAAAATAGGATGGGTTTGTTAGTTTTTGATTTCGCGCAAAACTACACGAGGGTTATCTGCGCTAGCCGTTCCTAATTTAGCATAGTAAGACCAGAGAAAAGGCAGCTAGTCATCACCACCCACTGTCAACTCTTGAGCTACTATTTTACCAACGAAAAGTGGGATTGACCGTCACGTTATAACGACTCCACGGCTGAAAGAGCGAGCATGTATGGTATGACAGGGATTCGAACCCGCGACGCTCAGATTACGAGTCGAACGCCTCAACGCACCGGTACCTCATAGGATGGGAGAATATTAATTTAATATTTAGAAAAGACGGGATACTGGCATTATTATTTCTCTAACAGGGGTGGTTAGCTTATACAATGAACTGCTGTTAGTAGAAAGGGAGACTGGCACATCAAAGAACTCCATAGATCTAGAAAATCCTGTTTTATCAAAAGGATCCTATAAATTAAGGAAAGTATTTAAAATAATATAAATAAACCAACTCCTTCCTTTCTTTTATTGTGAAAAATGGTGACCACAAACTAGGAATTTTCATTTCCCGGTCATTTATTGCTTGTAATTATTTATGATAGTTATATACTCTTCAAATTTTCATTAAAGAAGCATAAAAATACTTATCCATTAAGCATACCTTAATCCTTATGTAACTATTGCATGCAGGGGTATTACCAAAGGGCCCGGCATGGCCAAGCGTGTTAAGGCGTGCGACTCGTAATCTGAGGGTTGCGGGTTCGTATCCTCATCGCGCCAAATATGCAAGCCCTTTCAGCCGTGGGGGCGTTATAAAATGACGGTCAATCCGTCAGGTGTCAGAGGAGTAGCTAATAAACACTAATGTTTGTGTAGAAAGTGTTGATTTTAACACCTTTATTGTTAAATGCGACGTGCCGGAGGAGGGGTGGGTAAGGAAATATACGTTTGAAAAATCTTTTATTTTTGAAATGTAGTACCGTTTTATGCCCCTGATACGATTTTTTCCTGAAGTATTCGATTTATGTCTGTGCTTGGAAAAGTTCTGTTAACCGATGGAAGTTTGTGAGGTGGCGATTTGATAGGACCTTTATCACTGGTGATAATTATTGTGGGAAAATACATACGTCTCTCTGAGCCTAGACCCGGCATGGCCAGGTGGGTTAAGGCGTTCGACTAGTAGTCTGAGGGTCGCGATTTCGCATCCCTGTCGCACCAAACATGCTCACCCTTTCAGCCGTAGGAGCGTTATAATGTGACAGTCAATCCCACTATTCGTTGGTAAAAGAGTAGCCCAAGAGTTGGCGGTGGGTGGTGATGACTAGCTGCCTTCCCTCTAGTCTTACACTGCTAAATTAGGAACGGCTAGCACAGATAGCCCTCGAGTAGCTTTGTGCGAAATTCAAAAGCAAACAAACAAAAACGAACTATTACCAAAGTTCAGTTATATTCACTGCCTGAACACGAGTTATCGTAAATACCACAAGTACGTGAATATCTTCCTACAACCAAGAAAATTCTTACTTGGAATAAAACATACCATTAAGAACGCTCAAACTAAAGAAATCCCTCTCCCACAAGAACCATCACAAAAAATCCTGTCATAGCACAACTCCAATGGCAAACTGAAAAAAAAAAACTGTTTCACTTCCTCGTCTTTTCTCTCTCTTACCTTTGCTCCGTATAAACTTCTTCAAGGTTTCTAACATTTCAGTTTTTTTCATAAAACAAAATGGAACACTTTGATTACATGTTCTTTTGTTGGTAGATGAAGAGAGTTTTTTGTTGTTGTTGTTCTTGAATACTTTTAGGAGAATGAATCAGCCCCAAAATCAATAATACTATTTTGTTGTTTTTAATTTTGTAAAGTTATGAATATATTTGTGGGCTGTAATTGTTATACATTAGGTATCTGTGACTTGTTGGCGATAAATTCGAGCAATAAATTGACAGAACACAATCATCCATTTGTTTTAAAATAATTTATTAAAAATAAGTCATAGATATGTAAAAACATTATTTACATTAAGGGATATTATAGTTGAATTTAGAACTATAAATAATTCTCTTTTTTTTTTTTATTAAATATTCACTCAAGTTGATTCAATTATATTATCCAATTACAAGATGAATTATTTTTCTCTTCTCTTGTCACCGTAGTATCAGTGAATAATTCACTTATGTTACCATATGGATTACCTCAGTTTTATTCTAAACTTTAAATAGTTTTATTTTCATTAAAGTCCACATAGACGGGTTCAAGTACTTTATAACACCCTTTGACAAGACAAAGTATTCTCCTTGTCTGCTAAACAGTGAAATCTATATTACAATATCATCCATTACGGCTGAACCAACAACCATTCAATCTAACTTCATTTTCAATATATTTTTTTTATTCTGACTGAACTTCACTTAACTATTTTTGGTTACTACAAGTGCATCCAGAGCTTTAAATAATTGTTTGTTTGTTTTTTGAATTTTGCACAAATCTACTCGAGGGCTATCTGTGCTAGCCGTCCCTAATTTAGCAGTGTAAGGCTAGAGGAAAGGCAGCTAGTCATCACCACCCACCGCCAACTCTTGGGCAACTCTTTTACCAACGATTAGTGGGATTGACCATAACATTATAACGGCTGAAAGGGCGAGTTATATAATTGTATCTTTTATTTGTCAAAAGTTCAGTCAGGATGGTAGAGTCATATTAGAACCCAACTAATAAGAAAAATTAGTTTTCCTATCTATGTTGTTATCACACAGGATAGAAATCACTCATTAAGATTAATTACTTACATGCCAGTAACTTCACCAAATAACTTTTTTTCCACCTGAACTTTACTTGACTTGCACTCAGTTGGTCTCCAATATTTATACTGTTTTAAACTGAGGTTTCGAACTTTCTTCGCAAGTCCGGCATGGCCAAGCGTGTTAAGACGTGCGACTCGTAATCTGAAGGTCGCGAGTTCGCATCCCTGTCGCACCAAGCATGCTCGTCCTTTCAGCCATGGAGACGTTATAATGTGATGGTCAATCCCACTATTCGTTTGTAAAAGAGTAGCCCAAGAGGTGGCGGTGGGTGGTGATGACTAGCTGCCTTCCCTCTAGTCTTACACTACTAAATTATGGAAGGCTAGCACAGATAGCCCTCGAGTAGCTTTGTGCGAAATTCAAACAAACAAACAAACAAACTCTTGTTATGAAAACTAGATAATTATTAAATATTGTGTCACTAAACCAAGTAAAGAACAGCTCTAACACTGAACAGCCTTGTATATCTAACAAAGTTTTGAAAAATAGAGAGTTAGTTTAAGTTTTCTCAAGGTCTGTTGTTATTGGCCTGTTATTTTATATATATTTATTGTACTATTATCTTTGCGTTATCGGATATGGGAAAAAAACCTAGTAGCGTTTTACAAACTTCTTATGTTATCTTATACGAAATATAGGTCTGGTACATTTTTGGGTAAAAGTCTCGTGTAACAACAACAAGGCACATTTAACGAAATATTTTGATTCGTGTTTTTCGATGAAAAAATGTAAAAATAATTTAAGCATTTGTTTAGTAGTGCTAGAAGCTAATCGAGTGTTTAAGGTTATTTTAATTACAACATTATTTTACTTATTTTTGATAGTCGAATAACGTCATGTTTTTCGGTAGCATAAGCTAGTGACTTGAGAAAAAACTTGGTAATAGATGAGACTATTAATAGTGTTAATATTATGGTCAGATTCTGAAGTTTCCAATGCTGGAATAAATTTCACATAAGTTTTGATACGAAACTCGTAATGACGAATGGCCAGTGAAAGAAAGTAACGAGATTCACGCTATGAAAGTCAATTCGAAATATTTTTTCGTTTCTTAATTCAGTATTATTAAGTTGACAGGCGTAGATTAAGCCTAATTTACTAAGAGTGTGACTTTATATTTTATTAAAAGACAGAAGACTGATGGACAGTGTTTCATTTATCATTTACACTGTATGAAAGTAGGGTATGAAAATTGTTTACCTTTATCACCGTTGTTAAGCCTGCTCGAGATAAAATATGTGGAGTATGAAGCTTCAGAACTATGTATGCCGAACACCATCAAGACTTTCTCATGGACTTTTCATCAAAAAAATTCACAGGGCTTGCTCACAAATTTCTGTGTTTAGTTATAACAGCGAAGAATACTCTAGTTTCAAGAGTGTAAAGTGTTTGTATTCATTGCAACTTTTGCAAGGTCAACAGAAAGATTCAGTAAAGGGACAACTGTCTAAAAGTAAAACTCATACTAAAGTAAACCTTGCAAACACATATTGTAACGTTTTGCCTGATGTTTCTGGTGTGGATTTAAAGTGTCATGTGGACTTTTTAAAGCCAGAATCAAGTCGTACTTTTACCACCACTACTAGTGATTTCAATATGGATTTTTGCTTGAAAAATAGCAAGTTTTCTGAGATACTACCTATGTTAGTTGTATCCAAGTTTCCTTCACATAAAAAAAGGTTTATTAAGTCAAATTTTTTAGAAGATTCTCTCTATACCAAAATGGTAAATTTTTTTTTATAGAATCCAGTATTGCATTATCTTTTTAATTTGGAAAAGTTAAGGTTTATTAGGTACATCAGGGCTATAGACAAGTGTTTTGCTATAAGTATGCTATCCTCCTCGGAATTTACTGTTTAATGATCAGTTTTATTACAAAGTTGGCAAACTTGTAAAATGTTTTGGGGTCATCCCAAAGCACTGTCCTGTCTGTGGCATTGCATGTGATAATGATCTAACCTTTCTGTGAATTTAACCTAATGCAGTCTAGTTAAAGTGTAAAGTAACTATATCAGTGTCTAAAGAAGTACTTAAAATATATTATTTGATAAAGGTGGATGTACAAGAACAGCACTAAAAGACCAAATGGCTGTATTTTTTTACCTTACATTAAGTTTACTATGAGAGTATATTAGTAATATATTAATTGTGTGAAGTAATGAATGGAATAAAATGTGAAATCTGTAATTATGCTTGCCAACTCCTGATTCACATGGCATGTCATCAATGTCAATATCCTTCTGCTGTTTTCAGAAGTTAACAGGTAGTAATACTGATTTATGAAATAATTTTTTTTAATATGTGTGTGTGTATATATATATATATATATATATATGCATATATATATAAATTTTGATTATTTGGTTATATTTGTGAGTTGACACTGATTGATTAAGATGAATATCCTTGAATTTATCAAAATAATAATGAGAAACTATAATACTAATAGCAGTATTTTTGATTATCTGCATACTTGGAATAATTGAACAGAGTAACAGTGGAAACAGTTTTAAGTAGTTGATTATTTCAATGACATTAATTGATTTAACTAGTTTCGGACAGTTGATAATTTTACTCAACACTTATCAATGTAATTAATGCTTGTACATAATTAATCAGGTTAATCACCCATCTCAACTTCTGTAGTATCTTAACACCTTCAATACAATGTTATTAGTATAATTTCTTTATTAATCCTGCTTCCATCAGTAATAAATGCAGTAATTATAATTATTAAAAGTAACATCTTTAAAAACATTAGGCATGGCATGATTTCCTATTTGTTAATCTGTGTTGGTTTTCTATATAAAGTCGTGCATCATTAAATGATTTTCTAAAGCTTCTTCTATCACACACTATAATTTTTCATGTACCTATAATTGTTATGATAACTTACTATCCCCCTTCAAAAAATAGGAGGAACAAAACAACTTTGAACTGTTTATTGACCAACCAGTAATTAAAGAGAAACCCCAGCAGTCTCATAGTATTGAACAAAATAAACTTTGTGGTGTATGTCCTTTAATGGTGTTTTCCCATTATTAGTCAGCTCTTCTGCCTCAACCATGTTTGATTTCTTGAGCTTATTTTTAAGCAAATACTTAGCCTTTCAATAGTTCTGTAAGGTTCCAAGCTATGTGCCATGTTAAAGTTATGGCATTTATACTTGATTGTTTCTAATAAGCCAGTTAAGTTTGATCTTCCCTATTAAGAACATGCCTGTTTTGAATTAAAAGAAAGGAAGTGCATTTCCTTAGTGTATCTAGAATTTCAAAACACTTGGTAAAGTGTGAAACAGAGTATGAATGTAAATAAGAAAAAAGAACAAGTGTTGAAACTTGAGATATGCCATTAATAATAAAGATCCAGTTTGACTGGACCCTATTAATAACTCTTTGCCCTTTCTCTTCCAGTTACACTCCAATTATATAGGTTTTCCTCAGTCCTCATCTTTGTGGTTTTCTGAACTAGTATTAACTTTTGATCAGGACAAGCTTACCTTAGATTGAAACTTAATATCAACATGGTAATTAGTATAGCTAATTAAATATACTTTTATGAAGTTCATAGTTACTAAAGAACAGAAAAAAGAGAAAAAGTGTAAACTGGGAAATGATAGCATAATTTATAGAGAAGCTTCAACATTGATAGGTGAGAGATACACTAGGTGTTACTTCCCAGAAGTTAGAAGGAGTACTGATAGGGTTAAAGGTATTGGACTTAATAGAACCTGCTCATTAAATTACAGCTTTTAGCCTTTAATTAGTGCAGATGGGGAACTGTTAGAGGGAAGTAAAGTGAAAGGGACAGGTAGGGATTATGTTATTGGTGATTCTTTAGTATTGTATGTCTGTGTAGTAAACTGTGAGAAAATAATTAGATTATTCTATCCGGGGGCAGGAGTGGAGGACAAAACTGATAGAATAAATGGTACAAACAGTGATGTAGTGTTTGTATTGTGTGTAAGGATGTGGGAGAGTAACTAGTTAAGAAGTACAACTATTTGTCAAAGCCAATTAAATAAAAGGACTAAGTTTTAAGATTAGGCTAAATTGTTACTACTGTAAGGGTAGAAGAAGCAAAAAACATGGATTACTTTAGAGCACTAGTCAAATTGGATTATTTTATATCATAAAAATAACTGAAACTTGGTCAAATGTATAAATTTTTTATGATTGAAAGGATGATAGGTTATTTAATATGGACAGGGTACTAAAAAGAGGTAGGAGGTGTGGTTTTACATGTAAAATGTGAATTATATCCTTTTGAAGTTGAGGATATCAGAGTAATGAGATTGAATTTGTTTGGGTTTATTTTTATGAGTGAAGAAGGCTTTCATTTAGAAGTTGTTACAGAAAGCAAGATGAAACTGATTAAATTAATAAACATTACAGAGAGAGTAAAAATTCAACTGTAAATAAGGTTATAATTATGAAAGATATTAATTTCAGATGTATAGATTGGTAAATGTTAGTCACATCATGAAAGAGACAGTTTTTAGAAACTGTTGAGGATAATTTGGATATTGAACTTACTAGGAACAATGTTATTTAGATTTATTATTCTAACATAGAAGTGGTTGAGAAGATGAGGGTTGAGAAACACTAGATGCAAATGACTATTCCTCAGTTATATTTGATATCTTACTGCATCCAGAGATCTGGAATAATAAGGTTTCTTACAGATCTTCAAGGTGTGTGACAAGAATTATATATGTTGTGAATTAAGCAACTGAATCAATTGGAAATACTGATCAGATGAGATAAATTTAAAAATGCTTTTAAATATTCAAGATAAACATGTTCCTTGTAGAAACAAAGTGATGGTTGTAAGTAAAAAGACCTAGTTATCTTACAAGAAATATGAGAGATAAAAATTAAAGAAAAGTTTAAGAAGTGTAAAGTGAAGATGTTAGTTAAAAAGTTGGTATTACAGAACATGAGTAAATTGAAAATAGTACATATAAAAGGTTGGTTAACAGTGTAAAAATTAATATTAAGGATTTATTTAAATACTTTAAAGATTAACAAAATGTTAGGACAAGATTAGGACCTTAGAGTAATGATAAAGAAAGGTTAAGCTATGATGAACTTGAGACGAGTTACTAAACTCTACTTTATTTCTTCAGTTTGTACAAATAGAGATTTTAGCAGTATTATTCATCCTAAACAGTAGATAAATGGACCCAATCGAGCAATTTCACCACATTTATTTTGGCTTGTTAAGAAAAATTGGGAAGTTTATAATATGATAAACCTTCTGGATGAGGTATCACCATAAGGGTCTTCAGTGGAGGCTTAGGATTGGATACATGTGCTACTCACTCTTATGTTTTTCTTATTCTCTGAATAGTTGGTAGATGTTTTTAAATATTACTCCTACTTTCTATGGAGGTAATAAAATTGTCTAATTACTTGTAGATCTGTCAGTCTTATATCAACAGAGGAAAAACAGTATAGCGTGACTCTTACTTTGTTTAAAATTTAATAGAGTATAAAAATCTATATATAATCAACATATTATTTGTTTTATTACATTTTCTTGATAACATATCTTTTTAAGTCTTGCACTTAACCTATAAACATGAGAAAATTATGTGGCTTTGAAACAACGCACTTTGAAATAATTGTTCTACAGTTATAGATAAGGGAAAACAAAAAAAATATAAATGAAATTGGTGAAGGTGGTTCGAAATGAAACACAATTATATTATGTGCTGTATTTCTTATTAATAGATTTAATTGTTATATCAAAACTTGAAGTTGTGTTCTGTTCGAACTTGTCATATTTTGGTTATTATTTTTTAGTTCAGTTTTACTATATATAACACTGTGCAAATAATGTAGCCGAGTTACACTGACAGAAGGAATCCAAAGTATTTTCTGTCAGTAGTTAATCTCTATGGACCCACCTATCATTTGTTGTAAGAGCAGTCATGAAAACAAAGTTTTGTTCATGAGCAGAAGTTTATTCTCTGTGATTGGTAGTCATCATTTGAAAATTAAAGAAAATTACTTCTTATCAGCTACACATAGTGTGTGTGTGTTCCAAAACCAATAGGTTTGATGCATATCTATTCTGAATCTTCTGTTCTGTACCCAATAATATTTACATGTACTATACATTGTATCAATAGAATGTTACTGTTTTTTGAGTCATTCAAGATTTTTTAGTAGTGTCTAAGAGTACCAAGATATTGTTAGAAGACACTTTATATACATAATTATATTACAAACTTTTTTATTCATTATTTACTGTTTTGCTTTTTGTGAAAATTACCATTTTTGTGTCTAGGTTTTCTTTTTATGCCATCTTACTTAAAATCTAAGTGAATATATTATTTATTTCTTTGTCAGTTTTTTGGTGGTTCACAGTCATAACCCCCTTTTGTGATATTTTAGGACTATACTCAATTCTTGTTTGTTTCTGTATGTATGTTATTTGGTAAGTGGCTCATTTTACAATTTATGCATTGAATTTTTCATCATGCATTTTTTTCAGCCAGTCTTCAAACAGTTAAAACGAGAATACCACAGTCTTTGTCGACAGATTCAAAAATCAGGTGCGTCGTTTGAGGATGTTCAGAAGTTTCTCAAAGGAAGTGGTAGGTTTCATGTTTACTTCTACTTGTGTATCATGTTTGAAGACTTGGAGATTTGAAACTGAGTTTTTGTGATTTCTGTATAAGAACATATTCATCCCAGAAACTATTTTGAACAAATACATTAAGAACATAGGATATCTAAGATTGCTACATGTATTTAGTCTTTTAATTTAATACCGTATTTTCAATAACTAAAATTTTTTCTTGTTAAGCTAGTATATTGTAACATCTAAACTATTCGGACATACCATGCTTTCACTTACAACTACCACATTCATTATTCATACAGAAATATAATTACTTATTTGAACAGTGATAACAAAATGCATTGATATAAATGTTGACCCCCTGCTAGTACAGCAGTATGTCTTCAGATTTACAATGCTAAATCAGGGGTTTGATTCCCCTTGGTGGGGTCAGCAGATTCTCGATGTGGCTTTGCTATAAAAAAACGTACAACAATGTTGACTTTTTCATATACATAAGTTTTTACTTTTATCTGTTGATATAAGGCTGTCTATATATATTTAAAAGCAATAGTAAAACTGTAAATTAAAAACAGTAGTAAAACCATATCCTTACACACCTGATAATAATTTGATGTGTGAATTTATTGATTTATTAATTTTATTACTGAAACTAGACACTCCAATCTGCTTGGATATTTAATTTTCTGTTTTGTTTTATAAAATATAATGTTTGTTTTACAGTCATGTTTATTATTTATCTCTCTATAAAACAATTTTGAGTACAATAATTTCTTTTATTAAATGTTTTTCATTCATTTCTATTCCTATAAGCTACTATGCTGTAAGACAATTCTATCTTCTTAGCCTTATGATTATTCTGCATATCTTTTTTATTTTAACAACTAATTGAGCTCTTTTTAAAGTTTTTGTTTTACGTGTATTTTTAACAGTCACATTGTGTCTGCTTTCTTTTCCAAAAACTTATTTTTTGTGGATACAGGTCTTTATTAAACAACTATGTGATTTCATTTTGTTATATTTGGTATACTTCTTCCATTTACATTTATAACTGTGTTATAAAGATGAAAACCCAATAGGCTTCATGTTCAGAATAAGATAAGTATAAACTCACTTTAAGACTAAATTATATCTCTAGTAAATAATAGTGTTACTGTTAAGTAGGGTTGAAGGCCTTAGGTTGTATGAATGTATGAAACTTGTGATGTCTACTTGCTTCAATGAAAATAAAATATAACAGCTAACATGTACTACAGCTGCAGTGATAATTTAATCTACTCAAAGTGTACAGTATATTTTGGTTTTCTTGGGTTCCAGATGAGTGCCATTTATGGGCTCTTCTCAATTCAGTGTGTTAGAGACAAATATTTTAAGTATATGGTAAGATTTACTTGACATCACAATTAAATGAAAGTGATATCTTGTGAATGTGAGACATTTTAACAAAATTAGCATAGAACAATATTGATCACAATTTGTTGTAATGACAAGGTGAATGTTTTTTTTCTATATTTTGTATGTACAAATGCTTACCTTATAAATAAATTACTAAAAATACTTGCTAGTTATTTCAACCTTAGCTAAATAAAGTAGCAATTTGAAATTAAAGCTATGTTTATGCTAACGTGTCAATGTAAACTTGAACTTCGAGATATGATGGTGTGTATGTATATATATTTTATGATTGCTGTAAGTTATGTTATTTAAATTACAGAAGCAAGCTCAGGACTTTTCAGTACATCAGCTGCCACTTTCCAGCAGAATGACAAAAATAAAAAAAATGATGGTAGGTAACAAAATGTTCATTATATATTACTGAATTAAATGTTTATTTTGACTGAGCCATACAGTAGCTTGGTACTCAGTGTATTACAAGTATTTCAGTAGTAATCAACTGTCACTTGTTTATGTTCACTACAGTTATGTTTGGTTTTATATTGTATAAGATTAACAAGAGATTTAGTATTTTTGTAACCTTCAAAAATGTATTAGTAACAAACCTGAACTATGAGGTAAAGTCCCCTGACATGCAGTTGCAATATTATATAAATAATCTATTTTATTATATGTGTACATCTGCCTTTCCACATGGTAAGAGTAAAATAATAGGTGAATTTAACATTGAGATCAGTTAGTGGATTGTTTAAAGTTAGTGTACAGTATGAAATTTTTCTTCGTTGTATATACAACTAAATATGACAAAGAAGATGGCTCAGTTATGTCAGGCATGAGTAACGTATGCTACTAAGGATGCTGGAATGCTTGAGACTTTATGTTATTGCTGTATGACCAACATGAATTTTAAATTTTATCTTTTCTCTCATATGTAAGCTAATTTACATTCACATGATATTGGCTCACTAAGGAATTCACTGACAGTCGACTACTCTTGACTACTCTTTTTCTGCCTCTTTTTTGGTCAGTCTTGATTTCATAAAATTTATTTATTTATTTCAGTCAGCTGTGAATTCTGAGGTTAAAGTATACTATGAGCTGGGAGCTGGGGTGCTAGTATTTGCCCTGTCTACTTAAATAGATTAGAATGAATGGTTTCACCAATTGATTACCCTTGCTGCTAATGATATATATATATATATGCTCAATACTATATTTCATGAGGTTCAGCCAGCTTAGAAGATTTAGGTTAATCATACATGTAAAATCTAAGCTAACATTGAAAATCATTTTTTATAATAAAATATATAATAATGAATGTCAATTTGAAAGGAAATAAAAGTAAATACTTTTGATATAGTAACTGTTGTTAGATATACATAACTGTTTAACCTTGATATGAGTGTTATAGTCTAGATAGTTATAAAGCACCAGTGTTAAATTCCTATGCAATATCTACCTTTGCTAGATTAGCTATTCTCATTTAGTGTTGCCCTTTATATGCAAATGTTTTCTTTATGCATGCCACAAGCCTTCCATAATGCAAATCATCATGCATCACCTCCTAACCAGTAGGAGTGTGATGTACTAGCATGATGTATGTTGCTCTCTCTGCACACTTTTACTGAAACTTCACATCTCATTTTGTAGCATTTGAGTTTAGATATATTTTTTATTTCTTTATTGCTGCATGTATGGCTTTGTTTTCCTTCTGAAGTGGTTAATTTTTAACATAATTTGATTTCTTTAACTTGATAATTATATTTGTTTTTGTCAGTTTATTCAAAGTACTTTTTTCTGCACTTAAATATGGTGTAAACCTTGTGTGCCATGAATTCTGAATTTCACATTACAACTTTGGGTGTGCTCGACTCAGTGGCAGATTTATTTCCTTTGTGTGTTGGGAGATTGAATGCTACATGGTCTATCCTTTCTCTCTCTGCCTTCTCCATGGCTCCCACTAACACTTCTGAGTCTTTGCTGGTTGACAAGGAATTGGTCCATCATTTCCTATTGCCAAAATTGCCTGTTTTTAACCATTCCCATCTAGTATCATCTCTTAGGCTTAATTCAGTATTCACAGAATTATGTCTTAGGTTTGTGATGTTTTATCTTTGTCACTTAATTATTAATCATCTAATTCTTACTTTTGGTTTTTCCTCCCTTCCCTGTTATTTGGGTTCATGATGATTATTTTGCTTTGTTCTTACAGGTGGGGTATGTGCATGTGGACATTAGTGGATGGATTTTTATTGATGTTGACATTTCACATGCCCTTCTCCTTCCACGTGTCTTCCTTATCCAGTTCATTCCTCCTACCACAGACCTTGACAACTTAGGAGAGCTATTTCTCCTGTGTCCTTTCCTTTTTTTTCTACATTTCTTTACTCTTCACAGGATCCAGATGGACCACTGTGTTCAGCTACCTTCCAAGATACATGATTCCATCTCTTCTTCTCCCCTGACAATCATTATTCCATTTTGAATTTCACTCTCTCCCTTTACCAGTGGGGTTCAACTTTTGGTCTGAATGATTTTTTTTCAATGCTATACTTCCTCCTGGACTTGTTTCAGCCAACCTTCCTTCTGATCCCACATCTTACTGTTTCTCTTTTATCTTGTCTGACTTTGGTACAACTTTAACCAATATTTTTTTTTTTCTGGGGCCATTATATTAATGTTTATCACATGAATCCCAATCAGTGGAGAATGGTGTCTGATGAGGTATTCTAAATCTACTCTGTAAGCCATGTTGACAAGTACACTCTCATCCATGGTACCACATGCTCACTATCAAAGTTGGTAAGACTGCATGGATAAAGCTGAAAGGGAGTGCTGCTCATTCCTGCCACACCTTGAATGAATAACTCTGAGTGAGCTGATTTTCAAAATAGGGTTTAATGGTCACACATTTGCTGTCTGTAGTGATGATGTTCCTCCCAAATCTCAAACACATACAGTTACAACAAAAAGTGTTCGTACCCCTGCATCAGGAGTAGTTTTTTCCTCATAACTTAAAAAGTATCATGATTATGATAATGAAAGTTTAGTATATTATAAATATTATACTAATACACATATACATACATTTTTATGTAAATTGAACAAAAAATAGACTGTTTATAAACAAATAACCAAAAATAGGAGGAGCGGAAAGTGTTCGTACATTTCAGAACGTCTGTAAAAACTGATATTCCCATAAAAATTTTGTTTAGTTTGGTGAATAAACTACATTATACCATTCCAGAACTAGACACTAGGTTCATAATTATTGGAATTTAGCCAGCAAAAAATTTACTTCCGGCAGTTTAGCGCCATCTCCATCATTATCTGCTTGGTCATCATGGCGAACAGAAAACAACTGTCCAGAGATTTAAAAAAAACGAATTATTGTAAAATATAAGTTTCATGTGTCTCTTTCCGTATTGCTACACAACTTAATGTGCCAAAATCTACTGTTCAAAGCATAATTGCCAAGTTTAAGTTTACAGGATTAACTGCTAACCTCCCTCGTTTCGGACGCCCCACCAAAATTCCAGAGAGAACCAAGAGGAAGGTTCTCAGAAAAGTTAGTAGGAACCCTTGTTTAACATGTAATAACATACAGAAACTGGTAAGGGAAACTGGGGTTGAAGTAAGCACCTCTACAGTTACGCACATGTTATGCTCTTCTGGGTTCAAAGCATGCTGTCCTCGTAGAACTCCATATTTAAAGCCTGTTCATTTACAAGCACGATTGAGGTATGCAAGAAAGCATGTAGATAAACCCTTTACCTATTGGAGGAGTATTCTTTAGTCAGATGAGACTAAAATTGAGCTTTTTGGACATAATGATCTTTGCAATATTTTCCGTAAGAAGGGGTAACAAAATCTTCCAAAGAATACCATCCCTACAGTTAAACACGGAGGTGGCTCGATCATGCTATGGGGTTCCTTCAGTTCTTCTGGTGTAGGCAGCCAGAACTTGCAGCTTGGACGTCGTTGGATTTTCCAGCACGACAATGACCCTAAGCACACATCGAAATATGTGCAATCCTGGTTGAAGAGGAACCATATAAGCGTTCTGGAGTGGCTATCGCAGTCACCCGATCTCAACCCAATTGAAAACGTTTGGCATGAGTTGAAGACCAGGGTTAATCAGCATCATCTGAAAAACTTGCTAGAGTTGGAGGCCTATGGCCTATGAAGGCCTGTAGAGTTGAAGAATGGAAGAAAATACCAGTTGAGTACTGTCAAACGATCATGGAGGGCTATGAGGAGAGATTGCGCCAAGTAATTTACCTGAAAGGCTACACAACTGACCATTAAAGTAGACACATGAACACTTTCTGCCCCTCCTATGTTTGGTTATTTATTTATAAACAGTTTATTTCTCGTTCAATTTACATAAAAATTTACGTAGGTGTGTGTTAGTATAAAATTTATAATACATTTTACTTTCATTATCCTAATCATGATACTTTTTAAGTTATGAGGAAAAAAACTATTCACGGCACAGTGGTACGAACACTTTCTGTCACAACTGTACATACTTCTTGAGTAGAGTATGGGAGTTCTTACCACATTCTAGTTCCAAACTGCTGAGTTAGTGGACCATGAAGGCACCCTCCTGACTAAGATCCACTAGAAACAGATGATAACTATTCAGTTGAGAGTATGGCACTGGTGTTATGCTGGTGTAGATGCAACATGGCTTTCACAGGAGTTGATCTGTTCCCATGCTGGTGGATGAGGTCTCCTGACTACAAAACATTGAATGGATCCATTTCCATACAGGATAACGTGGCTTCCACATGCTATTTACACAACCACTGAAGTAGATCCATCACCTTATTGGATGATGTGGCCTCCTTACACTATTTACACAATCACTAGAGTGAATCCATAACTTTACCAGATGATGTTGTATCCTGTAACTTATACAAAACATGCTGGAGTTAATCTGTCCCAAATGCAGTTCACCCATTTAATTGTGAGCCCTTATTCTACCTTCACATGGATGTTGGTTCCCAAGCTTAGAGGTTTTGGATTTGAGTGAAATAATTAATGTAAATCCTCACACAAGTTGATTCCATTCTCTCAATGCCAGGTGATTATCTGTGGATTGTAGTAGTAGTGGCAATCGTGATCCCTAATTGGATTCAAGGAGGATTTAGATATAGCTGACTTTCCAAGTATGGTCTGACACGCCCTAGCCATTTTACACCTCACAATTTTTGCCCTTGTGTTTTATGAATTATACACATGGATCAGAAGTGATGTGGTTTTCCTCTTCTGATCTTCAGACCTATTTCTCTCATTGTCAATGGTATACTTCGCATGCTTTTGGGGTTATTTCTGTTGTGTCCTCACACCAGTCCCTCAGTGTAGAATTGTGGTTGATCTCTTGAAAAAAAAGTTGGATATTGTATTGGAAGTTATAATTTTCCCATGCTGAAAATGTATTTCTGATAGGCATTTATCTCCTCTTACACTTTCCACCTTCTCTCCACACTTTTCCTGTGCTCACACTTTTTATCACACCACACTTTGAGTGAAGGTTTGGTAGAGGGCTGTAGAGGGAGTTGCATCCATAGTGTGAAGATGTTCTGCTCCTATTGGTAAAAAGGTGGTGCATGATGAGTTCCATGAGAGACATGTTGGAATATTCCAATTCCAAAAGGGGTAAGCAGAAGGGTTGTGGTATGTGTAAAGAGAAGTTTGCATATAGATGGCAGCACTAAATAAGAATAACTAAGTTTATGAAAAATAGGAAGTACCTATCAGAAATACATTTTCAGTATATGAAAATTATACCTTTAGTATTGTAACAAACAAGCTTGTTTATGTTGTTGTTTAGAAATAATTTGTTAGTGCAAGAAGTAAGTTAGAAAAATAAAAGTGAAATTAGACTGTGTGTGAATTTAGCCATAATGGGCAGTTTCTAAATTGAGTTCCACAAATTTTATTCTAATAATGGATCATAGAGGAAAATGATTTGTCTTAGCCATTCCAATGTAATTGAACCAGTCTGTGTGAAGTTTGATAAAAAGTAGACCATTATTTAAAGTTCTGTGTACAATTGTGGTAATCGGTAGTTATAGTGGTGGTTTTCAAATGATAGTCAGAGCTTTGTATTGTCATAACAGAGTATGGGAGAGTAATTTGTGTTGTCAAAAAGTGTTCTAATGTAGTTGAACTTTTCTGTATGGTCTTTGACAAAAGCCAAACAATTACCTAAAACTCTGGATACAACTGTGATAAACAGTAGTGTAATGAATTTTTGTGCATCCAATTGACTTCTTTTCAACATATTAGTTTAAAACAAGTGTATTATTTGCTGTTTGTTTATTGTTGAAATGTATCACCAACAAGCCACAATTACCTATTGTAAAAATTCTCAGCTCTATAAAACTTGACAAGTTTTATGACCAATTTCATTATCAAAACAAACAATAAATGAACATCATAGCTTACATCATCTAGGCATTCCACTTACATACAGTGTAATATGTTATTATTAGATAAATTCATTCAAAAGTACAATAAATAATCTGTTGTTTATTCATCACTGTTTAAATGAAATGTTTAAAAGCTCGTGTAGAATGTACCAATACTAAAGTGTATATTGTGAATGTGCATTTTGATAAAAGTTATTATACTGTACATAAGATGCATTTTATATAATGTCAGACTTTATATCAAGTTTATAAAATCAAAGATTATAAAGTAATTTCCTATTAGAATTAAAAATAATGTATAATGGCAGATTGAACATGTTTAGATCTGAAACAATCAAATGAAAAACCATAAACTGATAAATATGTATATTCTCTTGGGACAAAATGAGCATCTGTGTTCTGTGCTTGTTTACTCTCTGGCTTTATTTATTCAGGTACTATGCAACTTTTAAAGATTGTTCTAGTTAAAAGTCAAATATTTCATAACCTTCAAAACTGTGAGGGTGAAATCAGATGACACTTTTCCTAGTGTCTGCAAGATTTTCAAATTTTTTGATAATTTCATAAATACAGAATACATGTGAAAATTTTGGGTGTACTTTAATTATTTTATTGTCATTATTTCTCAGATATGAACAATGCCTTGAAATTTGAATTCAGGCCATTTTTAAATAATTGTTTTGTAAAATTTCTCAAATATCCATTTGGAGAAGATTGTTCTTCGTATCATAAGGCATTCTTAAACATTTGAAACAAGTTGTGGATGAATAATATAATATTAGTGAAAAACATTTGACATAAAATGATGAAAAGCAAAGAAACACACCTGATTTTTCTTTTATCTTGAATATTTTATCACTTGGGACTCCTGTATATGATGAAACTTCACAGGGAGTATTATGCTTTGGCATTCTACCTTTGCAATCCAAACCTCTAACCTTGTGTTTGACATGTGTGGCAGCCCATGAAAGAGAAGAAATGATGCCGAGTCTGTACAACACACAACATAGACCTTGAATTCTTGAAGATGGGTGGCCCTCTATGATCATTTGACTAATCAATAGTGGCTAGGGTTTACTGACACTACTGGTGGACATTCCTTGCAATTTTATTATACCATCAAATACTGCACCGTTAAATGTTTTGACATTGTAGTACATTCCCTTGCAGCACATGCATTGTGGGTAGAGTCAGTGGGCATTATAATTTAAATGTTTGTAGTAGAATCATAGAGACCTTGCACTGAAAACCCTGCACCAAGTTGACATAATGAAAATAAAGTTGGACCTTGCTTCCCTTTCATTTCTCATTGTTGACACATCCTTGAGTAAAATGTTAAATATCTTTACATAAAGTGGCTTTTGAGGTGCTTGCTATCTTCCCTAAAGCTGTGATAAAAATCTTAAATCTGGGGAGTTATCAGTTGAAAAAGGTTGAATTTTTTTGACACCCTCAAGGATTTTGGTGATCATCATATAGACTGTTCCCACAGTAGTTTGAACTCCTCAATAGAGTTCATACCTAAGCCAGTCTTATTTGTGTGTAGGAGCAAGAAATTGATTCTGAACCTTGGAACTAAGTAGATTTCCATTCTCAATTATTTAAAATTTGTGTGAACTGTAATGATTTTCTTTGCCTCCACTTCCTGCCACTCAGGATATATGAATTTTCTTATTAGGGTATATATCTCAAATCAAGTATGATGTTTTGTCTGTTACTGATTTAGGCATTCAAACATGATTCTCTTACCTGTGCCCTTTACAATGGTGAGATATATGACTGCAGTGCATGTAATGCTGAGCCATACTGTTTTAGCCATAATGGCTCACACCCTTATTATTTTACATCTTTCCTTAAAAGATGGAATGAAAAGCAAGTTCAGATCCTTTTGGTAAAGATATAAAACAACATGATGTACAAGGAAGTAAGTAAATTGTTCTCTTTCTGTCTGTTAGTTGTGTAATCACATATATATATATCTCTTGGGAAAGATGTCGATCAGGCAGACCTAAATGATCTAATAAATCAGTTACCATTTGATGATGCTACTTGAAGTAGAGAATGGTTTTCATATAAGACCCAATACATGAGAACTTTCAGATAATTTACTATTCTTCAGAAGAATAAAGGTGTAGTGATTAGTATGCATTATTGAAATTGTTTTTACTACCATACAGAAGACCTTTACAAGTTAGTTGTGTAATCACATATGTATCTCTCTCTTGGGAAAGATGTCGATCAGGCAGACCTAAATGATCTAATAAATCAGTTACCATTTCCATTTTTGATTCTTGGTGACTATAAATGACAGACATAATGCACTTTGATGATTGTTGGTATTAATGGGTGAGGAAGATCTGTTGAGTAACTGCTATTTTTCATTTCAAACACTGGAGCTGTAATTTATTTCCATGTCACGAGTCAGGCTTATTCTGCAATCAAGCTTTCCATAGGTTCATCTTGCCTTCTTTCTTCATTATTTTGGAAAATAAACAGTGATCTATGTGGTAGTGTTCATTTTCCATTAATTTTAATCAAGAATTAATACTGTTCAACTCACTCATCACATTGCAAGTTAGAGAAGGTTGATTGGCTTTCTTTGCTTCTTTATTGCAACTCTGTTTTGCTTTTGTTGCATGACAGTATTGATGATGCTACTTGAAGTAGAGAATGATTTTCATATAAGACCCAATACATGAGAACTTTCAGATAATTTACTATTCTTCTTCAGAAGAATAAAGGTGTAGTGATTAGTATGCATTATTGAAATTGTTTTTACTACCATACAGAAGACCTTTACAAGTTTGTTTTTTCCACATCTGCAGTGGACACTAAGTGACAGAAGGTTTGACAGGCCCAACATTGAGTTTGAATATTCTTTTCTTTTTGTACATGTACTCTTTTTGCTCTAATCTTGTAATCTTTCAAAAGACAAGAACCCAGATCTGATGTATCTGGAAGTTTTGGATTGAATTCCCTTCCAGCAGTTCTACCAATTTTAAGACCTTTAGAGACAATAAGTAAGATAAACAGAAAGTGTGCATAATATCCATTTTCTTTCTTGCATTTCATTGTGCACATTGCTACTGCTCCGTAAAAGTGTGAAAACATTGCTAAAGAGACTTTATGTTGGCAGTTTGGTTCCTCCAGCCACTCACTGCCTTCCTAGTATTGAGGCTTGAGCCAAAATCACCTCTCTGCATTTTTTGTGCTGATAAGGAAGATTGTGACATGTCATTTACAGTGGTGGAACTATGTTTAAAGCTATGCTGACTTGGTTGCAAATTGGTCAGACCAGATGATGTTCAGTAAGAAATGCTGTACCATTCCTCATATTCCTTTTTGCTTTTTTTCATTTTAACCACATATATCAGAAAGAGATATTTCTAATATATCATATTGAGCTATTGGGTTTTCATTTTCCAAGCTTAAGAAGAATCTCACAAATCCATTGAAATTATTGAGTCACTGGCTTGACTCGCATCTTTTGCAAAGTGTTGGAGAGGATAATTTTTTCCCTTCAGTGATGTCGAGAAAACCCACTTGTAGAGAAATATATATGCAAAAATGGCTCGTTTGGGTTGAGAAAATATTTTACATAGAAGAGCTCTTCTATGTTAGTTTTTTTCCTTGTTTGGTTCCAAATATCAAATAGCCTCCTTTATTGTGCTTAGTGTGGAATGTACTAATAATGGTCTACCATAGATGACTTGATATGGCTAGAAACATCTCTTAGGTTTAGTGTAAATAATTATTGTGCAAGCTATGTGACCATTTTCATCAGCAGCTTTTTGCAGTGCATTCTTCTATGGATTTGTATCTCATGGTCCTTCACACAAGAGCTGGGCATTCTACAATAATGTATTTTTAGTTTCATGTTGTTTTTTTTGAAGATTAATGCAGTTAAAGGACTTTATTTTTTGCTAATTTTTTTCTATATTGATGACCAACTTTGATATTTACTTTCAGCTGTCAAATTCATTGAAAGGCAATTTCAGATTGCTCTCAAGTGAATTGCTGGAAATTAATTTGAGTTTTCTACTATTAAAGTAATTTATACACATGTATGTAACCAGTGGGATTTTTATCTTAACTCATTCTAGTTAGTGTTCCTGTCATTGTCTTGGCAGAAACAGTTTATGGGATTAATTGTTATAGCAATCTGACTTGTATTTAATACATCAAGAAGATGAATATAAATTTATTAAAACATTGAATAACCTTTGATTCTATCTTCAACACCTTGAGAGCTGAAAGTTTTGTTTTATGGATTTATTAAGGTTTAGTGTGATTGAAACTTTGTTCATATATATCTTCTAATTTTGTTTTAATAGTAAGCTTCAGCCAGTCAGTGAAGTAAGCTTGACTAAATATAAGGACAGAAGTTCTGATAACAGAATAAATAATTGGATGGTCTGTGATAAATTGTTAGTTTAATTACATATTTGAAATTGAAATTTACAGAGATACTTTATGAAATGTTTACTGTTTTTCTTTAATGTAGCTGATTTAAAACATAAAATCCTTTTTCAATGAAATAAGGCTTAAAACATGATTTTGTTAATGACTTGTAGATAATTTTTCCTTATAGAGGTTTACAACATTTGTTAAATGTGAGGTTTGGAACACATAACATTATTTTATGGCATAAGAGTTGTTGTTTTCTTTTTTATAATATACTACCTGTGAATGCATGTGTTGACAATTCTGCTATATATTAATATTGTAATCTTGGTGAAAAGTTTGAAAGTAGAAATATTTTTGCTTGAAAAATTGTAATCTCAAGATCAGTTTTGAAGTAAAAGACTGGTTAGTTGTCAACATTTACTTCAAATTATAAATTTTAATAAAAGAGGGTCATAATAAGACTAAGATGGAAGATTATAGTAAACTGTAACTAGTTACTATCCATTATTATTTTTTGCATGATCATAACTTTCTAAGAGGACCATGGTTGTTTGCTCAGTATTTTCGTTTGATATGTTATTGAATCTTGTCCCTGTTTTATAGATGAATCCAAGGTGTCTCTCTTAGCTAAGGTGGCTATTTGGATGATGATGGCTTACATTGTCATCACTTTAATGTCCTTACTGTTTCCAAGTAGCAATCAGCCAGATGTGCTGCGTTATGTTTCATGGAATGAATTTGTTCATCACATGTTAGCAAAAGGAGAGGTGGGACATACATTGTTTCTTCATACGTCTGTGGGTGAATGTGAATACTTAAAAATAGCTAATGAGTTAGCACTGTGTAATTCTCTTATAATCTCATTGTGTTTGTACAGTGAATTATAACTATTGTTATTAAGAACAGTGTATTAAATCACCAGCTATTTGCATTACAAAGTTAAATATTTATTTCTAATCTATGTTGGCAGCTTGATGTAACCAGAATTAGTATTAATAATATTTAATGTTTTGTGAGAAAACATGATTTATAAATAGTAGCTAAGATTTTTATAGGTCCATATTTTTAAATGTTTTTTATATTGTACAGTTTTATATATAAGTATGTGGAATGCACTGTCTTGTAAAATCTGTTATATAAGTATGGAATCAAACTTAAGTGCTTGTGAAAATTTGTTTTTAAAAATATTCACACATGCCTTATACATCATTTTATACAACAAAGTTTGACAGATAACTGATCAAAGATAAGAAATTTGTTTTATTTTCTATTTAAAAAAAAAAATAACCTTTAGAGAAATTCTATAGTACTTTGTAATACCAATTATAAACTTTCTCCTGTAGGTAGAAGAAGTGGTTGTTAGACCTGAACTTGATTTGGTCACAATCTACCTTCATGATAATGCTGTAATCAAAGGAAAGAGGGTATGTTTCTTTTGACCATTTTCATTTATGTAGACAAAAGATGTGGTTTATAGGGGAGATGTATGTTCATAATACAGTTATTATTATTGCATTACCTGTAAACAGTAACATATTTGAATGATTACCATCATGTCTGCAATGTCTTTCCCTTTACTGAAGAATGATACTTGTATTAATATCAAAGTTAAATCTTTTCTTGTAACTATACAAGCTATGAAAAAATATACAGTGGAGCCCCTCGCTAACGACCCCCTTACTAACGACTTCCCCTGTCATACGATCGGAAAATTTTTGACGGTACCCTGTTTGCATTAAATTGACCCCTCGTGGACGACTTCCCCTCAAACGCGACTAACGACCTACCAAATTGAACAATTTTGATTATTTTACCTCTCACTAACGACTAAGTGACATTATTATGTGGCATATTCTGTGAAGTTACATAGCGGTCTGCCTTCTCATTTATGGCATATTACAAATGAGTTTAATTATTCCGTAGTTAAACAGTATTACATAATCTACTTCAACAATAAATCTATTTCCAGTGCATCGAATCGAAAAGAAGATTAATTTTCATTGGTAAATTAATCTTATTCTCAATGCACTCAGTGCGCTTATTCTATAGTACATAATGAATTAGGAACACTAAATCGGATTATTTAACAGACAGGATTAGTGCGCATAATATGAAGATTCCTCATAACACAGACTCATTTATCACCAGAATGTCGAAGAGAAAGTTGCTTAACTTAGAAGAGAGCGTTTCCGTCATTAAACAACACGACAAAAGGAAAACTGCAATAAAAATCGCCACGGATCTTGGAGTTGGTAAAACCCAAATTCAGACAATCATTAAAGAGAAAGAAAAAATTTTGAAAAAGTGGGAAACAGGCAAAAATCCAGAAAAAAAGCAGAACAAGAGAAGATGTCTATACTACGAGTTGGATGAGAAGGTGTGGCAGTGGTTTGTGAATACAAGATCCAGGAATCTACCAATTACCGGGAAACTAATTCAAGAAAAAGCATTAATATTGGCATCTCAGCTTGGCAATGAAGGCTTTTCTGCTAGCAATGGATGGTTAGATAGATTCGTAAAAAGGCATAATATCAAAGCAGCTATTCTCTGTGGCAAAAGTGCTGAAGTTTCTCAAGAAGCAGTTGAAGATTGGACTAATCGTCTCCCATCCATCTGTGAAGGCTATTCCCCTAATGACATATTTAACGCTGATGAGACTGGGATACAATACATATCACTTCCAACGAAATCAATGGTCAAGAAGGGAGAAACGACATCCAGTGTAAAAGTTTCGAAAGAAAGAGTTACAGTAATGCTTTGCTGTAGCATGTCGGGAGAGAAAGTTCGGTCACTTGTTATTGGTCATAGTGCTAAGCCGCGTTGCTTTCGTAATTCTGATATGAATTCATTGGGTGTAGATTATTATCACAACCGAAAAGCCTGGATAACAATTCCCATATTTACCGAATGGGCAAAAAAATTTAACAACAAAATGAAACTTCAGAAACGCGATGTTCTGCTTTTTATCGACAACTGCACTGCCCATGTTGCAATCCCTCTATCTAATGTAAAAATCGTTTTACTTCCTTCTAATGCAACTTCTAAGCTACAGCCTTGTGACGCTGGAGTTATACAGACCGTCAAACTGCTGTATCGCAAAACATTCTTGAGACAACTTTTGTTTCACATGGATAACGACCAGACGGCTACAGGTCCCGAGTTGTGCAAAAAAATCACTCTTCTGAACGCAATTGTGTGGTTACGCATCGCTTGGATTCGAGTTAAGACTTCCACAATTCAAAAGTGTTTCTTGAAATGCGGCTTTAACTTCTGTTTAGGCGAAGGGTCAAACGAAAGTGAAGACAATGTTTCAGAAAACCAATCTGACCTTGACTTCAGGCCTGTCTTAAATGGTGTAACTCTTGGCGAATATGTCAACTTCGACAACGAAACTCCAGTTTGTGATGATTCAGTTTCTGACAATATTGTCCTGAAGAAATCGAGAGTGATGATGGTGAAGAATGTGACGACACAACTGTAGAGTCTTTCGAGCCAATTGACTGTGCCACTGCAATGTCATATGCAGAAAAACTTTTACAGTTTGGTCTCAAACACGGCAAAATGGACATTGTAGATTGCATGGTAGCAGTGAGCAAAGACATTGAAACTGTACAATTTTCGAAGAAAAAACAAACAAAAATTAGTGATTTCTTTAAGAAAATGTAGTTTCTTATCGTATTTTAAGTCTATTTGATCATTTTTGTGCATGTGTAGCATTTCTTCTACAGTAATTTCTTTATAAAAATGTATTTTATCATCGCATTTTAAGTCTGCATGAGCATTAGTGATTTAAGAAAATGTCTTTTATGATCGTATTTTAAGTCTGCACGAACATTAGTGATTTCTTTAGTTTACGATCGTATATCCAGTCAGTATTTGAACACTTTGCCTATTATAAAAACGTACGTAATTTAAATCTTGGTAACGAATTGGGTATCCACCCCTCATTAACGACCTTTTTGTCGAGGCATTTTTGAAGTCGTTTGTGAGGGGCTCCACTGTATTTTTAATACTAATTTCTTTGAAGATGCACATTAAATTACATGTGTCTGCATATTAATAATGCAGCCAAGTACAAAGGTGGGACACTAACAGAATGTAGTCAATATTAAGTAGCTTTCTGAATGTTCTGGAGATAACCAACTGATAAATCCCTGCTGCTGAATCTGACATACCACCATTATATATGTTACAATTGCAGTACAACAATGAAGAAAAAATAGCATAATTTTAAATAAATGATATTTATATGTTAAAAAATAATGAAGTTAATAGATAATGAAAAGTATTTTTGTTAAGTAATATATATATACAGATGTTTCCTGCACATTTTATTAAGTTTATTCAGTGCACACTTTTAGCTGCAGTAATTTTTTATTTCACATTATTATGAGTCTAAAAAGTATTTATGTATAATTACTGATATATAACCTTATTGATACAACACATTCAGTGAATACTGATTTTGGATATTTCGACACTTTAGCCATATAATAGAAAGCTAACTTTTTCACACAATTCATGTTCTTGAAAAGCTTAATAACTGCACAATCTTCAACATTTCAAGACTTAGAAATTTTATTGCATTTACAGATAATTGTTTTTTGTATAAACTAAGTGATGAGTAAATTGGAATGGATGGCAACCGCCTGTTATGAAAACACGAGTGTAGAGGAAAAACTCTGCCTAAACAATATATCAAAGAACTAATTAACTCCTTCCATGTGGGCATTATTTTCTACATATCAGAAGGTTTTACTGAGTTATGTTCAAAATTTAATTGAAGTACTTTATTATTATGGCATGTGAATAAACTTTACATAAAAGCATAGCTAATTATTGATATTGTAATATGTAAATTTTAATTTTGTAAGGCAGTATTCAAAACAAACTCCTGAATTTCCCCGAGTATGAGACTTATGATGTGTGCTCTTTAGGCATCTCAGTGATGTCGAGAAAAACCCACTTGTAGAGAAATATACATGTAAAAACGGCTTGTTTGGGTTAAGAAAATTTTTTATGTAGAGGAGTGAACAACGTTTCGACCTTCTTCAGTTATCGTCAGGTTCATAAAGAAAGAGAGAGGTAACTGACCGGAAGCTGACCACATGTTTGAAAGGGGTTGTGTAACTGAGTGTCAGAATGTAGAGGGCAGGCTTAGATGTTTGAATATATTTATTAATATAGATATAAAGGTGTTCCTTTGTATTGGTTTATCTTGGGCTTGAGTTGTTGTACAAGTAAGGCTTCTTTAATTTTGCGTTTATGTTTGTTTCTTTATTTAGTATTTGAGTGTTTTCTATGGTTATGTTGTGTTTGTTTGACTTGCAGTGTTTGAAAATGTGTGAAGGTGACTTTTTATGTTCTTTAAATAATATTGTCATTGCTCAGACAAAGAATAATTTTATAGTCTTCAATCTTATTTGTTTACAGAGCCTTAAGCTAGAAAATCTGATTTCTCTTGCTACATTCACTTGTCATATCCTCTCTTTCACATATTGCCAGTAGCTGTCTCTAATATAAACAATAGAAACCCAAGGATGTAATCTGTCAAACGATATGTTACATTGTTTTCTCTAAAGAGAAATTTCTGTTTTACTATCTTAGTTCAAACTTTCTTCCTATGAGAAATATATTGATGAGTTTTGCTGAAATTTTGAATGGATCTTGTCATGTAGTTAGGAAACTATAAAAATTGTCCTGGTTGTAGGATATTATCTGCTTTTTAACTATTAATATTTTGATTTTTAGTGCATTATTCAATTAAATAAAAAATTTAGTTAAATTGTAACATTAGTGTAAAAAAGTAGGATTAAGTTTTATCAACAGGTAACAGAAAAAATGAAGACCCTATGTACTATATTCTTGTTTTTTGTGTGTGTGTATGTTTTTCATTATTGTTATTATTATTGTAAAAGTAACTAAAATGTAAATATTAGAAAAATTTTAGTTTAGATAAGTTTAAATTAGGTAGGATAAAAACATTTCTTCACAAAGTATGCTTGTGAGTAGCCTGTGTGTTAGTGTAATTTGATATGGTAACATGAGCTCATATATTTGTTAAGTGATTTTACAAGTTATAATGACATGAACAGTAGTTAGACAAAATTAAGAAGACAATAAAACAATATAATTTAGTGATAAATGGATGCACACAGTTATGACTGGAAAGCAATTTAAGGAAAACAAATGTACATTCATATTACAATTTGAAGCCATCCTAGCAAGAAAAACAGATAATTTAGATTTATTCCAATTTTTGTTGTTTCAATTTTTTTGGTGATTTTGAGGTCAATCAAATTAACTAGAGAAAAAAAATAACAGATAAAATATAAAGTTTTAGTGGAAGATAAACATCTGAAATTTATTTAGGAGATTTTAGAGATTATACATATGAAATTTGGAATTTTTCAGATGAAGAAAAGTATTTTAAATCTAAACATGAAAATAATTTTGCACTTAGAGAAGTCAGCACTTTGACTTCATATATTTATGGAGATGTTTTTAGTGGAAATACATCATTAAAAATTCTAATTTTGTATCTACAAGGAGGTAATGCTTACTAAAAGTTTGCACAACTTCAGAAAAATACATAAAATATATTAGAAGTCATAGTATGGAAACTATAAAGATCAGTTTAATGTCACAGATATGGCTGAGCATGTAGCAAAATTGTTAAAATATTGTAGTTGAAAAAGAAAGATATTAATGCATATGAAATTTCTTGTTATGACCAAGAAAATGCTCGTAAGTTTAACAAAACATTTTCTACTTCAGAAAATGCCCAAACATGCTTAGCACAATGTATATACTGTCACATAAATCTCTCATTTGATTATGTGAAACAAATGAAAAACATTTGTAATGATGAGAAACCCACTTAGAGTAAAAATGTATTCTCAAGGTAGCTGGTATGGGTATTAAAATTTTAATTAAAATAAATTACAGAACAGTGTTTTGCTTTTCTTATGTCACTTTCATGTTAATCTGCTGTCTTGAGAACACAAAATGAAAGATATATTTATTATTATGCATATGTACAAGGAATTAACCCATAAGCCACTAAGAAATATGCATCAAGGAGAAAGAAACCTACTTGCTAACTTCTGGTTGTATACACTGTTCATCTCGAATGTTTGGTTTTCATTTGTAAACTTGTTTGTTCTTTAAAACAATAGGCAAATCTTATTATGTGTCATATCTCTAGGAATTATTATAAAACATAGAGATAAGATTTTAGATAAGATTGTGTGAAATGACAGTGCAATGATAAGCTAATTTTGGATAAAACTGTCACATTCGTATAATTTCTGAAAAAATTTAAATGTTTGAAACTTTTGTACCATGTAATATATTATGTGAGTTACAGTTTATAACTTTGATACTTTAAAAGAGAAAAAATAAAAATTTAAAACATTTTAAAGGCTTTGTTAAAGTTTCATATAGTTTGGTATTTATATATAGTGAACTAAGTGATACTTTTTGGTAATTTATAAAAAATCAGTTTATTCAAGGCATTTTCCAGAATTGAATTGATAAATTTGTAAAATCTCTAAGCTATAGCATAAATTATACCTTCTATCCACTCTTGGTGCAGATGTATTTGCAGTTCAAAGTACTAGATGATAAAACATGGCAACTGCTTGATTTTATTGTTGAAATCTATAAATTATGTTTCAAAACATGTACTTTTACATTTAAAGACAAGGAACCTGTTAGTCCATCTTGATAATCCTGTTCACTACACTAGAATCTAAATTACAAATAAAACACTAAGTAAGCCATTATTTTATTTTTTGTCTACAAAAGACTTAATTCTTATGAAAACTTGAAAAGTTTCATGAAGACACAAAGAACATATTAAGAGGTATATTACTTAAACAGTCAAGCTCAATTTAGAACCACAAACTTGGCTGATTGAACTGAGCCCATTGCAAGAGAGTTACGTACTGCTTATTATAAATGCTCATCACATGAGGGTTTGCAACAGAGTTGATAAAATACAGGATGTGTGCCTCCTTGCAACTAATAAATAATTCACATTGGTTGTGATACACATATCTCTAAGATTGGTTGTGATACACATATCTCTAAGATTGGTTGTGATACACATATCTCTAAGATTGGTTGTGATATACATATCTCCAAGATTGGTTGTGATATACATATCTCCAAGGGCCTCACTAGACACAGGCCTACTTTGCAACATACTGTCCAAAAACAAAACAGTTATCTTACTAAGGGATTTCAGTTCAAAACACACAACCTTCATGTGCAGACAAACAAGAATGAGATCACACTAAATATATTTGTTGAAGATAACACAGTGGTGATAAATGAACACACACACCCACAGATGAGTCACAAGACATTCTAGTCTTAGTCATCACTAGCTCAAATCTCTAACTTCTGCATACTAGAGAGCATAGGAGGGAATCATGACCCAGCGCATGTCTCACTGTTTTACCCCTCTAGCACATCATGTGAACCACCTCCCGTGGTTTATGACTTTTCCAAGATGAATTGGGGCATGTTCCTAACATATCTCAACTCATTCCCACTTGTAACAGACTTTAACACTTTTAAAGAACACACAATAAATAATTTAATGCTGTCAGTTATTTTCTCAATAGAAAATGCAATCTCAGCTACAACCTCACACAAACAAATATTGCCTAACCTTAAATCGTGGCAGCTTACTCTAGAAATGTATGAACATGTCAGAGAATGCAGACACCTGAGATGCCATTTTATCAACACACAAGCATACCATACATAAACACTCATTCACAGAGAAAACAATAAAATCAAACCATTAATAAAGCAGCAGCGAGATGCCAACTGGGAAATTTTCTGCCACTCAATAGATGTAAATAAATAAGATCCAGCCACTTTCTGGAGGAAATTTAAGTCTATATGCAACCCTCTATCTACAAGAAATAACTTGCAAATCAAATATGATGACATCACAGCCTCTACTGATGTGAGTAAAGCTGAACTATTTGCCCAGAATTTTACATCAACCTTTCAAACCCCAAACCTTGCTTCATTTGATCAATACCACTATAATATAGTTAACAGTTTCATATCAAATAACAATAATATTTTCAAACCATAATTTCAAGAATCACTGAATGACATCACAGACCATAACTACAGTAAAATCACACAACTGATTTCTGTTGCTGAAGTCAGGTTGCACATCAAGAAACTAAAGAACACTGCCCTGGTGGAAGAAACAATCACGAATTTTGTTATAAAAAACCTCCTTGATGAATACATAGAATATTTTACAATATTGTATAATCTATCTCTTAAAACAGGCTACTTCACAACATACTGGAAAAGTGCAGTGATCATAGTCTGTCCCAAAACATCCACAGACAAACAAAATCCAGCAAATTACAGACCAATAAGCCTTCTAGGTGGTATTTATAAAGGATGCTCACCAGACACCATCACAACCATTTATAAAGCATATATCAAGCCATTTATTTCTATAAATGGATGTATGGTTGTGTGCACCATGTCCAATTACCTCAGGAAACAATTAGAAAATATATAATACCAGTTAATCTGCATAGCATACCAGCTACTGAGATATATCCCCTCAAGCTATATAGACTCCCTAAACATTCTACTTAAAGTTAGTGAAATAATCCAAAACTTAGCTAAAAAAATACTACCATACAACCAGAATAAGAAACACACTAACGAAACAATTCCCAACAATGATTGAAACACCTGACACATGGCACACCACCAGTCTTTCTATTACATATGTAATGCTGAGTATCATAACCATTCATGTTCTTTTTCTTTTTTCAGGCAAAAGAACTATAACCACTATCTCCACTTCAAGCACTCCCTGGAATAATCAGAGCCCAGGGAGTAAAAGTGGGTTTTCTCAGGGTTCTCCCATTTCCCTCACATGAAAATCTTGACATTGAATCTAAGGATCCCTTGCCACTCTGAAGAACCTTAAGTCCCATATTGGTTGTTGATCTTTGTGACACTTACTGATCAGTGCTTGTCGTCGGTTTTTCCGTTACTGCTTGCTTGCTGCAAATTTAGTGTAACTTAACCAAATCATATATTGAGAATGTAGTTCATAGGTTTCATTTTTTTATTTTAGATTTTTTTTCTTTCCCAGTTTTAGATTTTCTCACAAGTTCTAAATATTCAGATTGCCAAAAGATCACCACAAAGGGTGGGATCAGGAGAAAGAAAATTTCTGATTTATATTTGATCCTGAGCTTTGACTCAAGGATAGATAACTCCTTTCACTTTCTCTTTCTCTCTTACAAAGGCAGAATGCCATATATGATGTGGTTGACTTGGAGTTGTTGTTAGAAGGCTGCAAATGATTTTGTGCTTCACTGAATATGGTTGAGCATATGCACGTATACTGTTCAGTCTGACAAGATAATTCATTTTATCTCTGCCTAGCCTTAGTTTTGTTATAAAGGTATTTATCTTTGCTACATTAAGCTTTAAATATTCTTATATTTAAGAACAAATCTATTACAAAAATGCAGTTTTCTATATTTCTTTAAACTTGCTGTGTTTCTGTTTTAGGTTGAGCACAAGACATATCATATGAATATCGTAGATGTAGAGAAGTTTGAAGAAAAACTTCGTCTTGCAGAAGAAAGCCTTGGCATTCGACCAGACCAAGGAGTCCCTGTGGTATATGAACGTAATCAGGAGAGTACATGGCTGTTGCTTGTATCTCTTGTAGCTGTTGCATTAATGATTCTTTTGATGTTTCGAACGGGACAAATTAAAACTCCTCAGGGTATGGATTTTCTTGTAAGTGTCAATGCTGCTTAATTTTATCTTATTTCTGTTAATAAGCAGTGATGTATTGTTAAAAATATGGTCAAACATAAAATAACAACAAGCAGTGTAATACCAATTCATATGGCTATTTTGTATAATGTTTCTATTCAAAGTAGTCTGTATAATGCTAGATGGAATAAACCACTGTACATTAAAGAAATAAAACATACTGATGAATTTTCATGGCTCTTGTTACATAGTGTAAATGTTTTCCTTATAGCAAAGCCACATTGGGCTATCTGTTGAGTCCACCAAGGGGAATCGAATTCTTGATTTTAGTGTTCTAAATCCATAGAATTACTGCTGTACCACCAGAGGACCTTGTCACATGGTTAGAAAGCTATAAAAAGGATGATTGTGTTGTTATTCTGTGTTCTTTTGTGCATTATTTGTTCAAATAAATTATTTAGTGCAGTAGTATAATTAGTATAAAAAAGTAGAGTTAAGTGTTACTGACAGTCAACAGTGTTTGAAGCAGAGTTAGGTAAGTACTTTTTTTCTAGTTCTTTATGTGTATTCTTTATTTATTAGTATAAAGTTAACTGAGATGTAAAAATAAGAAACTTTTTAGGTTATATTAGACGTAAGAAAGAAAAAAAAATATTTTTTTCCAAAGGTATATGGTTGCAACCAGTCTATATAGTATGTAATACAATAGGCTGGATAAGGTAACATGGGATGCACTTTCACCAAGTGACTTACAACTTATATGGTATAACTCTTAAACTAGTTTAAAGGGCAGTAAAATTTAAGGATAGATAGATGTATACTGTGTTGAGTTTATAGCTTTGTTGGATAAAAACAAATGTAGTTTCACATTACAATTTGAAGTCATTTTGGAAATTAAAAAAAGGGTAATTTAGAGTGAAAAAATTCTTTTTTGGTGGTTACAAGGTTGGTGAATTTGACCAACCTCATATAGAGTTAGGATAGAGAAGATAACAGATAAAATATAAAGTTTTACTGGAAGAAAAACATGTTAAATTAATTAAGGAGGTTTTAGAGATTATGCAAATTAAATATGAGATTTTACAGATAAAAGTCATTTTAATCTTGTCATGAAAATCACTGCTCTTGAAGCAGTAAACATTTTGATTTTATATATTTACGGAGAAATTTTTTTTAGTGCAAAAACTTCATTAAAATTCTGACTAAACTCTCTGATTACTGAAGGCTTACAAACTTTTGTGAAGGTACATAAAACATATTACAAGTTATAGTATGGAAACTATAAAGGCCAATTTGGGATCCAGAACTGAGCTAGTTTGACCTACCTTGTTGCAACCGAGGTAATGCAGGCATTGTCATTTGTTGAACTGAAGTCAGGCTCAAGTGTATCAACATATAATGGAAAAAAGAATCATAATAAAAATGAGGGTTGACTTTCTGCTGAAAACAGATTCAATTGTATCAACATATGACAGGGAAAATTATCTTAAGATGTAGTCCTAATAATAAATGGCACTGGTGTTACTATTTTTCAGGAAGCAGAGACAAGTGGATCCACTAGTGTTTATTTCTGTATGAAAATAAGAATGAATTTAGTCCATAGAATATGTGATTTGTAAATGTGAAATGTTCCGACTTTGCAACACTGATGTTCAGTAATGGGCATAAAATTGTCTACATCTGTGTGTGAGTGAACGGATGTTAAATGAATTTTATTGGAATGGTATTTTTCATGTAAAATAAATTCAGCATTCGTTTAATGGAAACCTAATATCATGAAATTATTGGTAGGTTTAAAAACAAGGATGCTTCACAATTTTTATCTTCAGCATAAGCCCATCAAAAATAATTACTAACATCTCTAGTGTAAGTTTGTTATCAGGTATGCCTAAAATTCATTAATAAAAAGAGAGATAATGAAGTTCTAAATGACAATAGTGTTATAAACCTAACCTTCATGTAAGAAATAGCCAAATATTTGGTATAAACAGTTCATTATTGTGTTCTTGATTAGGTCAACCATTGTTGTTATAGTGACAACTCTAAGCAGAGATTTTGTGAGTGACATTTTGGGCTCACCTTACTAAATGTTTTTGGGACATTCTTGTGCTTTTAACCCAATAATGATGACATGCTTGAGACTTGAGCACAGAAATAAGTTTCACTTAAGTAATAAAACCAATGAATAAAATTGTTTAAAACTTGACAAGAACTTTTATAAAACAGTGTAGTTTGAGAAAAATAAAATATTTAATTTTTTTTTTTGCTATTTCAAACAAAAATCTGTTATTTAATGTAATTATGTGCACCTAGACTCTGAGTAACTCAACTATGGGGTGATTTTTATATTAAGTATAAAAATATTATTTATTATCTCTCAGTTTTCACATTTCGTTTACATAACCTCTAGAACCTACTAAATTAATATCAAAAGTTTTAAAGGTAAATATATATATTTTCCATTTTCTCTACCGTACCACTAACTAATTATTAACATTAACATACAGTACAATGAAATGCTTAAATTTAAAGAAAAAACAATATGTGCATAACTTATAACTTTTTGTTGAGTAATATTAAAATATTTTCTTTGGTTTGTATGCAAAATTTCATGTCTTTACCTTTTTACTTATAGGTAATTTGTTATTTTCCTTTCTTCTTCTCTATATCTGATTATTTATGTCAACACACATCAACAGGTGTCTGTGGATGATAGAACAGTGACCTTGGCAAAATGTTGTTTGCACTCATAACTTTGTGAACAGGTGTTTAGTAAGCCAGAGAATAAATTTATCAAATGTGAATCTTAAAACACAGATAATACATATTAAACTAAAATATAAAAGGAAAACCAAAATACAGTTTAACTTCTCTTAAATTAACTTGTATAGAGTGAGAAAAAGTAAACAAACACTATGGGGACACTACTCTAAACAATTGACTAAGCTTTTTGGACTTTCTTTGTAAAAGGCAAACAACACCTAACTTCCCTACCCTCATTTCAAGATATAGTGGGAAATCACTTCTTTATATTGCCATTCAAGTTTAAATTGTCTGTTAACAACACAGCTTCTACTTTGTAAATGGGCATGGCTTATGAAGAACTGAGGAAGTTGTACAGTGGTTTGCTCTAAGACAAAAGTTCTTGGAATGTACTTGAATTACTGAGAAACAATCTATATATCATACTTGTGTTTGCACAATACTGCCTACATTACACACACAGTTTCTTCAATACCAGCTCTTAAGGTTGAAATTCGTAACTGCAAGAATGGAATGATGTACCAAAACTCAAGTTTAATAACAATATTTTAAAGGATGTGTTTGAAATAAAGAAATAAAAACTACAGTAGTATATAACCTTGAATTATAATGTATTTCATAATGATAATTTCATTAAAATGAATTGACATTGAAGTGGTTTAATTAAATTTTGAATGTAACATGATAACATAGGTTTTAAAAATGGTGTCATCATTACAGGTTTTAAAGGACAGTCAAGACTATATACAGTACTGTTATGAATATAATATTAACCCTTTTAAAATATAGGTGAAAGTGCAGATGTTACATATTTTTATGGAGTTGCATTCAAAATTTAGTTAGTCTGTTTTATTATCAGTAACTTTGCATAAAAACTTGGTTAATAAATCAAGTTTTAATATTATGTTAGTTTTAAGTTCTTAGTTTTATAAGGAACTATTTTAAGAAATCCCCCTTTTCCACTAGTATGAGAACTATAACATTTGATCTCTAGGTTTTGCCTATTCTCTAGTATATTTAACACCCTTCCATGAAGTGCTGAATTTAATTTAAATGATTAAATATATGTTTGTATAATAATATAGATATTACTAAGGCAGAGCATAAACTTTATAGTTTACAGCCATATTTTTTTTTATAAGCTCTAAGTTAAAAAATCAGATATGTTTGTCATAACTCCCTGACACAACCTCTTTTTCACAAATTGCTTGTAGTTTACTCTGATTTAAAATACTGTATTACTTAAAACCAATAGAAAGTCAAAGTTTTAATTATCAAATGACATGTTGTTTTCTGAGTGGATTTATTTTGCTTTCAGTTCAAACTTTATTCCCACAGGAAACATGTCAACAAGCTTAGTTGAATTTTTAAAGGCTTTATTGCACAGTTAGAAAGCCAGGAAAACTGTTTGTTTTTATGTGTTATTATATTGTATTCTTAGGTGCAGTGTTTAAATAAAACGTCATGTAGTGTGATAGTATCATTATTTTAAAAAGTAAGCTTAAGCTTTCTTCACAGGCAAACAAACAAAACAAACAGAAAATTACTTTATTCCTTGTTTTTCATGTGTATTTATTACAATAAAAAAACTTCTTAGTTTAGATAATGTTGTCTAACCTTATCACATAATAATAAATTATTCATGGGGTATGCTGGGGTAGTAGTTTGTATGTTACATAATTTAGTAGGGTAATGTGAGGTACGTTTTTGTTGAGCAGTTTACAGTTTATGAAGCAGGATTGCCATTTAGATGTGGTTCAAAAGGCAATAGAGAAATAAAATTGAATATCAGCAGATGTATCTACTATTAGACACTTTAATCTACTTAGGATAGAAAGTTGTGGTTTCTTTTTACAATTTGTAGTCATTTCAGAAAGAAACAAAAAAGAGTGGTGTAGAATTATTTTCTAATTCTTTTAATGGTTGTGTATTTAAATTTTATTTTGTTATTAGTGAAGTATTTCAGGGTTTTTGCACTTTCTTATTTGCCTTAATGATATGTGCATAATTAGTAAATTTGTGAAGTTTCCGTATAACATGTCTTGGGTATTTGTAGCTTAAGAAGAGGTAAATTATTAATGTAAGGCTTCCCTTTAATAAATCCTTCTTGGTTTTCATTTATAATATCATATTTCACTAAGTGACTCTTAAAACTTTCATTATACTATAATGTGCCCAACTACAGAACTAAGACTAATTAGAATGGTTGATGGTAAATGAAAAGGTATCACTTTTGTAACCAAAAACTTTTAAAATAACTTAGGATAGTTTATGAAGAGCATTCAAAATGATTTTGTTTAAGTATACAGAATTGAGACAATTCGGCAGGGGTTTGAAGAGAAATTGACAGATAAATTTGTGACAAGTACCTTGATTCTTCAATGGATGAATCCTGTTGAAATGTTCCTAAGTAGCATGATCATGTTCAATGATACAATGTAGTATTTGAGAGTAACAGTATGTATATATAACTGGTGAAATGAGAACCCACACCACCAACCAGAAGTATGTAGAAGGCTAAGTGAATACCAATGATTGATATGGTATTTCACAATAAAATACTTGACATTCATTTGTAATTCTAAAATGTAAACTGTCAACTGGACTCATGTACCAGGACATTTTGTTTTTTTTTAAACTCACAAACTTGAAAACTGACAGTGTAATTGATACACATCTATTCCAATAATATGGGGTACTACCACATTTTACATGACAAACTAGCCATGGGGACCAAAAATATATATGTAAAAATGGCTGGTTTGGGTTGAGAAAATTTTTATGTAGAGGCAGTGTCTTAGAAAGAAACTAGCAAGAAAAATTAATTTAATAGCATTCCACAAATAAACTTTTATAAAAACAGTGTTTAACACTATATTTTAAGTTGTATTGTCATGCCACAGCACAAAAAATATGCAAAGAATTCTCAGTAGAACAGAGAGCTTACATAAAAGCTTAATTGATGATGGTTGGACTCTCTAACAAATTGCTGCAGACTTGAAATGTTTCCCAAACACTGTCAAGTGTATATATCCTAGATTGTGAGAGCAAGACAGGTAAATTTGAAAATTGAAAAGAATAGTCAAAATATTTCATCTCAATGATCTTGATATCTTCATTTATGCAGCCAACATTTAAAGCTTGAGATAAATGACCATGTACCAGATTACAGAAAAAGTGTCCAAATATACAGTATCAAAAAGACTCAGCAAGGATGGAATACTTGTTCATGTAGCAGTTAAAAAACTTTTCTTTAATCTCCAGATATTGTGAAGATACTGAAATTTGCTGAAAAGTACAAAAACTAGACTGTTGATGATTGGAAAAGATTGTTATGAATGGTTAAACAATTGGTTCAAAGCATAGGCTATACATCCAGCAGAAGAAAGGTGAAAAATAATTACTTCAATGTATTACACATACCATGAAGTATGAGGGAGGCAGTGTGATGGTTTGGGGGTGTTTTTCTTCTGACATAACAGTAGATATTTGAAATATAGAGAAAATAATGGACCAGTGCAAGTACCTTCAATAATGATCCATCATGGTATACCCATTTGTTTACTTATCATTGGTAAAGGGTTCTACCACCAGAGAGATAAGATGATGCCAAACACTTACCAACCTGTGCAGAAATTACTCAGGTAAGAAAGAAGTTGCCAGTCTCTATCAAATGATGCAATGTCTCCCACAGAACCTCAGTCTCAACCCAGTTGAGCAGATCTGAGATTTGACAGATCAAAAACTTGACAAATCAAAAGTTACCTCCAAAGAAACTCTGGGAGTGTATTAGAGACATCTGAAGTAAAATCTCAAAGGACTCTGTTTAAATATGTTGCATCAATGCCTAAAAAGACAGCTGCATTTATTAAAAGCAAAAGGTGGACACACAAAATATTAACTGTTTGCTGAACTTGAGCACTTCCACTGAGTTTCTGTTGTACTAAATATGTAAATTAATAAAGTTTTGGTGTTTCTTTTGTAATTAACCTTCTGCTCTTCTTTGAAAGTAGCCAGAATAAACTTTTGATATTCATTTAGAAGGTTCTGGAAGTTATGCAAATGAAATATGAAAACCATAAATTGAAAAAAAATATTTTTAAACTTAAAATGAAAATCATCTTGCACTTGAACTATTTTAACAGTTTTAGTGCAAGTATTACTATAAATAAATAATATTTTTATTATAAAGACAATTATAATAATGTCATTCTTTGTACACTAAATGGTTACAAAATTTAACAAAACTGTATGAAGTTTTGGAAAGAATGCTAAAGTTACTATATATTTTTGCATGAATGTCCTTCCCCAGTCAAAGTGATGCAAGCTGTTCTTGAAGGTTTAACATCCCTTGTTTTGATAGTGGATTATCATGTATTCTTGTTGCAAATGTTTCCTGAAGGCAGAATGATTTGTAACAGGTGTGTAAGCTATACTTTGGTTGCCAGTCTGTTAAAAGAGGGACCCTGTTCCATACCATATTTGAAGTAATACATATCACTGTGAAATAAACTAGAATTTTAATTTGTTTTTCAGTCACAGTTAGGCCGTGCTAAATACACAATAGTTGACCCTCTTAACCCTTCTGGTAAAGGAGTTCGCTTTAAAGATGTAGCTGGACTGAAAGAAGCAAAGGTGGAGATTATGGAATTTGTAGACTACTTAAAGCGTCCTGAGAGATATAAGGTATGTTTTTTGTTTAGTGATTTTTATTGTGCTCTGTTTTATCATTTATATTGTTATTTCAGAAATCCACCATAAGTCAGTTAATAAACAGTATTCTTTCTCTATGTTGTAGTGATCTGTATTTTGTAATATTTATTTTATAAATAGCTTTAAGTTACTTTCAGTTTTCCTTATTTTATGATTTTATCAGTCGTTAGGTGCCAAAATACCAAAAGGTGTTCTCCTACTAGGTCCTCCAGGATGTGGTAAAACTATGCTTGCAAAAGCAGTGGCAACAGAAGCTAATGTTCCTTTCTTAGCAATGGCTGGATCAGAGTTTATTGAAATGATTGGAGGTAAGTATATTTAATATATATATAAATATATAGTATATAATATAGTATATAAATATATTAAGTATATTTAATAGTGCTTTTTGCTCTGAATTGTTAAATTCAATGCATCTAATTTTTCTGAGAATTATGATTTGAATTGTTTCTAAACAGCTTCAAGATATAAAGTTTTGTCCGTGTTTTGACTTAGAATCTGTACACTGGACCTGTGAAATAATACCTAGTGTATAGCAGTGTGGGGAGGAGGGAGTTATTTTTGGGACTTAAGAAAGAAAACATTCTGAACCATTCTTAATTATTAGAATTCTCAAACTGTAATATACACATATAGCTAATTGGTAATGTTATTGCAATGATCAGAATTTCACTTATCTTCCTGTTTTACTTTAATTGCAATATTCTTGTTTTGATAATTATGGGTTTCATGTTCTTGTGTATGTTCATGATGGAACATCTATTCTTTTTGTTCTGTAACAGTGACAGTAAAAAAAAAAAATCTTCATCTTCATTGTCTGTTGACTAGGATTTTTCAGGAAGTTCTAATTCCAAAATTGTTTCCACTGGTCTGATTTTCAAATATGGGACATACATACTGTATTTTAAATTTTAAACTAATTATTCTTTTCCCTGAAAATTCTTGTCTCATGTTGGAAGGTTCAGTTTATAAATCTGTATCTTACATCTCTTTCTTGTTTTAGGGTTGTTTCTCTTGTTTTTAGAAATCAGCTGTCATATTAATTGATTTTTAGTGAGGTGATATTCCTTTACACATCTTAATTATAATGTTCTGGACTCTTCAAATTGGAGTCATTGTTAGTATTCTAGTCATTGTGATTTGTCTCATTTTTGAAACTTTCTTCAGAGTATTTTTTAGCTTGCAACTACTCTGATTTTCCTGTTTCTTTCATTCAGGATAAAATTTTTACTTTCCAAAATGTCCCATCCACAGCTATCTTTCTACATTAGCTTTCCATATCTAAATATCTAAGCATTAGTCTTGCATGTTTCAGTCTTTTATACTCCAATTAAATGGTCTTGGTAGAATCCTAATTTGCAATTTTCTCCACCCTCATCAATGTGCTCTCTATCCTTGTACTATATATAAGTACCTCATTTAGATAATGTAATCACTTTTTCTCAACATAGCATTGATCATGAGTTTTTTCCTGATGATGCGTTATGTGTCCTCCTTTTAGGTATCGCAATTTTTGTGCTGACTTTAGGATTTCAATATAATTAGAGTTAAAAAAAGAAAAAAAGATGTGATATTTGCAGGTATGAATTCCTACACAGTGGTACCTTGGTTCTTGAATGACTCCCTTCTCGAACAATTCGGTTTTTGAACTTATTGTTTGAGAAAAAAGTGTCTCGGTTGTCAAACATAAACTCAGTTCCCAAACTGAGCTGTTGTGACCCAAACCCTCGAAATAACCCATCTGATGACCTGAACAACACTTCAACCATTCTTGGCCCATGCCAAGCTTGCCCAAAACATTTTACCCGCACCTGTCACTTCGTCCACACCCCCGCTAAAATCTGCTGTGAACGTTCTCGTTTTTCTCTTTGTTTTGTTTTTTGTTGTTTTTCTAAATATTCTGATTAAATAAGTCACCATGGGGTCAAAGAAGGATAATGGAAGCAGCAAACCAAAAAGAAAAGTTGTTAGAGCCACAATAGAGGTGAAAAAAGATCTCATAGCAAAGTATGAGAGTGGTGTTTGCATGTCTGATCTTGCTACACAGTTTGGTGTGGCAAAGTCTACAGTCTGCACCATACTGAAAAATAAAGAGGTCATCAAAGGAGCTGATGTTGCAAAAGGAGTGACAGTGCTTACAAAACAAAGATCACAAACAATGGAAGAGGTAGAAAAGCTGTTGTTGATTTGGATAAATGACCATCATTTGCGAGAAAGCAAAGCAGTTGCATGCTGACCTCCTGAAAAACACCCCTGGAACGAGTGCTGATACAAGTGATGCCTTTAAGGCTAATAGGGAGTGGTTTGAAAAATTTAGGAAGACAAGTAGCATACATAATGTGGTGAGACATGGGGAGGGTGCCAGTTCTAACAAAGACGCTGCTGATAAACTTGTTAGGAGCTGATGTTGCAAAAGGAGTGACAGTGCTTACGAAACAAAGATCACAAACAATGGAAGAGGTAGAAAAACTGTTTGTTGATTTGGGTAAACGAAAAAACAGTTAGCTGGTGATAGCATTTCTGAGACCATCATTTATGAGAAAGCAAAGCAGTTGCATGCTGACCTCCTGAAAAACACCCCTGGAATGAGTGCTGATACAAGTGATGCCTTTAAGGCTAGTAGGGGTGGTTTGAAAAAGTTAGGAAGAGAAGTGGCATACATAGTGTGATGAGACATGGGGAGGGTGCCAGTTCTAACAAAGACACTACTGATAAATTTGTTAGGGAATTTAAGGACTATGTAAAAGCTGAGGGTTTTATTCCCCAACAAGTATTCAACTGTGATGAGACAGGCCTCTTTTGGAAGAAAATGCCAAAGAGGACCTACATCACCAAGGAGGAGAAGTCACTGCTAGGACACAAGCCAATGAAGGACAGCCTAACTCTATTGTTATGTAGTAATGCAAGTGGGGACTTAAAACGTAAGCCTTTGCCTGTGTACCATTCTGAGAACCCGAGGGTTTTTAAGAAACATAATGTCCTGAAAAGTAAACTAAATGTCATGTGGAGGACTAATAGTAAAGCATGGGTAACCAAGCAATTTTTTATGGAGTGGGTCCATGAAGTGTTTGCCCCAAGTGTAAAGAATTACTGCAAGGAAAAACAGTTGCCACTCAAGGCACTTCTTGTGATGGACAATGTACCTGCTCACCCACCAGGCTTTGAAGATGGGTTGGTGGAAGAGGAGTACAGTTTCATTTCAGTGAAGCTCTTGCCCCCTAACATGACTCCTGTCATTTAGCCCATGGACCAGCAGGTCATATCAAACTTTAAGAAACTCTACACCAAAGCACTGTTTCAAAGGTGCTTTGAAGTGATCTCTGACACAGAGTTAACCCTCAGCTAGTTCTGGAAAAATCACTTTAATATTCTCCATTGCTTGAGAATCATAGACAAAGCCTGGAGGGTAGTGTCTTTGAGGACCATGAACCCAGCCTGGAAGAAATTGTGGCCAGATCGGTAGCAGATGTGAGTGGTGATGATGTGGAGGAGTTGGTGGAAGACCACAACACTGAGCTCACATCAGAAGAACTCCAAGACCTTCAGAAGGAGCAGCGACAGAAGGCAACTGAGGAAGTATCTTCAGATGAGGAGGAGGGAAGGGAAGATGTTCCTAGTTCACTGATCAAGGAAATGTGTGGAAAATGGGGAGAGTTGCAAAGTTTTGTGAAAAAATTTCACTCTCACAAAGCTGTAGCAAACTGCAGCATAAACCTTTTCAATGACAATGCCGTGTCTTACTTCAGAAACATTTTAAAATGCAGGCAGAAACAAACCTCATTAGAAAAATTTTTAGTAAGAAATACATCTAGTGAGTCTCAAGCAGGTTGTAGCAGTGCAAAGAGACAGAAAAGAGAAAGAACCCCAGAAGGAGAGTTACCAAACAATATTAACCCTCCTACCCTCCACGTTCCTCACCACCTTTCACTTACACCATCAGCTGTCCTCAGCGCAGGTAAAGTGCAGTTAAAATTTTATTTGTTGTTTTTTATTGTGTTTATAGTTTTTGTGGTTGACTATGCATGTCAGTATTATCTCAGTATTATCATACAGGTATAAATAAGCAATATTTTTACTTAAAATGCTTCTTAATGCATAATTTTTGGAGGTCTGTTATGGATAAATTTAATTTACAGTATTCCTTATGGTAAAAATTGATTCGGTTTTCAAACAAATCGGTTTTTGAACAGCCTTCTGGAACGGATTAAGTTCGAGAACCAAGGTACCACTGTATTACTTTTATCAGCAATGTCACTAATCTTACCTCCTGTACTTCTTTGTTACCTAGTATCTCTCTAACCTGATGGATGCTTGTACTAGGATTGAGTGAATCTTTTTTTCTATGTTTACCTTCCTTTTCTTCTTCTTTCTTTGCTACTGACCAAAATCAGTAAATCATGTTGTTGAGTTTTCCTTGTCACTTCACAAGAGCTATTTCAACAGTGATTTCCCTTGATGCATCTTTTATCTGTAGTAGATCCTATTCTTCTATGTTTCAGTAGATATCTTCTACCATCCTAGAATACCCATCTTCCACAATGGCTACAGCTTTGAGGCTGGCTATTATGTGGTTTTTTGTAAGAGAAGCCATATTGTTTCCTTGGATAGTTCAAATATTATTCTTCCTGGCCATCTTACCAAACTCCTTGAGCTATTTTCAGAAGTTCCTATCATAGAAATCCTGATTCTTGCTTTTGTTTCATGACCATGATTTATCATTGTTTACTGCAGGCTACAGAGCTGCCCTTTTTGTCACCTTTAGATGTCACAGAAGTATTCTCTATTTCTCTTATCCCCATTCATTACAGTTTACTACAGCTGGGACTTTCACAAGTTATTATTTAATCCCTTCTTGTTTTTAACAAATGTGAACAATTTGTAGTATTCTTCTCATAGGTGATTCTGCATTTATGTGGTTTCCTCCAGTTGGTTCTCTTGGCATGTTATTTAAGCCTCTGCATTTATCCAAGTTATAATTCTGCCCCTTACACTGGTTTTTTATGAAAGGGTTCTTTAGAAGTGGGCAGAGTACGCCATCTGATGGTTAATGATACCTCATTGAGTTTCTTTCCAGTCTGTCCATGCACATCCATGTGTAGTGTTACAGAAATCCGAGTTGGGACACTTGTTCTCAATAGATATTTCATAGGTTCAACCAGGATGGGAGCATATGTGTTTTCATTTTTTTTTCCAGTTCATTTCATGTTCTCATTACAATGCCCTAGATTTGTTGAGCCTCTTTTTTGGGGCAGTTCTCATTCTCTCTTGAGCATTTGCTGATTCAGCCAGTTGTGTGACCCACAGGTCTTTTAAGATGTGGTTGAAAGGGTTAAAAGTCCCAGGAGAAACTCTTGCTTATATAATACCAGAAAAATATTTTTATTACTCGATGTGCAACCCCCAACTTCTCAAATATTTTATCCTGTGTGCATGTAGGTTTGCAATAGGGGTCAGAATTTTCTCATCATGGAGAACTTTCTTTTTCTCCATTCTCAGGATGCAGATACAACATCATGAATATGTCGCATGCAGATCTAATGCACTGGTGTCACGAGTAATTGGCTAATCTTTATATAACAGGGGTCATTCATCCTCCTGTTGAATGCAGTTCTTTGAGTGAATATTCTGTTTTGACTCTGTTTTCTCACTCACGTCTTTGCTATGAATTGTGATCTGTGATCTTTTTTTTTAACTGTCCAATATTAGCTTTCTAAGATTCCCAAGTGTGAATACTCTCACTATAAGTAAGTCTACTTGATTTGAATTTTGCATTTTTTTATAATTAAAATATGTATATACTCAAATATGTACTCTGAAATAAATTCACAGCCACCATCCCACTACTTTGAAACATAGTTTTGCATCACAACAGAAATTAAGGAATATGGGGGAAGAGCATATGTAATTTATTTTTGACACCTACTGTTACTTGTATGAAGGAAATTTAGAACTTTGAGTCAGTATGGTTCTTTACATCATGAAGGTAACTCAAGGTCAAGTAGGAAACATTTTTAATGTTTCTGAGTTAAGTCTTCCTGACTAGAAATTGAGTATAATACTGAAAATTTAAACTTTTGTAGCTCTATATAAATTTTTGTTCATTTTATTCGTATTTGAAAAGAGAAGACTCTTCATAAAATTTTCTTGTATTTACAAAAATAAATACTAATCTTATCCATAGCCCAAGTGGGACTTTTCTGTGTCTTACAGCTTTTTAAACCATTTTTTGTTCTTGAAGATTTCACTTAAATTTTGTTGTATTCAGTGTTTATTACTAATTTGTATTTCATTTATTATCCAGTTATGTTCTCATATTTTTATTTTTTTCTAAATATGATTATTGGTTAAAAACTGAAAAAAGATTTCCACCAAAGGTTTGTAAGTGAGAAAAAACATTTTTCACATTTGTTTATTTTTCTGTTTCAGGGTTAGGTGCAGCTCGGGTGAGGGATTTGTTCAGAGAAGCTCGTAAGCGAGCTCCTTGTATTGTTTATATAGATGAACTAGATGCTATTGGTCGACGTCGAGGTGCAGGGCAAGTATTGTGTTATTTGAAATAATTGTATCTGTATGAAGAAATGTTTTATAGCATACCTTTATGTGATAATCAAAATATGCTACTTAGTAACATACTGTGCATATTTCCAATGTTTATATACATTATAAATTTACCTTTGCATAGATTCATGTGCCAAATGTATTAAAGTGGTATCAGAGAGAGAGAGAGAGGAATGCACTGTCATTTCATTCAAACAATTTTGTATGGAATGCAAGGCAGTTAGATAAAAAGCAAGTTGAACAGTTGAACTGAATTGTCTTTTTTTTTCTCATTTAGATAGTTCAGTTTAAAAGAATAAATGTACAAATGACATGAGAAAATTGAAATATATGTCTTTGTTGCAAATGTCTGAACTATGGCTTGCAGAATGACAGCAGTATTTTTTCAGTCATTTTTAAAAGTAGAAATTTGAGAAAATTTAAACAACATTATTTGTACAAAATGTTACTATACATCAGAGCTGCCTGAAATGTATAATTTGATTAAGACTAACTTTTTGTTTAAAAAGGTCTGTGATTTGATGGAAAGCAAACAAACATAAAATTTATTTTAAAATGTTTGTCTATCTTAGCCATAGTTTATAGCAGGGATAGTCAAATTTACTTGATGTAAAAGCTACATATGATAAACTTCAGACGTTTGAGAACATGAACAAATATTACACACAATGTTTTATTGTTATATGCACATTTTTTTACATAAATTTTATATAAATATTAAGACATACATATAAGTAATAATATTTATTCATGTATGTTGTTTTTAAACTGCTAATTTGTATTAGTTTCAATAATAACAAACTAAACATATATATACCAAATGTTTCAAAATCCTAGCTTATTATTGTTTTAACTATATTGAGCATATTTAATATGGTAATGAACTATGGAAGCATCTAAGAAAAATATGCAAATTTGTATTTCATTAACATTAAATGTCAAAAATAAGAATAAAAGGGATAAAAACAGATATTTTTAATGGTATTTATTGTCTTAGTAAATATCTGGTCAAAACATGGAGGAAAATATGTAAAACAATAGAATTAGAGATATTTTCATCACATGCCACCTTACAAAATTTTAGTCATTATAATATTTTTATGACACAAACAGATATTGATACAATTTTTAGGCTATTAACTGCTAGTAGAAGTCTTGTGAGTTTCCATCTTGGTAGTAAGTTGTTGAAATTCTGGCAGATATACTGTTAAGGCTGTACCAATTAGCTCCGTCAGGTGTTGATTTGTAAGGATTGCACGATGCTTTGACTTCACAAACTTCATTACAGAGTACGGTGATTCACAGCAGTATGTTGTGCTGAAAATTGAGGTAAGTCACACTGGCTTTCTTCTGTTCAGGATATTTTATTTCTGGAACTTGCTTCCAGAACTCAGTTGCAGAATGAGATTTCTGGATCATCTTTGGACAACCATCAATGATCATATCAACCATGAATGGATTTACAAGAAAGGAGAAGCAGGGCTTCAGCTTCTGCAAGTCTTCAAACCTGTCTAGGAAATTATCAAGCAGTCCTTTTAATTTATTTTTGTATTCTTCCAGATAGTGATCTTTTATTTTGAGATTGGGAAAGTAACTGAAGTTTCTTGACAGTATGTTTCTTTGAAAAAGTCTTAATTTATTTTGAGAGCTGAAAATTGTCTGAGTAAGATAGGAAACAATCTCATCCTTCCCCTGAAGTGCCAAATTGAGAATTTGTAGATGATTCATTATATCAGCAAGGAACATTAACTCTTGCATCCATTCATCATTTCCCAATTGAGGATAGAATTTCTTTAAAAAAACGTAATAATAGGCTTCAACAGATCCACAAACCTATTTAAGACATTGCTGGTTGACAGTCACCTCACAACATAGAAGAAAGAGACATCACTTGGTTTATCTTCAAGCTCCAGTTCTTCAATAAACTTTTTGAAGTGTTGGTGGGTCTTCCCATTTAAACGTATGAAATTGTCAATTTCATAACTTCTTCATACTTGAAGTATCTGGCTGCTAGGTGTTCATGATGAGTGATGCAATGAACAGGGAGAAAACCCACTTGTAAAGAAAAATATATATGTAAAAACAACTGATTCAGGTTGAGAAAAGTTTTTTATGTAGAGGAGTAAACAATGTTTCAACTTTCTTTGGTCATCATCAGGTTCACAAAGAAAGAAAGAGGTAACTGACTGATAGCTGACCACATGTTTGAAGTGGGTTGTATAACTGAGTGTAAGAATGTAGAGTCCGTGCTTACATTTTTTATTATATTTACTAATGTAGGTATAAAGGTGTTCCTATGTATTGGTTTATTTTGGGCTTGAGTTGTTGTATAAGTAAGGCTTCTTTAATTTGCATTTGTTTATGTTTGTTTCTTTATTTAGTATTTGAGTGTTTTCTATGGTTATGTTGTGTTTATTTGACTTGCAGTGTTCGGAAAACGTGTGAAGGTGACTTTTTGTGTTCTTTGAATCTGGTTTCCATTTTTCTACTTGTTTCTCCAATATAGAAGTCGTGGCAGTTATCACATTGTATTTTATAAATAATGTTGGTGTGGTGTTTGTCAGTATAGTTTTTACATAGTATAGACCTCAGTTTAGTGCCTGGTTTTTGAATAAATTTGGTATTAACTGGAATGTCATAATTTGTTACTAGTTTTTGTCAAATGTTGGTTATTTTTCTGCTGAAGTTGGGACTATATGGTATCCAGCTGTATATGGTTTCATGATTTTTTAATTCATGGGATATATTTACTTTTGTTGGTTGATTTTGCTTTCTGTCTAGATGTGTGCGTATAATGTTTTCTACGGTTTGTGGAGGAAACTTATTGATGTTGATGAAGTCCCAAGGAATGTATAGTCCAGTATGAATGATTTTTTCATGGATTCCTGCTCTAAATTGTGTATCGGTTCTTGTAATTTTGAGGTTAGAAATGATATTTGATTGCTTTCTTCCTGTTCACATGTGAAGTTAATTTTGGGATGTATAGAGTTAATGTGATTGAAAAAAATGAAGTGTGTTCTGTAGATATGAATCCCGCAATCGTGTCATCTACATATCTGTACCAGTATAGTGGTGGATATAATGCTGTGTTAATTGCTTGTGTTTCAACTTGTGTCATAAAAATATTGGCTAGAACTGGTGATACTGGGTTGCCCATGCTTAGGCCAGTTGTTTGTATATAGTTTTGGTTGTTGAACATGAAGCTTGTCTTCATCGTGGTGAATCTATGAGGGTTGCTAAGTGGTTGCTGGGAATGTCTATTGATGGGTTAGGGTCTCGGATGTAGAGTTCTAAGGCTATCTTGCAGGCTTCGGTGGTTGGGACTTCTGTAAAGAGGGATATAACATCCAAGCTGGCCATTAAGGCTTTATGACTAAGTTGATTAAGGTTAGACTTGAAATTAAAAGAGTCTTTGATGAATGAGCTGGCTGATGTTACATATTTGGAGAATGCCCATGCTATGTATTTACCAAGATTGTAATTAAATGATTCATATGTGGATATTATTGGTTGTAATGCACAATCTGATTTATGAGGTCTGGGGATGCTGTATATTTGTGGTGTGCATGAGTTGGTCTTGCATAGGTAGGAATAAAGTGTTTTTGAAATAGTGTATTGGCTTTTTCTTTTTAGTAGTATTTTGTTTAGTTGCGTTTCATGTGTCTTTATTGGATTTATGTATATTGGTTTAAATTTGTTTGTGTCTGATAGGATGTTCTTCATTTTTTGGATGTATTCATTTGTGTTCATTATGACTGTAGCGTTTCCTTTATCTGCTTTTAAAATTTTTATGTTTTTGTCTTGTTTTAGGTTTTTAATGGAATTAATATCTCTTTTTGTAAGATTGTTTTTAGCTTTCTGTTTTATGAGAAAATTCTTTGAAAAAGTCATTTAAGATGTTGTTTTTAGGTGTTTCTGGAAAATTCAAATTTTTAATTTTTTCTGGCAAGTTTATCCATTGGAATATCAGCATTTCTAAGGTTCTTTCAAGTGCATTTTTAATGTCAACATCATGAGTTGTTTCTTTTAGTGCCACTAAGTCCAACATTTATTCTTACACAGTTACATCAGGAGAAACATAATGAACAAATACTGCCAGTTATGGGTTGTCTTGAATGTCTGTAGATTCGTCAAGGGCTAAGCTGAATGCAAGGGAATTCTTTAAATCATTTTCATTTTGCCTGCAACATCAGCAGTGATCTGGGACACAAGTCTCTCTGTAGTGTGGTGTGAAGCTGGTGTTTGTGCTATTAGTTGTTGAAGGTTTGTGTCATTTGGATCTAGCACTACAACAACTTCAGTTATATTCTTAACAAATTCACCATCAGAATATGGGTATTTAGCACAAGCAATACTCGAAGACATAAGAAAACTAGCTTCAGTTGTTGTATCAACTTCCTTACTGAATGCTGTCAACAGTGTCTGCTGGCTATTTAGTGATGATTTTAACACAGTTAACCTGTTTTTCATAATTTTGGTTCCGGTGGATAATCAGACAAAAATTTTTTTGTAATTTGTTTCATAGTGGCATTTCAAGTTACTGGCTTTGTAATGACTGAGAAACAAATTGCAGATAAGACACAAAGGTTTACGTATCAGAGGGCATGTCATCATGTTTATAGACTTGTATTCAAAATTTTATTAAACTATTTTATGAACATATTTCAATAAATTTGACATCAAATTGTAATAAAATGCTATCATTATACATTTAATTTTGTTATTTAAAAGTAAATATTAAAAAAGCTAAATATTGATTTTTGTGTATCACTGGTATGCCACTTCCTCTTATGAGCCCCTTGGTACAACTGTTGTTTCTTGAGAATTAAAAACTCACATTACTTCCTGTCTTTTCTATTTATTGAGATACCATTATGTTTAGTGAATTCACTGCAGTTGCTCTGCTTACTTTTTATTTTTCTATGTTTTAAGAAAAATAACTGAAATTTAATATTTTATTTGTAAATAGTAATAATATAAATGCATGTAATTTATGGTAATTGAAATTTGATTGTATTTGACAAAATATTGGTACTAAGACTATGATGTACTGTGTAAAGGACAATATATGCTATTTGATACAGTAACATGAGCTTCTCACATGCTACATGATATACAACTTGTATGGCACTGTTGTTGTTTAGAGATGGTTCAGAGGTCAATAAAGCATGTTTATCGTTTCAAAACTTTAGCTGTTCAGAATGAACATTTGTAGTTCCCTTTTTACTATTTGCAGTCATTCTAGAACAAAAAAAGGATAATCTAATTTGTTCTTTTTTTTTTATGGTGGTTATGAGGTTAGTCAAATTGATCAACCCCTTATAAAGTCATGATAGTGAAAACAACAAATAAAATGTAAAGTTTTCATAAGAAAAACAATTGATATGTAGTTATTAAGAGGTAAAAGAGATTATTCAAATTTGGGAAATTTTATGTGAAGGAAAGTATTTTTAATCTTAAAATTATGTTTCAGTCTGTACAGTCAGTATTCCTAAAGAAACAATTTGCTAGAAAATCTTTGATTAAAACATTTAATACTTCATGAACAAAACTTTTTATTTTGTTAAGATATGCATACATTATCAAAAGTTATAGTACAACTATTCTCATGGTTACTTTGGTGGTTACCTATAGTCAGAGAACTAAGAAATATTAAGTTTTTTGTTTCTGTAGTTTGTATTAGACATAATTTTATCTGTTTAACAGTTATATACTATATAAAGATGAAGCATGAAGGAAAAATTGTTGTTTATATAAATATGTATTTGGTCTCAAGGTGATATCCTAACAGAATGAATCTGTTGCTAATGCATATGATAGAAAATCATATTATAAGCAGAGTATTCTGCTTCTTTTATAACATTGTAACTAAAGAGAAAGATTTATAAATTTGAAAGTAGTTTGTAAATGTGTATTCAAGCATGCTTATATGGTTGACATACAATTTTGTATGTGTACCAGTGGGGTATTGATAAGAGTTTATGGTTGACATACAAGTTTGAAAATCTACCCACACATTTACATACATTAATTTTCATAACATTCCTGAGGTATGTTCAATATACAGTTTGTTGATGTTATTTCTAGGTACAGTGATTGTATGCAACATTTAGCAAACGTTACATGTTTCTTCTCATGCATGTGTCAAATGAGCATATGTGGAGAATTTTCTTGTGTATAGTACTGATTGGTGATTTTCTTAAACTTTTTTTACACTAAAAAGGAACTTGGAGGGTGCAACAGGTGAAGAAGAACAAACACTGAATCAGCTGTTGGTAGAAATGGATGGTAAGTAAGTTTCATAGATTAAATTTAAAAAGTAAATTCATGAAATGATAGTCTGTGACTTCTAGTATATACTACTGTATATGTGAAAGCTTTTGCAGGGAATATTCACTTAATCACTTAAAAATAACATATACTATGTTCATATTATAAAGAACCAAGTCTTAAGATGTTATTACAGTGATTTTCAAAATCAAGAAAACATTTCAAGAGCCATATAGAGTTGAGAGTACTTGATTCAAAGTTACAGATTTTGGATTCAAGCATTCACACCTTGAAAGGAAATTGACATGATGGAGCACATGCATAATGAGGGTTTAGTTTAGGAAATCATTAGACTTCCTTTTTCACCTTATGACATAATTCATTTTCCTTATACTGGCCTTAACCTTTGTTCATAACACTTTTCTGATGGTCATTGTCAAAGGCCACATCTCATTTGTTGTTTAAAATTTTATTGAATTACTATTTTATGAATTTTTCTCCTTAAGTTTGATATCAATATATTTAATGAATCTGTGCAGTGGCCCCCTACTCACATCTTTCCATTTTTGGAAACAGTCCCTTATATACAACTACTTCTATATATGACTTGTGAATAACCAGTTGGAAACTCAGAATGTCTCTTTACTGATTTCCTTAATCATTTTCAAATATGGCATCCTCTCTTTCATTCAAGACAAACTTTCATCCCTGTAAGTATGTTTGTGGTTTTGGTTTATTTTTTTAGATACAAATACAACTTAGTTATTAAACTTGATAAATTATAATAGAGTTATATGATATCAATAAAGTAATTTATGATTTTTTAGTTATTTTTGCATATGTAAAACCTAAAAAAAACTTTATTTCGTTCCACATCCTCTAGTGCAAAATTTCTTAAGGCTTAGTTTAAGAACTTGTTTGTAAATAATAATAATCTATATACATATACAATTTATAATAATTGAAATGCGATTGTATTTTACCAAATACTACTGCACTAAAACACAGTCAAGACAGGTTACTTTGTAAAGAACCAAAGGTCAGTTTTATGTTATTGGGTATGGTAACATGAGTACACGTGTGCCTCATCATTGTAACTTCTGTATTATTAGCCAGGCACAGCTGAAAAGTCAGTATAATAAAAATAGTAAATCTATATAGATGTATAATGTTATGAGATTTAAGCTATTTAGTCTTAACATTTATGTTTTCATTTTTTAATCTGTAGTCATTCTACAATGAAAAAGGTAATTTGTATTCATTTCCTTATTTTATATTGTGGTTACTAGATTGGTCAAGTCAACTGAACCCATATAGAGATTTGTTAGTGAAAATGGCATAAAATATAAGGATTTTTTTCTTAAGAAACAGTTGAAAAAACTGTCTGGACATAATTGGGATTTCACATGTGCAATTTTAAAATTTTCTGATACATAAAAGTATTTTTAACCACAAAATGAAAATTGTTTTGTATATCAAGTAGGTAACATGTAGAATAAACAATTAAAAAACAGCCATGAGAAATATATTGATTAACGAATGATAAGACTTGAAAACGTCTGATATTTTATGCATGAAAACCTTATAATGTTTACTGATAAACTTTAAATTTTATGAATATACACTTACTAATTTAAAAGTCATAACATGAAAACTGTAACAAACACAAAATGGTTTCAAGGTTGGTGCCAAGAACCAAGTCCATGCTGAAAGAGTTAAGTTCTTAGCCAGCATGTACATATTTCTTTATGGGCTTCAAAGAAAGTAGCCTATTTAAACAGTATTATAGAAACGTGTACAGCTGGCTTGTAATGGCTTAGAACTGTATGTAAACCATTGGTTGAAGTGTATAACCCATGAACCTGTGTGCTACTCCACTAAGTCCTGTATATAAAAGAAAATCATTACTGTAATTCTGTCTTGTTTCTCTTGATTTTGACCATTTCATCTCATTGGTTTTCTTGCTCTTGATCCCAGGAACCAGAAATGGTCACAAAGGTCAAGAGTCAATCAACAACTTGTTAACATATACAGACATCAGTGTGAATAAACAGTTATTTGTCCACTTGTTTTCTTTCACTGTCCATGTTTAATTTATTCTTTGCTTACCATTTTTGAACTACACTGTAAAGGTAACTTACAGATTTTCTGTTTGACATCAGTGTAACTAATTATCGCACACATTATTGTCTAACCATATAACTCCTGTTTGTTTTGTCCCCTCCTACCTCCAGAAGTTTCCAGCCTATTAACTAGACTGTTTTTCTTCTCCTCCAACTAGAACTTGCTTTTAATAGACATTATTTCAGAAATTTTATTATTTCAGAGGTGTTACGTTTAGTGTAAAGCAACACATGGAGCTATCTATACTCTGCCTATGGTGAAGAATCAAATTATAATAATGACAACTCTTCACAACGATGGTTTTCAAATAATAATTTCGTATCTATTGTTAATGAAAGTTTTATAGAAAAACCCACATCCTTTTCATGTGTTTCTTGACACTTTGTTTTTATGAAAAAAAAGTTAGGGATTGAATAAAACGTTTTCAAATATATTATTTAGGGAACTTTAAACAATATTAACTATTGTTAAATGTGTATCCATGATGTTTGCTCATAAAAGTGTTATATTTTACTGTTATAATAGAGTTAACTTGTTAAGGTTAATTTGTGATGTATGTTTGATAGGCATGGCAACAAAAGATGGAGTGATAATGTTAGCTTCTACTAACCGAGCAAATGTATTAGATAAGGTAAGTGATGAAGTTTATTGTAAGTACCATAAGTTAAAGTATCAATTATGAAGAAATCGAAAACTTGGAATGACTTAGACTACTAAAATAAAATTGGAAGTGTGACATTTTCACCTAATATATTGTTAATTTGATAAAAGTATCAGCATAATTTAGGAAAGATTGGGATATTTTTGTTTGTATTTTTGATGGATTTTCATGTTATTTATTACTAGCTACATATTTAGCAGTTTTCATTACAGTTTGTATCAAGGAAACAAAACTTTCAGAGGTTTCTAGAATGTGTGTTTACAGATTTGTTTATAACTAATTGCTTCTGCAAGTGTGACTTCCACAGATTGTAGATTATTAGTTGTATTATTTATTACCTTTTAAAACTTTGGGAAGTGGTATAAGAATTAGACTATATTTATTTGGAAGGAGGTTTGTGATGATCAACTAAATATCTTGATGTTTTGAGTGTGCAACGTATCTCTGACTTGAAATTTGTAATGGATTAGACTTGTGGCTGTTGTAGTCCAGCCCAGCTATTAAATTCTGAAATTAAACAAAATACCTTCAGGGCAGTGACTTGAGACAAACAAAAGATGCATCTGAATTGCTAATTTTCATTTGGAATCTGTAACAGAATTTATTAAAAAAAAAAAAAAGAGAAATATGGGGATAAACCTGCAATAAATCATGATTTAACAAAATGTATTAGTCATGTAGAAACTATTTTGTATGACAGTATATTACATTTTTAGAAGTTTTTGAAAAAAGGAAAACAATAAAATATTTTAAGTATGTTACTAGTGTTTTCAGTGGTGGGCTTTTTATGTCACAAGTTTCATAAAATGTCTTGCTCATTTGTTGTGTTAAAACCAAAACTTGAGAGAAGAGGTTTAAGCCTAAAACAGAATAAATATAATATGGCAAAGTAAGTAAAATCTAACATATCACTTAAAAGGTGAAATATTAAGAGCACACTGTGCTCAGGAAATAAGTTGACCAAATTAATAATTGTTAGGCAACAAATCTTTAACTCATTTGTTGTATGATTATAGTGAAATGATGTTATTATAATAATATACCCTGTGTGTTGAACAATAAGTGAGGAGTAAGTTTAAATCTTTAACAGTTTGCTAGAACTATTTTCATTGAATTAGTTACTATTCAGTAACATTCAATAAATGTTTAGCTACTTATTTACATTTGAATCACAACACACTTAATGAATGTAGTCTTTGTAACAAGGTTTTGCATTTGTTTCCTGTTGATCAGTATTAAGTTACTAACTGTAAGATAGGCAGTTTTAAGATATGTGGTTTTCTATGTGTTTTAAAAAAGTTGATAAATTTATATAATATGTCAGCAAAAAAAGAAGAAGAAAGCTTTTATATTCCAAAACATAATTTGTTATATATTTTATATTCCAAAACGTAATTTGTTATATATTTTATATTCCAAAACGTAATTTGTTATATATTTTATATTCCAAAACATAATTTGTTATATATTTTTGATTTATACATTTTTTTTATCAACTAATGAATTGAATAAGTTATAAGAAGTATCTTTTATAGTCAGTTACTTTTGTTTTACTAACTGTTCTAAGATAACTTAGAGGAGTGTAATCCATGAAATTGTCACTGATTGATCACTGATGACAAAGTGTGTTGGTTGATCACTGATGACAAAGTGTATTGATTGATTGATCACTAATGACAAAGTGTGTTGATTAATCACTAATGATAAAGTGTATAGATTGATTGATCACTGATGGCAAAGTGTATTGATTGATTGTTCACTGATGGCAAAGTGTATTGATTGATTGTTCACCGATGACAAAGTGTATTGATTGCTTGTTCACCGATGACAAAGTGTATTGATTGATTACTGTTGACTAAGCGTGTTGATTGATCACTGATGACAAAGTATATTTCCTTAAAGTAACTTGTTTATTTCAAGTAGATTTTATTTCTGTATCTTGTTTTATATGGATTTTATTTTATTTTCATGTCCACTCAAATGTTTGTCAAAATATACTGTTAGTCTAAAATATTATTAAAATGACTAATTGAAATTTCTTAAATTGAGAATGCCTTTATGTCATTAGATGTATTTTAAATGTTTCCAAATGTGTCATAAAAATTCAATGCTGCAGGTAAAGGTTTACATTTTATTTTTGAATGAATTGCTAGTTTACTTTTATGAATTTTATTGTTTGATGGAAGATACATCATTTTTGTTTTTTGAATAGTTAATATGTTTATTTAAATTTCAAAACTTTTATAAAAGTGGGTAAAAGTTAGTACATATGGTTTAGTAAATTATAAACATTTTGAACTTAATAACTTTTTTCATGAAGTTCACTTTCTTATTATTTGAATGAACTATGTCTTTGTTGTTTTAAAATTTTTAAAGGCCTTGTTACGACCAGGACGATTTGACCGCCACATTCTAATTGATTTGCCTACATTACAAGAACGAAAGGAAATTTTTGAGCAGCATCTTAAAAGTATTAATCTTGAGCTTGCCCCTTCGACATATTCTGTACGTTTAAGCCAGCTAACACCTGGATTTAGTGGTGAGTGCATATTAACTCTTGTTATTTGTATTGCAGCATGCTTGGTTCTATAATAAAATTGCTGCACCTTTGTAAAGGTGTATTCATTTATTTGAGTTATAACCATTTTATGGTAAAACTAACTTACCTCTGTAAATGGCAAAAGAGATAATATACAAGTATATATATTATATTTTAACCCTGTGTACACAAGTAGAGGTGACAGTGTGCTCCTTTAACAGAATGTCATTCCACATGGTATTGTGTATTTGATGTTGGGTAATCAGTTATTTATTTTACCCTGTATTACCAACTTAGCAACAGTTTGCAGTATAGGAGAGTAACTACCAGAAACATTATACAAGGATACTTAAAAAAAAAATCAAAAAGACTGTAACTATGTGTTTCAAAAGTTCTAGAGGTTATGCAAGTATAATAAGTAAACTGTATGGTGACCAAAAGTAGTTTTAAAATTAATATAATCTGAGTGAAGACGATGAGAGACTGTACACATTTATTAGCAGTTCCTGTCTATGCTATAAACTGTTAGTTTTAAAGCTCTTCTAAATTGGTAGATTGATGTCTGTAGAAAAATGTAATGGTATTAAATGTAAAATTTATAAATGAAATACAATTTAAATTGTGAATGAACACAGTGAGAAACTACATACATTTATAAACAATACCTTTCTGAGCAGAAAGCTATGGTGGAGTATTCAAGTTATATTTCAATGATTTGCACAAATACAACTTATAATAAAATCACAAGGGTGACTTCAGTATAATAAGCACACTAGTTAGGGATTGAAATGATAATCCCAGTATTTCAGAGTTGGCTAATTGATCAGGTACAGTTTCACATAATACATGCATCTAAAGCTTTTTAGAAATTAGACTGTTGTAAATAAATAAACCTGCAGTAGGTGTTGCACATATTGCATTCACAAAAAGTACCATTTTAAAAACTGCAAAACTGCATGATTATGTATATATGTTGCTTAACATGTATTGCTACAGTAAAATTGTGTTTGTTAAAAGATGACTGATCATGCTGTGGAGTAATCTTCAGTATACAGATGTATGTCACAAAAGCTTGTCACACATTAATCTTGAAAATCTACGAGAGGCTTTAACTAAATGTTTTAGTGCTGGTCATCTGGCATGTATCTGACAGGCAAAACCAAGTCAGATATATACTGTAATTGGAATATTAAATCTTCCATGATTGAAAAAAAACACAAAAAAACTGTTCTTCTTTTTATCACTAGCTTATTTTTAGCTTTTACTGGCGTAATTCTGAAGCATTGGTTTAGAAGATGTATGTGGTGCACGTGTCCTAAGTAGGGACGTTGAAAAATGTATAACGTACAACAACATAAATAATACTTACTGTTTATGAACTCGTCCAGGTGCTGACATTGCCAATGTGTGTAATGAGGCAGCACTTCATGCAGCTCGTAATAAGCAGAAGATTGTAAGTGCAGAAAACCTGGAATATGCTGTTGAAAGGGTAGTTGGAGGTAAGAGTAATTGGTGGTAATTTTAAGAAAATAACAGTTAGTGTGAATTATAGAAATTTTAAGAAGAAATGTGGGAGATAACCTTAGATGCGTATGAACTTAAAGAAATATTAGAATTGTTCAAAATAAATATATAATCTTAGCATTTTCTGAAAAGAATGATTACACATAATACCTTTATTATTGGCAAAATAACATTGGATTTAGCTTTGAATTAGTACCAAAAAAAGTGTAATTGAAGGTAATTAATCTTTTGGTTTTGCAAACACTGGTAAAATATTGTACTATTTTATTAAGTAATGATGAAAAAATGTACATGGTTGAAACAGTCATGAAATAACACTTATTAAGCTAATTGTTATGATTTTTTTCGTAACTGATCCAGGACTAATGGCTTGTTAAGAGTACTGACTGATTTTATTTCTTTCTAAGTGATCCATCACTAATGTCACAGTGTATCAAGACTAGTAATTATTTGATTACTTTCTAAGTGATTCTTGACTAATATCATAATGTATCAAGCTAGTAATTATTGTGATTTCCTAACTGATCCAAAACTAATGTAATGAGTGCATCAACGCTAGTGACTGTTGTAATTTCTTTATAGCTGATCTGGAACTAATTATCATGTTGTATCAAAACTGATAATTGTTGTGATATTTTGTAACTGATCTGTGTCTAGTGTGTCAAAGCTGGTAATTGTGATATTTTGTAACTAATTTGTGTCTGGTGACTCACAGCTGGTAATTGTTGTGATATTTTGTAACTGATCTGTAGGAGGATGTATGACTTCATTTTGAACATCCAGGTTTATGTGTAGTCATGGCCATAATGGTTTAACAACATCACTTTGTGATGTCAGTAGTGCTTTGTGCTAAAAGATGACAGTATTGTAGATGTATCACAAGATGCTTTATGCAACTATGTATAAATGTAAAATTCATCAGTTATGAAAGCAAAAATACCTTTATAGGAACAAATTGACAAAATTATATTTTCTCTTTTCTGAACATACTTATTATTAACTGTCTTGTCACAGGTATCCTTTTCTGTACATGGCATATAGTTTTAGTACCTTAAATTCAAAATTTTATTAACCTTTGTTTTTGTTTATGTTATAACAATTAGTATAGCATAAAAATCATAAATAATTCAAATATTAACAGTATACATATTTTTAGTTCTTAATTCTACAAGGCAGTATTATAAAAAATTTCTGAATTTTCCCTAGTGTGAAATATTTTCTTCCGGCATCTTGTTTCCTCTATTTTATTCATCACCCCTTGGAAAAGAACGATTAAATTAAATGTAAATTACTCGCTATAAGATCTTTATTACTCAGACAAACCATATTTTGTTATAGCCTTCAAATTTGTTTGATTACAGAATTATCAAATAGAAAATCAGACCCATACTGTCACATCATCTGTTTTGATATTTGTTAATAGTTTTCTCTCATGTTTAATTATATATTACCTATAACTAATAGTCATGGTTTTCATCTATCAAGTGATGTATTACTTTGTGATGAGCATCAATTTCACATGAATACAACTTTGGTTCCCGTGGGAATCCCAACAGCTAGTTTGAGTGAATGTGTAATGATTCTTGTCGCACAGTTAGAAAGCTGGAAAAATTGTAATTGTTAGAAGAAAATGTGTGCTTTTGCATTCTATTAGTCTGTGTTTTTGGTGTGTTATTTAGTTAAATGAAAATTAGTTTGTGCATTACTACAATTAGTATAAGAAAACAGGCTTAGGTTTCACCAACATTTGACAATAAAAAAAATGAATTTTTGGTAAGTACTTTATTTCTGATTTTTTATATTTATTCTTTATCTGTTACTATTACAGTAACTAAAATGTAATAATATGGAGCTTTTTAGGTTAGTTAAGATCAAATTAAGTAAAATAACTAATAGTAGCATAATAACAATGTTTAACAAGGCATGCATGGAAGCAGCTTTTATTAGCTCATCAGTAATGTAATTCGATAGTGTAATGTGAACTTCAAGTGCCCCAAGTGATTTGTCAACTTGTAGTAGTTAAAGATTGTTCATAGGGCAATCAAAAGGGCATGAAACAATGATTAAATATAAAGAAATGTATACTGTTAGAAGGTTAAGGCTACTTTTAATAAATGATTGTAGTTTCATGTTACAATCTGAAGTCATTCTAGGAAGAAAAAAATGGATAATTTAAATTGTTTTCCATTGTTTTTTCTTTTGATGGTTATGAGGTGAGTGAAATTGACTGATTCTGTTTTCAGATAGGGTGGAGAAAGTAACAGCTAAAATGCAAAGTTTTACTGAAGCAATATATTTGAAATGTATTCAGAAGGTTTTAGGGATTATACAAAGGAAATATGAGAAAGATGAGGAAAGCATTTTTATTCTTGACATGAAAATCAATTTGCAGAGAGACTTATTCAAAACAAGTACTCTATGCTCGTTGACAAATCTGAAACAAAGTTTCAGTTGTATATTTTACATATATGTACATATTTATACAGATATTCTGGTATAGTTTTTAGATCTACATACACTCCATTATACACAGATTTTGGTGTAGTTATTAGATAATACATACACCCCATTATAAAGAGATTCTCTTGTAGCTTTTAGAAATACATACACTATTATACAGAGGTTCAGATATAAATTTTTATATAAATATTTCACTAAAAATATGATTTTTTTTGTATATGAAAGGCTTGTAATGCTACCTTAAAAATGGCCAGATTTTGTAAAATATATGTATACATACTGTATTGAAAGTTAGAAATAGTAAATCTATGAAGACTGAACAATCATAAAGAGGTCACATGTTTGGACAAGTTCATCAAGTCCATGTTGAGAGAGTTAATCAATATGTGATGCTTGTCATGTATATGTATATAATTTTAAATTATTTATGATGCTCATCAGTGGAATAGATGTTCTTTTGTCGTTTTCAATGAAAGTAACAAACAAATTCAGGTTAAAAGCTAAGTTGATGAAATCACTTTCCTTGTTTGTATAGAACTAATGATAGATAGCATGAAATTTAAGATCTATTTCAGGTACTGAAAAGCGAATTAAAGTTCTTAATACTGAAGAAAAGAAAGTTATTGCCTTTCACGAATGTGGTCATGCCTTGGTTGGTTGGTTATTAAAATATACAGATGCCTTAATGAAGGTTAGTTGAAAACAGTTGTTGAAGATATATTTAAGCTGTTAGTTACTGTTGTGATATATGTGGTGATATTTCACTACTGATGATCTAAATTAATTATGTCTTTTAAGTGTGTTTTCTTAGCATCAATAGAATGTAATAATTTTACTTTTCCCTGGCTGCTCAGCAGTAACTGTTAATTCTGTTTGTTGTGAAGTTCTTAAAATCATATAAAATTAAAGTTTATTTTCTTTAGCTCTTGTCTTTAGCTTTTTCTAGCTGTAAAAATGATAAAGTTCCTCACCCATCCTCTATTGTAACTAAAGTACCTTGTTTTTAATGGATTCTGATTTATTACAGATGTATGTAAACATTTTAATACGACTGGGTGTTATTTCAGTCATCAAACAAACAAAGAGTTGGTCTTATGGTACTATACATGTAATTCTAGTTTCAGTTCTTATATGTCTTTCTTTTAGCTAGCTTGATTTTATTTTCATTTACAAGAATAGGAATATGACAAAAATATGACTTCATCATATCTGTTGACAATTGAATTACAAAAAAATTATTCCAAAACATTCTTAACTTCTTCTGCCTTAGCTTTATCTCAATGAGAAGTTTTCTTCTTTGCCTTTCTAAATGGTGACATGAATTCTACCTCACTTGCTCCAGTCTATGTACTTCCTGCCTCGAGGTGGATTCCTGTATGTTGTGAAGGGACCTCCCAATATAGATTCCATATTGTCAGTGTACCTGCTCTGTGATCGAAACATTCATCCATGTTTTTGTGGTGTTTGGCTCCTCGTGAAAAGTAGGAGAGGGTCCTGGTGGTTGGGTAGAGTTTAATGTTTGTGTTTGGGTATAGTGTTCATGAAGCCCTAGCATTGCTGCAGTGTCCTTGCTTAGTATTGTAGGACCCCATGGTGGGTGGAGTCAGAGGACACTGAATCATTCTTATTTTGTTATGGATTTCCTCATCCCTAAAAAAATATTTAAAAAAACAGTTAATTGGAAAATGACCATGTTTATAATACTTTGTTTGTCCATCTTCACTGTCTGTTGCTTCTGTACCTCATTGTCTCATCATTTATTATTTGACTGAGAAAAAATTAAGACGTCTCCCTTTTTTATTCAGAAGAGGGACTTGCTCACTCTCTAAAGTCAGTGAAGAACTTACATTCTAAGGACATTTTGATGGAAACATTAACACCAAAACACAGTGAACTCCTCCTGAATTAGAAAGTAATTGGGAATATACCCATTGAGGTTACTCCCCATGCTACTTTGAACTCTCCAAAAGTGTGATTGTTGATGGAATTTATGAAACACACCATAGTTGGAGATCCTTGCTGGTTTCTCCAGCCAAGTAGTTTTTGCAGTGTGACATATCTCTAATTGTAAAGAAGGAATTATGCTGCCAATTAGTGTTCTTATTTTGATGTTTACATTTCCACACCCATCTGTCACTGTCAAAGCAAGTTGTATGAACTGTAAGGTATGGCCATATGTTCCTAGCCTTCTTAGATGATTCTAGTCAGCATTTTAGTCATTAAAAGGCTTTGTGTATTGGTTCTGCGACATGTCCTTGTTATGATAGCAAAGACCACAATGCCTATGATTGTCAGTTGTATGGCCATCACTGTGTCAGTTGAGATGGTTCCCATCCGTCTTACTTTTGTTCTTATTCTAAGTGGGTGGATGTAAAAGAGGTACCACATTTAAAAACTGCTAATAACATTTCTTATCTATAAGCTCAGAAGTTTTGTCTCATTCTCTGTCTCTGCTTTTACTGTTACATCCAGTGACTGTTTGGATCCATCTTCTTTTGCTTCTGCTGATGGAGGTTTGTCCAATTGATCCAGGGCAGGTTCCATGGATATCAACAGACTTCTTATCACTAAAGAAAAATAGCATGATCACAAGCTAAATAAAAATGACCACTTTAATATTTTTGTGTTAATTTGGGCTACATTAAGGCCTTAATCGATTCCCACCATCCTGTGGGTGTCTACTTACAGGAAACATTTCTGAAATTTACTGATTCTGTCACCTTTCAGCAGTTTTCTTTATACTGGAATGAAGGTTTGTGTGATGGATGAGTTCATAGCAGGGTTGTACTGCTGGTTGACCAGCATGTACCAACTTAGTTTGTGCTGCTTAACAAATCCTTGGAGGCTGTAGCCATCCATATTTCTTTGAGTCATACCATTACTGTTTGTTTTCTCTACATGTCTCCTGGAGAGACATCGTGATGCTCTTAGAGAACAGTTGTAATCTTCCTTTTACATCTTAGAAGACTTTATTGGACATAATCCTCTTTTAAATGGTTCTGATATTGATGGGAAGGTTTGTTCTGTAAAATGTATACTCTCAGATCATAATTTGTCTCTCTTCGGTACTGGTACCTTTACCTGTTTTCATACACCTTGTCAGTCCTTTACTGATATTGATCCATTTATCTGTTCCACTTCATTCTTTTTCTCAATTTTGTTGAAGGGTTGACATTAACCAACAGGGCATTGACCATTTAACCACCGTTTTGGGTGAGGTTGGCTGTGGTTGATTCTACCTACTTAGGTGCTACACTGGAAGTTTGACCAAGCAGAATAGCTCGCCTACACTATTTTTTCAGACTTTGACCCTGCTGTCATTACTCTCCCGTCTGTTAATGACTGAGTGGAGGCAGTAACTGATTGTATCATTCAATCAACTGTTTGTTCTTTCACTAAATTCTTGACTAATTTTCTACAGTATCCTTGTCCATAGTGGTCTCCCACCTGCTAGTAAGCATGGAAGGCTCAGAAAGAAACCTGAGATATCTTTTTCTGGTGTTTCCAGCAAGCCCATGCTCAGCAAGTTAAGACATCAAACCCAACATCTCTTCTACCACCAGTCCTGAAGTAATATGGGACAAGGTTTGTTAAGTCAATGGGAGCATACTTCTTATGGTTGTTTTTAGCTGGATCTGGTAAGAAAACATTTTTTCTTATGCTTAACACTAGGCTATTGTTCTACCTTTTTCTAAGCTGGTAAAGATCCCAAAATTCCTTCTAATTATCATTTATTTGTTATGACTAGCTGTGTCTGTAAGACTTTGAAGAAGATGGTTAATGCTCATCTTGTTTGGTTCCTTGAATCAAACATTACTTCACCATGGACCACCTGACTTGACTTAAAACCTTAATCAAGAAAGATAACATCTTGTGTCCATTTTATTCAATTTTGAGAAGGCTTATGACACTACGTGGAGTATGGCATTTTGCGAGACCTCCTCTCCATAACTTTTTAGCCAGTAGGTAGTTTTGAGTCCTTGTGGATTCAACCAGTTCCAGTTCTTTCACACAGAAACTTGAGTATCAAGATTAATGCCATCACTACACAACTTCTTCATATTGTTACAAATGGGCTCTGTGTCAATGACTTCTATATCTCATGTCAATTCTTGAACATGAAATTTATTGAGAGGCAGCCTCAGAGTGCTCTCAATATCTTGCTACAATTAACCACTGTAAATGGTTTTACTTCTTATTTTTCAAAAAACCATTTTCATGCACTTTTTCTACCAACTTGGTTTATACCCTGATCCTGAGCTCTATCTCGAGGATGTTGTTCTTCCTGTGGCCCTTGAGGCAAAGTTCTTGAGGTTTATCTTTGATCATAAGCTTACTTTCATTTTTCACATCAAGCAGCTATGTGTCAAGTGTAAAAGGGCACTGAACATCCACCATGTCTTCTCTCCTTTTGGGAAGAAATCATTGTTCTGTACCCAGTATCTATTGTGCCCTCATTTGATTCAAACTGGGCTATGGGTGTCTGGTCTGTGGTTCTTCCAGGGTGTCTGCCTTGTAGATGTTGGACCCTATTCACCACCTAGGACTTTGACTCTTCACAGGAGCTTTCTGCACTTTTCCAGTCCAAAATTCATATAATGAGACCTGCGAACTTCTTAACCTCAGTCATTCGCAATATTTTACAAAAATGTATCCTTACCACAGCATCCCACCTGGGGTTGTGTCTTCCTTCCTGTATAGACTGTGCACTTTTGGAATAGATAGTCTGCCATTCCTTATTTTGACCTTCATGTTTAGATCATTCTTTGGATGACATTGCTGTCTCCAATGGTTAGCCCATCCCACCATGACTTGTAACCATCCCCACCTGAGACCTTTCTTTAAATCATGTGATACTTCCATTTGGAAGTACTGTTTCTCTTTGCTGAACATCTTTTTAACCATTCTTTTGCTCCTGTTTTTATGGATGATGAAATCTGGTGATTTTGTGGGCTCTGCCATGGTTTGTTGTGGCTTGATGGTTGCTTGCAGGATCCTTTTTACACTTTCTTTGTTTACTGCTGAGTTGTCTGCCATTTCTCTTGCTCTGGATCACCTAAAATTATGTATTATATTTATTATACTATTTACACTGACTCTCTTGGCTTTCTGTTGGTCCTGTAATCACTTAATGGTAGTTCACATCCTTTTCTTATCAATATTCAGAAATCACTGGCTTTTTTTTCACTATATTCCATTACTATGCAGATTTTCTGGCTACCTGGCCATGTCAGTATTTGCAGGAATGAGCTCTAATACTGCAGCTAAATCTTCCTACTCATGTGCTGTAACAGCCATGCCTGTCCCACATATAGACTATGGTCCTTTATTCAAGGCTGGCTAAGCTTCTCATCAATTGGTAGTCAACTTGGAGTGAGCAACATCATAAAAAGCTTTTATGGATGCAACCTTCTGTTGCTTTTTAGCCATCACTTGGTTACAGTTATTTAACCCATCATGTTCTTCTATCTGGTTGTGATCCACCAATCTGTGGTCTTTCTGACACTCAAGTCACAAGAGCCAACATTCTTCTGTTGTGCCATCATTATGACAGTGAGCGCAACACCATTTTAGACATGTATTTTCTATGAGTCTGCTCTCTTACATTGTCCAACTTAATTGTGTTTTTAATATTTTCTGAGCCATTGGCCCTTTTAATTCTTTCTTTAGTCTTTTATCTGTATTGTGGACATTGTTTAATTTTTAACTGTATTTATTTTTTATATTTTATAGAATTTTACTTTTAAAATTTTTCCTAGTTGCTTTGTGCCATAAAATGCCAAACAACCAATCAACTTTATATCCCACTGACTTGCCCCTAGCTATTTTAATCTTGTGACTCTGTCTATTCCAATGCATCTTCCATACCAGATCTTTATATAATCTCTCATTGTCCTTTCTTATTCACCCGATCCACCCACTGTGAGAGTTTCCTCTTAATTCCAGTTAAGAGATGATAATTTGCTATCCACATTGTGTGAGCATGGCCTATCTTTTTGTTCACTCCCTTACTTTCCATAATTATGAAGGAGGTACCTTGACTCCTAATAATTCTGCATGTATAACATCACATTCACAAGCCATTGGTTGAAATTTATTTTTCCTTCCTCTTGCTCATAATTCCAGGGAAAGAAAGTGTTTCTTCACGTTGAGTGAGGTATGAATTGACTCTGAAATTCGAAGTTCAATTTGTTTGATTTTGTGCTTCCTCAGACTAGAGTGAGGGTTTGTACACTTAAGTGTTGCTTGACAGGCAACATCCGGTAATTTTCAGGGTGGCTTCCCTTCATATCATATACCTGTTATACAGTTATATAATATTATGGTCTCTATGTTCTAGCCACTACATCTTGGATCTTGCTCTGTCTTCAAAGCTCTATAATTCCAGTGAAAAAATGTGGAACTTCATTTGTGTGGTTGGGGTGTGAACGAATCTCTTAATAATGGACAGTATTGAATCTTCAGCCAGTTGGTCTTTATTGTCAGTGCTAAGATTTCACTTTATCGAAATGAAGAGCATACCTGTTCCAGAAGTAGTGTGGTGATCCATACTAGAATGCTTTACTATATCTCAATTTTGCACACCTATATTTCTACTCAAGTGTTTTGTGTGTAGATCTTGCCTTCACTAGCCCCTCCCCCTGGTCAATGTGGGATTCCAAGCTGTATTTAAAACGAGTGTTTTGGAAGTTTACATCTTCTGGTACCAAAAATATATTTTCAATAATGCTTACCTCCAGTCACACTATCCTACCCTTTCACCCCATACTATTCAGATCTGATAATCTTGCCAGTCTCGAAAAAGTGAATAAGAAGGAATCATAGGGAGCTTATGTGTGTATTATGTATAGAGGATGCACTGATTTAAATGGAGAGAGTCACAAGATTAAAATCACCAAGGGCAATATATTGGGTTAAGCCAGATAGAGTTCATATCAATGAACTAAAGTGTTTATTATCAGAAATATATTTTTGGTATAAGTAAATGTACACTTTGAATAATTTTCTTTTAGTGGTTCTGTGTAACAAAAGAGAACTTAACTAATGGTTTAAACAGAAGACTTTTGATTTTTAGCTTTTGTTTCATAATTTAGGTTCCACATTCACTGCATCCTTCTTCAAGAATGTGAATCACAGGTGATCTGTTTCCAAACCAGAAATAATGTTCAAGACAGTATAAACATTTAAACAGCCTACTTGGATTTTTATTTTAAAATGTCCATATATTCAAAATTATGTTTGCAGCTATTAATAAATTAAATTTAGTTAACAATTTAGATTTAAGTGTAATAAAAGGTTTTAATTGCATTTTATACAAGGTGTCAATTGTTCCTCGGACAACAAATGTTCTTGGTTTTGCCCAGTATCTCCCATCAGACCAGAAGCTGTATTCTAGAGAAGAGGTATGTTTGTTTTAAATATTTAAATAGTTTTAAAGAATTTTTTCTATTTGTACAAGACCTTCAGGTCTTGGGTTTGAATCCCCCATAACCACCCAGTGTGCTTGCCCATTTAGCCATGGGGGTATTGTAATGTTACAGTAAATTCTATTATTTGTTGGTAAAAGAGTAGCTCAAGAGTTGGCAGTTGGTGGTGATGACTAGTTGCATCCTTCCTGGTTTTTGACTGCTAAATTAGGGTCGGCTAACAAGATTTTTTGTTTTAGTTTCGTAACATCTAAAATTATTTTTGCACAAACATATATCTGCATGAATTAACCAAATTGCAGTTATTTTTATAATGAAAATTAACTTCATATAAGGCAGTAATAAAACACATTTTAAGCTGACTTTAATTTAAAAAATGTGATATTTTAATTTATTATAACATTTGTTAATTTGTATAATGACTTATGGCTGTTTGAGATATACTGCTAAAATATAAAACTGTTTAATATTAAAATGAAATAGAAACAATCAATAATCTGAAAGGTTCTTTTAATAATTGATCAGATCAGTGTAATACATGAAAGGACATTCTGAAGTTATTTCATATTTCTAAACATTGTTTCTATGTAGAGATAAAGAAAGATTTATATTTATTCTTTACCAATTAGTTTTTCAAATATTTTTAGGTCCAGTAAAAGGTTTATATACTGACATCATCTCTTGTATCATACACGTACTGGAATACAGTGTTTATAAACTGCATTTTTTGACACACTCTGAGCATCATTTTAGATTATACTATGATATATAACTGTGTCCAAGATTCTGTGATTAAAGTTGAAGATTTCCTTGGGTACATTTTAGAATAACTAATATATTTTATCATGATGACATTTAAGTTATCCATGGATATATTTTATAACAGTTATCAAACATGTGGTTTACTGTGATTAAAGATTAAGTTAATTTTGGGTACATATTAGAACATTTACTAAACTGTTGATAGGACGTAAACTAATGTTTTACATTTACTGGATGATTTGTAGCTGTCATTCTCTTTACCAAGTAAATATGTGTTCTTTCATTATTATTATTATTATTATTCTATTTAAACTTTTTCAAATAAACAATTCACACCATAGCTCCAAGTTTACAGTTTGAGATCTAACTGTACACACACTATGTATGGGAATAACAATATAAAGGAAACAAACCTTGACCATCTTCTTAGCTAGTTAAGGCTTAAGTCATAATGAAAGTACCCACATTATGTGCCTTTTTATAATTGTAATCTGCAACAACAACATAGAATATATTTTATAGATCCAGAAAATGGAAGTATATTAGTACATTGTGACTTATACATACAACTTTCCATAATTTGAAAAGCTGATTTTGTTTTGTTTTCTGAAAAGTTCATAAATTGATGGTTAACTGTGAAAATTAGAAGGCAAAAGTTGTACTTGTTCAGCAGTGACAGTAGTACAAAACTATTTTGAATAAAAATTTGGTATTTTCCATGCAGATGTTAAAGCAAGTAAATATATTTACAAGTCTATGATGTAACTTACATTTGTTTATTAGGTTGAAGCATAAGAGTTTTCAAGTCAGTAAACTAATAAAGAAAAGGTATCTTTTAGTATTGGAAATTATAATAACCTTAGAGAATCCAAAGAAGATGTAAATTTTGACTGTTGTAGGTTGCCATCTTTGCTGTTGGACATTCTTCTTGTGATCCCCATTTGCAGGCACTGTTCAGTGAAGCAGTCAGTTTCTTTTGTTATTCTGCCAACAAAACAATACTTACACAAAACAAAAGTAAACTGTTTGAACATTTACAGATGAAGCTCTTTGAAACAGAATTCTAGTAATGGAGCAACAAAAGGTTATTTAGTAGTGTCAATTCTTGATTAAACCACATATCTAACAACTGCTCCTCTTGGTCACTTTATGATTTTTATGTATATTCCTCAGTTGATACATCAACTGTGTTTTACAAAAGTGCTCAAGGATATTTCAGTTTACTGTTGTTATAAATATAGCAACTTGCTGTCTGGTTCACTGTCTGCCATTGCTTTAATCAAAATGAAAAAAATGATTTGAGTAGTAAAAAGAACATACCACAGAATTGTAAGCATTAGCAAAAACTAAAAGAAAACAGTCATGAAATAGTTGTGAAACAAATGTGTTTCAATTTGTGGCAGCTCCTTCATCCTAGAGTGAGAAAGGAAAACCAAGTGAGTTTCAGTTGTGTCATCCAAACTGTCAAATTCAGAAAAAAATTATATCAAAAGAAAATAGGATTTATTTGTTATCTTTCCTTAATCAAAACATGAATTTCAGTAAAGAAAAGATAATATAGAGGGCTAATCTCTTTGATCTGCTACTCCCATTGCATCAGACTAATTTTCCAAATTCATAGCTAATCAGTGCTATTTGGAAGAGTGAAGCTAACAAATTAGGCCTCAGATAAAGCTAGATTATGAGCAGTTTGTTTGGTTTAGATGTATAGTACTGTACTTACCACTTATAAGCTAGAAGATTAGATGTCTGGATAAAGTAACATATGGGAAATAAAAGACTAGGCGTTTGGATAAAGTAATATACTATTGGGAATAAAAGGCAAGGTGTGTGGATAAAGTAACATGCCATTGGGAACAAAAGGCTAGGTGTTTGGATAATGTAACATGCTATTGGGAATAAAAACTACACACTGTAAATGAATAGAGTAACATGCCACTACAACCAGGGTTCAACCAAAAAAACAAATTTATTACATACACATATGTATATACTATGAGGACCATAGAAATCGAAAGTGTAGCTTTCAAACTGTTGAAATATAAAGTTAACAACTTTCAAAAACTCAGTAAAGAAGTGTGTGTCTTGCCAGGAATTGAAACTAATATTAATGACCAAGGGTATTCTGTATTTAAGCCACAAAATAACTAGAAACAATGAGTAATAGTCAACAGTAATAGTACTGTTCAGCTATATTTCATGAACTAACTTGTTTCAGTTCAGTGTAAACCTTTTCTTCACTTATTAGATCATGAAAGTCAAAAACATGTAATTATAAGTTACATAATTCTGTTCAAAATATGTGTATATAATTTAAACATTCTTGTATAACATTAATGATATCTGTACATCAGTCTCATAATACATGTCAAGTAATCAAAATAAATGTAATCATCTTGGAGATGGGTAAGCACTTTAATTGTGAATATAAAATTCATAGATAAATAAAATGGTAGAAGGATATAACAAAGGAATGATAAACAAATCCATAACCAAATAAAAACAAATTCACTATCTCACAATACCACCAATAAACTAAAAACTTTAACTGTTAAGTGTTTTGATGATGGTGGATAAAGAACTTGCATTAAAATCAAACATAAAACAACACGTCATGTTTTGTAATGCCTCAAGAAACTCGGGCAAATAAATTCAGAATAAAACTATTGCCAGTGTATACTTGGGCAAAACATAACAGGTTAAAAAACCTAACTTTATATCTTTTTGGGTTAGGAGAAGTAAGCAGTCAAAAAGTTGTAAAATTATTGTTGTTCTCCTTATTAAAGAAGCAAAACAGAAAAGGGCCAGCATAAAACAATATATCACTGGTAGATATTAATCTGAATTGTGCTTTGATGCCTGTAGCACATATACTAATATTTTAATGAGTACTGTTTCTAAAGGTTGCTACTCTCTGCAGCCACTTGGTTAAAACTTATGATTTAAGAATTGAGAGCCATGAAGGAAGTCTGAAGTGGATGAAATAGGTGTAGATGGTCTGAGATAATACCTCTGTGCTAATAGTTACCCTTGATGGCTGTAGCTCAAATCAGATTTGGGAAGAAATTATTTTTGAACTAACCTTCAAATACTATAGCATATTGGAATGCGTTTTAGTTGTTACAGTTTAAGAAAAATAGGATTTTAAGGAGTTATATGAAAGATTGCTGTTTTTATTGTCTGCTTTGCTCTTTTCCTAGTATCAAGAAATGATAAAGTAGACTAAATGTAGTGCTTTCAGGATTTGACTAAGATTAAAATAAAGCTCACTTATTTTAGAAAATAGTTTCAGTACATAATTAATTTTAAAAAAAACCTGACCATTTTAATGTAAATCATTTAATATTTTTCAAACTGAAAATATCACAGTTTGCCTAATGGACTCGTAAATGAACAAAAACTTATGTAGTTTTGTACATAAGTAAATTTTTCAAAATTTACTTTATATGTTTATACATTTTTTTAGGGAGACAGAATAGATCAAGCTTATGATTTCTGGTCTTGAATGAAGAGTTTTTTTAATCAGTTTATTTAGTATAGAATAGATCGAGTTACTGAGTTTTTGTGTTGAAAGAAAAGCTTTTTTAATCAGTTGTTTAGTATAGAATAGATCGAGTTACTGAGTTTTTGTGTTAATTGAAAAGCATTTTAATTAGTTGTTTATTATAGAATAGATTGAGCTACTCAGCTGCAATATTGAATGAAAGGTATCTTAAAATTAAAGTATTTCATAGCTGTATTGTATTGTATTGTTTTTAATTTTGCGTAAAGCTACTCGAGGGCTATCTGTGCTAGCTGTCCCTAATTTATCAGTGTAAGACTAGAGGTGAGACAGCTGGTCATCACCACCCACCGCCAACTCTTGGGCTACTCTTTTATCAACAGATAGTGGGATTGACCGTCACGTTATAATACCCCCACGACTGAAAGGGCGAGCATGTTTGGTGCGACTGGGATTTGAACCCGTGACCCTAGGATTACGAATTGAATGCCCTAAAACACTTGGCCATGCCAGGCCATTTCATAGCTAGAAGCATCATATAGTTGACTTATATATACTTTTATTGTATGTATCAGTATTGCAGTAAATGGATTGAATATATATAATAATAATCATGTTCAAATGGAAAGCAATAAGTATTGGAAGGTTGGTAAAAACTGCAGAATATATTTGTGTTACAATTGAAAGTAATAGATTCTTTATTCCTCTATTTTTCAGTTATTAGAGCATATGTGTATGGCTTTAGGTGGAAGAGTTGCTGAATCTTTGATATTCAACAAAGTTACTACAGGTAAAAGTTACCATTTATAAAGACAAGTGTACATCCAAAGAATCACTTATAAGTACCAGAGTATTAATATACTGTGTTAAAATGGGTCAAAGCTTTTTAATCACATAAAAATTAAACTTTTAGAGCCTTTGGAGGAATGAATTTCATCAGATTTCTCTGCTTAACTGATATATTTAACTTTTGAAAACCTCATCTTGTTGAAAAACTATAAAAGATGAATAAAAAATAACTGTGTTAAAATTCCAAAATAAAATTCTTTCTACCAGTGTCTAAAATGTTACAAGTGGTTATATAAGCATTTAAAGGAACACCGTAGTCATGAGATGTCAATCTGATGATAATGTTAAATTTGATCCAGTGTCGATGCCTGATGGTTTGACCCATTGTAGGTACCTGATGGTATCATAGATGTGGAATGAGTAGAAATAATTTAGATAATATTGATGTATTTTATAAAAAGAATTCACAAAGTCACCATAAGGAAGGATGACACATGATCATGAACATCTTCATCTCCAGAGAACAAATGATTAATCTGATATTATCAACCAAGAATGATTTATAGTCTTGATGTAACAGCTCTGTTTGAATAGCCTTGTGTGTTACTAATATATAATGTGTTATTAATATATATAATATTCAGTTCAGAATATCTTTTTGCTATTATTTGATTATTTGTCTTCATGTTGAAGTGAATGCTTGCTTTAATTTTCCAGAGTGTGTTTTTACAAAAAACGTTTTACTGGCTGTTAAGTTTGAAAATTATGTAACAATTATATAGGATTTTCTGAATGGAGAATTTTCACTTTTACTGTTAGAACAAACTTCGTTCCCATGAGAGAGATAATGATCAGCTTGGATGAATTTGTAACAGCTCCTGTCACATAGTTAGAAAACCAGAAAAACTGTGATAGTTAGGGAAAATTGTCTAATTTTTGCATGCTATCATTCTGTTTTTTTGGCACATTATTTTAGTGAATAAAAATTAGTGCATTACTACCATTAGTGTAAAAAAAAATTAGGGTTAAGTGTTATCAACAGTTGACAGCAAGAAAAAAGAAGATTGGGTAAGTACTTCCATTTTTTGTTTTTCCTGTTTATTCTTCATTTATTATTGTAAAAAATAAAAATGTAAAAAAGGATCTCTTAACTTAAAATAAATAACAATGTAATAAAAATGTTTCACAAGGCACACACATGAGCTACTCGCTGGTGGGTAGTGCAGCTCAGCTCTGGGTAGCATTCTCCAAGTGACTTACAACTTGTGTAGCACAAATAGAGGTGGTTCAAGGGGCAATTAAATAATAAAATTTAATTATAAGTAGATGTGTGCTCTTCATAGTTTGGAGATGTTTAACATAAATCAATGTAGTTGCATGTTACAGTTGAAAGTCATTCTGGAAATAAAAAGTAATTTAGATTTATTTCAATATTTTGTTGTTGTTGTTGGTTAGGAGGTCAGTCAAATTGACTAATGTTGTATAGAGTTATGAAAAACAAACATTTGAAATGTATTTAGGAGGCTTTAGAGATTATGCAAATGAAATTTGAGATTTTTAAATGAAGAAAAGTATTTTTATTTTAATGTGAAACTAATCTTGCACACAGAAACGAATACTCAACATGTTTAGGGACAAATCTTATTTTAGTTTATTTAAAGTACTTCACAAAAATATAATTTCTTGTATGTGAAAGGCTTATAAATTTACTGAAAGGCTGCCAAAATTTGTGAAGACATGCATACTATATTAAAAGTTAGTTGTATCAGTAACATATTAAGATTTTATATGGGTAAAAAGGGGTCAAATTGACCAAACCTGTATTGAAAGAGTTAATAGGAGGAAAAAAAAAAGTCTAATAACCATCATTATTATAAAAATGAAAGTACCATCCAAATTGTAAACAAATGCAACATTATACTCATTCTTAGGTTGTTTTTTTACTTCACTTAGGTGCCCAAGATGACTTAAAGAAGGTCACAAAGATGGCCTATGCCCAGATCAAACAGTATGGCATGAATGAGGATATTGGTCCATTGGCTTTTCCAACAGAAGAAGAAACCAAGAATTTTATTGGAGGAACACCTTTCAGTCGAAAATTGGCTAATGTAATGGATGAGGTTCGTTGTTTTTATGTTCAGAGCTAAAAAAACATATTTGGAAACATTGTAGAAACTTAATCATCAGTAACTTAGTTTCCTTTGCCATATAAAACTTGTATACACAAACATCTGTTTTTTTTTAACAAGTGTTAAGACATATAATTGCAATAAGACATTGTGTATCCATATCACAATATTTGACAATATAACATACATATTGTAAAATTATTGTCAGTCACGTTCATCCAAGATTTGAAAGTATGTTGAAATTTAATTAACAAAAATATTTAAATAATAATTGCTACCCCTCGGTGTGGATTCCTGTACGTGATGAGGGGACCTCCCAGGGAAGGTTCTGTACTGTCTGGTTACCTTCTCTGGGATCTAAACATCCACCCACGTGTTTGCCGTGTGTGGCGACCCGTGAAGGGGGGGAGGAGAGGATCCTGGTGGTTGAGGGGTCCAACCCTAACACACCACTTTGGCCTCAATTCCTGTAGACGGCAGCCTTTGGGTGGCCCCCCTTGGGTCAATCGGCTGGTCCACTTGGGCTAGAGTCAACCAAGTACCAGTGTTGGAAGTTCTCAACAGGTGTTGTGGACATTGTACCTGATGCTGGTGTATGGGTATAGTGCTCACGAAACCCTGGCGTTGCTGCATTGTCCTTGCATGACTTGGTAGTGTGTCCCCTTGTAGGGCTCCATGGTGGGTGGGGTCAGTGGGTACCGAAATTTTTCCTTTTTCCTATGGATCCTCCAAAAAATTTAAATAAAATTGTGAAAAAACAGTCAATGGGTGTTTACCACGCCTTGAATACTCAGAACAGCAATCTTCAACATCAGTAACACACGTACCTCATTTACTTATATTACATTCTCTTTCGGAAAAACCTTTAGGGCAAATGTCACTTTTTTTATTCAGAAGGGACGAGAGGGACTTGCTGGCTCTTCAAAGTCAGTAAAGAAGCTTCGATCTGGTGACATATTGGTTGAAACATCCACATCCCAACACTGAACTCCTCTTGAATTCAAAGGCAATTGGGGATATACCTATTGAGGTTACACCTCATGCTACTTTGAATTCTTCACGAGGAGTTATTGTTGAAAGGGATTTGAAGAACGTTTCCGAGTCAGAGATTCTCGCTGGTCTCTCCACTCAAGGAGTTTCTGCAGTGAGGTGCATCTCCACTCGCAAAGATGGAGTTACACTGCCAACAAATACCCTCGTTTTAACATTTACTTCACCACGTGCACCTGCCACCATCAAGGCAGGTTATCTTATTTGCAGGGTTCGGCCATACATTCCAAACCCTCTTCAATGTTTCCAATGTCAGAGATTTGGCCACTCAAAGACATCTTGTCGTGGTTCCTTGACATGTGCTCGTTGTGGAGGCAAGGACCACGATGCCTATGACTGTGACATGAACCCACATTGCGTCAACTGCAATGGTTCTCACCCCTCTTACTTTCATTCTTGCCCAAAATGGTTGGAGGAAAAAGAGGTGCAGCGTTTGAAAATGATACATAACATTAATTGTCCTGAAGCTCAGAAATTGCTATCCACCACTCCATCTCGGACATATGCTGCACTTCATTCCACAACTACAGTGGGAGTGCAGACAGATCTCTCTGTGCCTCCAAGAGAATCGTTTTCAAAACAAATGAAAAGCCTTTTGACCTCTGTGATTAAAAAGGTTGATGAATCAACATCCACACCCATCTCTGTTCCTCCCATACCTTCCAACAAACCTCAAAATCCACGTCCTTCAGTTTCAAAAACAGGCATTTCTTCTGATACATCTTTTTCTCCCACCACAAGAGACAAAACAATTATTTGTTCGCGTCCTCAGTCACTGGATTCCCCTTCCAATAACAAAAACCTGCCCACTCAACCCAGGGCAGGATCCATGGAGGTTGATAGACCTCCTCCGACTAAAGACAGTAAAGAAAAAAGACGTGGTCATAAACCGAAGGGTTCCCCAGCCACTTCACCTACCCATTCTTAAAAATGGCCACCTTGATACAATGGAACTGTCGAGGTTTACGTTCTAATCTGGATGATATCAAAACGCTGATTGCTTCCTACCATCCTGTTTGTCTTTCTTTACAAGAAACATTTCTCAAATCTGCTGATACAGTCTCCATTTGGCAGTTTTCTATGTACAGAAATGACAGGTTGTGTGATGGTCAAGTACATGGAGGGGTGGCACTGTTGGTTGATCAGCATGTGCCCACCCTGTCTTTGTCACTCAGCACACCCTTGGAGGCCGTAGCCATCCGTGTTTCCTTGGGTCATACCATCACTGTTTGTTCTCTGTACCTGTTCCCTGGAGAGACATATGATCAATCAGACCTTAATGCTCTCGTTGAACAGTTGCCGTTCTCCATTTCTAATCCTGGGGGATTTTAATGGACATCATCCCCTCTGGGGAAGTGCTGTTATTGATGGGAGGGGTCGATCTGTAGAGCGGATGCTCTCTAATCACAATCTTTCTCTTTTCAATACTGGTTCTTCCACTTACTTTCATGCACCTAGTCAGTCCTTTACCGCTATTGATCTCTCAGTTTGCTCCCCTTCATTATTCTCCCATTTTTCATGGAGGGTTGACAGTAATCCACTAGGCAGTGATCATTTTCCGATCCTTTTGAGAGAGACTGGCCGTGGTCGATGCCACCCTACCTGCGTGCCCAGGTGGAAGCTAAATCAGGCAGACTGGTCCACTTTCACTGCTCTCGCAGACTTGATCCTGCCATCGTAAATCAGCCATCAATAGACAACTATGTAGCAGTGGTAACTGACTGTATTATACAAGCAGCTGCTCAGTGTATTCCTAAAACCTTGACACGTTTTCCACGATATCCTCGTCCGTGGTGGAATCCTGCTTGCCACTTAGCACGGAAGGCTCAAAAACGGGCCTGGGATACTTTTCGTAGATATCCCACACTTTCAAACCGTGTTGCTTTCCAATGGGCCCGTGCACATGCTAGGTGGGTAAGACGTCAAAGTCAGAAGGAATCTTGGAATAAGTTCACAACTAGCATATCTTCTACCACTAGTTCTAAGATCATATGGGACATGATTCAAAAGGTTAATTGGCACTACAATTCTGTCCCCCTCTCGATCTTACTCTCTGATGGTCAGGAGGTGACTGATGTCCGGGAGCATCGCTGACACTCTAGGTGAAAGCTTTTGCCAGGTATCTAGCACTTCTGCTTGTTCCTCCACCTTCCTGGCCATCAAGACTCGGGCAGAACAATCACCTCTTTCCTTTCGAACTGACTGTTTCTTTGACTATAATTGTCCCTTTACCCTGGTGGAACTGAAAATGGCCCTTCATCGGTCTGCCAGTACGTCTGTTGGACCTGATGATATTCATTATGACATGCTGCACCATCTATCTCCTGCTTCTCTTGATGTCCTTCTGATTGTCTTCAACCGGATCTGGCAGGAGAATGTTTTTCCTGATGCCTGGTGCAAGGCTATTATTTTACCTTTCCCTAAGCCAGGGAAAGATCCCAAGATTCCTTCAAACTACCATCCAATTGCTTTGACGAGCTGTCTCTGTAAGACCTTAGAAAGGATGGTTAATGCTCATCTTGTTTGGTTCCTCGAATCAAACAACCTTCTCTCGCCCACCCAATGTGGGTTCCGTCAACAGCACTCCACCACAGACCACCTAATTCGTCTTGAAACATCTATCAGAGAAGCCTTTCTCAACCGCCAACATCTTGTATCAATATTCTTTGACATTGAGAAGGCTTACGACACAACATGGAGGTATGGCGTTTTGCGAGACCTCCATACATATGGTTTATGTGGCCATCTACCCATGTTTATTAAAAAATTTTTAATGGAGGGGAGATTCCAAGTTCGTGTGGGTTCGACACTTTCCCGTTCTTTTGTACAGGAACTTCGAGTCCCTCAAGGCTGTGTATTGAGTGTCACACTTTTCAGTATAAAGATAAATGCCATCACTGAACAACTCCCTCTCACTGTTGCCGAATGGGCTGTATGTCGACGACTTTCACATCTCATGTCAGTCATCAAGCATGAGATATATTGAGCGGCAACTACAAACTGCCCTCAATCGTATACGGAAGTGGACTCTGGTGAACGGCTTTAATTTCTCTCTCTCTAAAACTGTGTGCATGCACTTTTGCCATCGACGGGGTATTCACCCTGATCCTGAACTTCATATCGGTGAAGTTTTGCTGCCAGTGGTCCCGGAGACCAAGTTCTTGGGGCTTATCTCTGATCGTAAACTGACCTTTATACCACACTTAAAGCAGCTTCGGGTCAAATGCACAAGAGCACTGAACATCCTCCATGTCCTCTCTTCTACCAGTTGGGGGACAGATCGCTGTTCAATGTTAAAGGTATATCGTGCTCTTATTCGATTGAAACTCAACTATGGATCAATGGTCTATGGCTCTGCCAGACCCTCGGCCTTAAAGATGCTAGATCCCATTCATCACCAAGGACTTCGACTCTGCACTGGGGCTTTCCGTATTTCTCCAGTTCAAAGTATATACATTGTATCTCATGAACCTTCTCTACACCTTCGTCGTTTGCAACTATCTTTACAATATACTTCGTAACTTCATTCCTTACAAAGCATCCCACCTGGGAATGTGTTTTCCTTCCTCGGTGGGCAGTACTTTTCAGAACAGACGATCTGTCATTACTCCGTTTGGCCTTAGTGATCCGGCAATTGGATGAATTGGGTCTGTCCTTGGATAACATTGCAGATTCCACAGGTCGGCCCATCCCACCATGGCTTATTACAGTCCCCAAATGTGACTTTTCTTTCAGTCACCTAAAAAAGGCAGATACTCCAGATTGGAAGTACCATCTTTTATTCAATTAATATCTTTCAAACAATCATTCAGTTCCCATTTATACAGATGGTTCCAAATCAGGTAATTCAGTGGGCTCTCCTATGGTTTGCTGTGGTTCAGTAGTTGCGCGCAGAATCCCCTCTACAGCTTCTGTGTTCACTGCTGAATTGTATGCCATATCTCTTGCCCTGGATCATATTGCAGCTGAGCAGTACTCCAACTGCACTATTTATACTGATTCGCTTAGTTCTATACTTGCCTTGGAATCGCTACACGTTGGCTCACATCCTATTCTCGCTGATATTCAAAACCGACTGGCCAATTTCTCATTAACAGCTACTTCAATCCAGTTTTTCTGGATACCAGGCCATGTTGGTATTCGCGGGAACGAGCTTGTAGACATGGCAGCTAAATCTGTCTGCTCCAGCACCATCACCCCTGTGCCTATTCCGTACATGGACTATGGTCTTGTCTTCAAGGCTCGGCTCCGTGCCAGCTGGCAGTCCACTTGGAGTGAGCAACGCGACAACAAACTTTTTCAAATCAAACCCTATATTGGACTTTGGCCATCTAGCTTCCATAAAGTTCAGAAGGAGGAAGTTGTTCTCACTAGGCTACGCATTGGTCACAGTTTTTTAACTCATCATTTTCTTTTATCTGGAACTGATGCACCAATGTGTAGCACTCAAATCACTATCAGCCACGTTTTACTTTCTTGCCATCGTTAGAATTCTCAACGACGGCAATATTTTAAACATATTTTTCCCAGGGTCACTCTGTAACATTGGACAGTGTTATTGGTAATGGTGACACTGTCCACCTTGATAATGTTTTTAATTTTTTAATGGCCATTAATCTTTTTAATCTCATTTAAGTGTTGCATATTTATTCATTACACCTTTTCAATTGTGGTTCCTTTTTTACAGTTTTAATCTCTCTCATTCAATTTGACATTGGACAATGGCCAGAACATTAAATAACTCGACACCAGGACTGGAAAGGCTAACTTCAGGTGACTAACACTACTGTTTGAACTATTCATTTGAACTACTCGTTAGTCGTCCTGGCGAGTTGTCATTATACTTTTGCTGCATATCATTTCACACTTTTACTACTATACCTTTTAGTACTGGCCATATTGACTCATAACCTGGAACCAGGACTGGAAAGACCAACTTCAGGTGACTGACGGTGGTTTTTATACTTACCTGTTAGTCTTCCTGGCGGGTTATGATCATTACCATTCTGCTACAGGTAGTCCTTTACAACTTTGTTGACTGGATGTCAACATTGGTTTTTGCGCCATTTTCTGTTTTAATTGCCGTTTTGCTTTTATCTTCAATTACTTTTACAAATTTTACTCCATTTACTTGACTTTTATCTTTTTACTGGACATTTGGTTACTCATTATTACGATTTTGCTATGTGTCTTTTAAAACTCCTATTCTTTTACATTTTGATAATAGCTGCTATGACACATAACCCAGAACCAGGACTGGAAAGGCCAACTTCAGGTGATTGATGGTGGTTCTTGAACTTACCTGTTAGTCTTCCTGGCGGGTTATGATCATTACCATTTTGCTAGAGTAAATACTTTACAACTTTGTAGACTGGATGTCGACATTGGTTTTTATGCCATTTTCTGTTTTAATTGCTGTTTTGTTTTTACCTTCATTTACTTTTACAAATTTTACTCCATTTACTTGACTTTTATCTTTTTACTGGACATTTGACTACTCATTGTTACAATTTTGCTATGTATCTTTTAAAACTTCTATTATTTTACATTTTGATACTTGCTGCTATGACACATAACCCAGAACCATGACTGGAAAAGCCAACTTCAGGTGGCTGACGGTGGTTCTTGAACTTACCTGTTAGTCTTCCTGGCGGGTTATGATCATTACCATTTTGCTAGAGTAAGTACTTTACAACTTCTTTTACTCTGCTTTCTCTCTTAACATTGTAGACTAGGTGTCAACATTGGTTTTATACTTTTTTGTTTTACCTTCATTTCCATTTATGTCTTTTACTTCATTTACTTTATTTTTACATTTTTACCGGATGTTTGACGCAGATAGCCTCGCTGCTTTGTGCCATAAAAACTAAATCAATCAATCAATCAATAATTGCTAAATAAATATAAACAGCATGTCTTTGCCACTTTACTAATTGTATAATCACAACTCAAACAGTTAATATGAATTACATTTTTTCAGCAAGCCCGATTATTAATTGCCAAAGCTTATCGAAAAACAGAAATGGTGCTGAGTGAAAATAAGGACAAACTAAAACTGGTAAATATATTTTTTTAATTATGCATCTTTGAACTAGTACAGGTCAAAACTTATATAATTACTGAACATGTTTTTATTATTATTTAATAATATAATTCAGTTTGCTATGTTTTTACTTTCATTACTAAAGCTGGAATCTTGTCATTTTTGTCATACAGATGGCAGAAGCTCTTCTTCAGCGAGAGACGTTGAACTATTTAGATATTGAAGCTTTAATTGGGCCTCCTCCACATGGGAAAAAGAAACTCATTGAGGTATTAGATTTAGGTCCTGTTACTCCAGAGAAAGCTAAGCCTAATTCTCCAAAGTCTCCTCAGCCAACAGAATCTGAAGCACAAACTTCCAAGTGATTTTTGAGTAGTTTTCTTGTGTAAGCTTTTGTATAGTGTTAATCGTGATTTAGTTGAAAGGTTTGAATTGTATAATTGAAATAAAGTATCTTTCTTATTTATAGACCCAAATATTTGAACATTTCTCTCTTATTTCATGTGCTTTCCAACTATCTCAACTGGGATTAATACATCTAATGTTAAATTTTAAATTATGATAACATAGTAAACTAAAGAGTTCCTCAAGTTTTTGGTTACTTTAAAATAATTATTATTGGTAATAATGACAAATAGGCTTGTACTGAATAGGTGCCATGGTTGACATAAAGATTACTGGAAGGGAAGAAATACAAGTTTTACCCAATATTCAGTTGAGGCTTATTCCTTACCCATATCAGCCAGCTATCAAATTAGAATTCACATTTGGTTAATCATTTATCGTAATGAATCGTCCTTTTTGCAAAAGAACTAGCTCAGGGATGACCAACTTAGTATGCTCATGGGCCAGAGCTGTATAACGTGGTAAAGTATGTTCAGAACAGTTGTTTAAGTTTAAATTCCTGGTGTCTGTTGAAGACCCTCAGTTAATTATATGGTTTTGAATAAATTGCTAAATTAACATTTCCAAAACGTTCTCAGAACAATCATAGGATTGATGTGCTTGTGTACTGTTTTATTGTGGTTTTGCTAGTTTGGCCAAAATAAAATGTGATAAAAAAACAAGCCAGTGATTTAGTAATAAGCATTTATTGGTTACCTATACTTTTTGTTTTCTTAAATGGCCAATAAAGTGTGTATCAAAAATGAAAATCACTTTTGTGCAAGGTTTTGTACCTGTATGTTAGAATTTTGAATGGTGTGTTTGTAGCAAAATTTATGGAAAGTGGGGTTACATAAGTTTAGAGGTTATTACTTCATGAATTTTAGTTCACTAGTTTAGTTCTTGATGAAAGAATGTTTGCCTCTAAATCAAGCTTTGATAAATCCTTGGTACCAGGTTACTATGGCAACTCAAAACTTTTATCATGTACAGTTTCAATACAACTATTGAAAGGGCTAACTTTATAAATATCATCTCAATAAACACATCCATGTACTTTTTAATTTTCTAATATATACGGAATTTCTTGTATGTCTATTACTTTATGGAAAACACAAAATCAGAATGTAGTGTTGAATTAACGGACTAACTCAATAATCAGTCAACAACCTCTCCTTTAACATAACACATATGTATATATATTTATTTCTAAACTTTCAATAAAAGTTCAGACATTGAGCTATATGCTTCTCATGTCAAAACTAGCCCTTCAAAAATATTGAAGTTCATGAGCTACTTTGGGAATGTAGGATCCATCCTAAGAGTGAATTTTCAAGTCATACAAATAATGTGATTAGTACTTAATGACAACTACAAACAGTTATTTCATGTCATTCATTATCTGCACTTAAAATAAGATATACATATGCTTTCACTCTTTCAGCCTGTTCTACAACTATGTTTCAATTCAATCACTGTTGGCATCAGTATACAACAGAAACTCACAATTGTGTTGCCCCCCAGTGGCTCAGTGGTATGTCTGCGGACTTACACGCTGAAATCTGGGTTTCGATATCCGATATCCGTGGTTGGCAGAGCACAGATAGCCCATTGTGTAGCTTTGTGTTTAATTCAAAACAACAACAACACAATTGTATTACTGATATGGGACCACAGGAGCTTCCAATAAAACGTGTTTCAAGAACAGAATGCATAGTTGTATTCCTTTATCCATATGAAATGCACACATTAGTTTCAGTAAAGGTGGATAAATTAGCCATGGAAGATTTGACATATAAAATGTTGAATAACTCGTTTCATCACTGGTTTAAGCAAGTTTTAAACTACTCCAACCTTTATATGGTCCATTGAGATATTTTCCTTATCCATAGTATAAGTGGATAAATTAGACACGGAAGACTTATAAATTTGACATAGTCAAAAAAATGTTAAATAACTCGTTTCATCACTGGTTTAGGCCAGTCTCAAACTACTGCAACCTTTACATGGTCTGTTTAGATATTTTCCTTATCTAAAGTATAAGCAAGAAACATGCATCATCACACACTTCTTAGGTTTTACCTTTAATCCAGCCATTCTTTTCTGCTCCAAAACCATGGACAAGTTAAGGAAGGCAAACACTAATGTTTGGTCAAATACCAAAATAGCATTCACATCACAGCCCTTTAAGCATAAACACCTTCAGCTTTTCAAAGATGTTAAACTTTATCAGGTTCTAAAAGCAGTTTGACCCTTCTGTTTTCATCTGCTTCAAGCTGTCAATATTCAGAGGATTGGTCTAGTGTGCTGAACCATTGGATACCTTCCAACTTGTGAAGACATCTTTTTCTGAGAACAGACAAGTGTCAGTGTTTATCATAATTCCATCATCGCTAGCATCAGTATTCAACAGAGACTCATAATATTATCACTGATATGGGACCAGAGAAGTTTTCAATAAAGCAGAAATCAATACAGAACTTGCTTACATCTTTCTTCTTCCTTACCATTACCAGTGAATCTTACCACACATATACACACTGAAAATAAATGATACTCTCTTTCAAGGTATGGTGTATTACTGCACTGGTTATAAATCCTAGTGGTCCAGATAAATTTGTGCATCATTGTTTAAAAATATTATTATATCCTGTTTTTTCCTCGAGATGGATTCCTGTACTTGATGAAGGGACCTCCAAGAGAGGCTCTCAATTTCAATTTACCTCCTGAATATCCTTCCCTGTGTTTGCTGTGAGTGGGAGGACAGGATCCTAGTGGTTGAGGGTCCAACCCAAATATGCCACTTTGGCCTTGAATTCCTGTAGACAAGCAGCCTTGGGATGGCCCTCCACTTGGTCTAGGTTCAATGAAGTACAAGTGTTGGATGTACTCAACAGGTGTTGTGGACATTGTGTCTGATGCTGATGTTTGGGTGCAGTGCTCATAAAACCCTGGCATAATTGCAATGTTCTTGTTTGGCATTGCAGAGTATCCTCTCATGGTGGGTGGTGACAGTGGGCACTGAAATTTTATTTTATTATGGATACCCCAATTCATGAACAAAAAATGAAGAAATGGAGAAAAGCAGATTGTTGGAAAACAATCACGTATGGATGGCTCTGTTATACAGTCACCATCAAAGTTGGACTCAACACTTCAATTTCTCATTCTGCATTCATTGTCTGAGAAATCTTTAGGGCAGATGCCTCCCTTTTCATTCAAAAGGGATTAGAGGGGTTTCAAGCTCCCCCAAGTCAGTAATAAAGTTGCACTCAGGAGACATCTTGGTGGAAACATCTTTACCACAACACACCAAACTCTTCCTGAATTCAAAGAGCACAGGAAATATACCCATTTAGGTTGCTCCCCTTAATTCATCAAGAGTAGTTATTGTTAAGAAGGAGTTGAAGAACGTTTCCAAGAAGGAGATCTTCGCTGGTTTTTCTACCCAAGGCATTTCTGTGGTGTGCCAAATCTCCACTTACAAAGATGGAATGATGATGAATACTAATGTTCTGATTTTTACGTTCACATCACCATGTCCACCTGCCACAATCAAGGCAGGTTATCTGAACTGTAAGGTACAACCATACATTCCCAACCCTCTCAGATGTTTCCAGTATTAGGGTTTGGTCACTTGAAGACATCATGTTGCAGTTCTTTGAGAAGTGCTCATTGTGGTAGCAAGGACCACGACACCTACAAGTGCAAACCGTAGTGGTCCACACCCCTCTTGCTCGAGTTCTTGCCCTGAGTGGGTGGAAGAGAAAGAGGTGCAACAGTTGAAGACTGTGAACAATATCTCCCACCCAGAGGCTTGTAAGTTATTATCTCCCATTCCATCTCGGACATATGCTGATGCAATCCATTCCACTGTCATAGTGGGAGTGCATATATACAGATCTCTCCATGCCTCCAGCAGAGTCATTTGCAAAACATCTGAAGAGTCTTTTGCCCTTCACGATCAAAAAGTTGACGAGTCCACAAAAACTTCCATCTCTGTCTTTGCCACTCCTTCTGGTAGCTGAGTCCACTTCCTTTGGCTTGAGTTTGGGTGTTTCCTCGTGTCCAGCCCTGAGATGCAAAACAATTATTCACGTCTTCAGTTACTGGAATCTTCATCCACAGACAGAGACCTGCTAATTTAACACAGGGCAGGATCCATGGAGGTTGCTATGCCTTTGTCCAATAAAGGAAAAAATGTGTTCAAAAACAGAAGGGCTCAGAGCTCCATTCTTCTCCACATAAATAAAAATAGCCACTTTGATAAAGTGGAGCTGTTGAGGTTTTCATCAAATATAGATGACATTAAGGATTTGATTGATTCTCATCATTCTGTGTGTCTCTCCTTACAGGAAACATTTCTACTACCTGCTGATGCATCCACCTTTCAGCAGTTTTTGTTGTATAGAAATTACAGGTTGTGTGATGGACAAGGGCATGGAGGGGTGGCACTGCTATTTGATCAGCATGTGCATGCCCTGTCTTTGCCACTTGAATACACCCTTGGCAGCCATAACCATTCACTGGATTATACCATCACTATTTGTTCTCTCTACCTTCTTCTGGAGAGACCTATGATCAGTCAGACCCTGATGCCCTCTTTCAACATTTAGCGTCTTTTCTTAATCCTGTGGGATTTTAATTGACATGATCCCTTCTGGAGTTGTGGCTGATCTTAATGGGATAGGTCGTCCCCTTCAGTGTATGCTCTTGACTCACAAGTTTTCTCTCCAGTACTGGTTTTTATACTTATTTTCATGCATCTAGTCAGTCTTTTTTTGCTGCTATTGATCTATCAACACACTTTTCTTAAAGGGTTGACAATAAACCATGGGGCAATGATCATTTCTCTGTCATCTTGAGGGAGACTGACCAAGGTTGATGCCACCTAACCCCTGTGCATCAATATGGAAGCTGGACTAGGCCAACTGGCCCTCTTTCACTGGTCTCTTGGAACTTGATCCTGCTGTCATCTATAAGCCTTTGATAGGCAACTGCATGGCAGCAGTGTGACTGACTGCATTGTCTAGGCAGCTGCTCAGTGTTTTTCACAGCATCCATCCGTGGCAAAATCTTGCTTGCCACATAGCACAGAAGGTTCAAAAACAGGCCTGGGATGCCTTTCATAGGTATCCCACATTTTAAACTCCATTGTTTTTTCAGTGGGCCTGTGCACATGCTCAGAAGGTCATACGTCAAAGCTAGAGGAATCTTGGATTAAGTACACAACTGGCATCTCTTCTACCACTTGTTTCAAAGTCATATGGGACAAGATTCAGAAGGTCAGTGGGCAGTATACTTCTGCCCCTTTTGATCTTTCTCTCTGTTGGCCAGGAAGTTGCTGATGCCCAAAGCATCAAAGATACTCTTGGAAAAACTTTTTTCGTGCATCTAGCATTTCTGCTTCATCCCCCACCATCAAGATTTAAGCAGAGCGATCACCTATTTCCTTTCTGGCTGATTGTCTGTATGACTATAATCGCCCTTTTACATTGGTGGAACTCACCCTGGCAGTACCTCAATCAGATCTAATGATATTCACTATAAGATGCTGCTTCTCTTACCTCTCTTCTTGTAGTTCTAAACCAGATCTGGCAGGAGAGTTCTTTTCCTCAGCTTGGCACTGGGTTATTGTTCTCCCTTTTTCCAAGCCCAGGAAGGATTCCAATATTCTTTTAAACCATCTTCCAGTTGCTTTGACGAACTGCCTCTGTAAGATCTTAAAGAGGATGGTTAATGCTCGTCTGGTTTGGTTCCTTAAATCAAACAACTTCCTCTTGCCCACTCAGTGTGGAATTTAATGACAGCACTCCAATGTAGACTACCTGATTCGACTTGAAATATCATTCAGGGAAGTCTTTCTCAAGTAACAACATCTTGTTTGTGATTTTTTTTTTACCTTGAGAAAGCTCATGGTACTACATGGAGGTATGGCATTTTACAAGACATCAAGCAGCTATGCATTAAGTGTATAAGTGCACTGAACATCCTCCATGCCCTCTCTTTCACATCTAAGGGAGAAGATCAATGTTCTATGCTAAAAATCTATTGTGCCTTCATATGATCAAAACCAAACTATGAGTCTCTGGTCTATGGCTCTGCCAGAACCTTGGCCTTGAAGATGTTGGACCCCATTCATCTGCATGGGGTTTTCCACAGTTCTCCAGTCCAAAGTTTGTACACTGAGTCTCATTAATCTCCTCTACACCTCAGCAATTTGCAACTGCCTTTACTGTATGCTTCAAACCTTCGATCCTTACCAAAGGTTGTATTTCCCTTCATCAGTGAGCCATGCGTTTTTTCAATAGATAGTTTACCATTGTTCCTTTTGGGCTTTGTAACCAGGTGCAGTTGGCTGAATTAGGTCTGTCCTTGGATTACATTGCTGTCTCCACAGGTCAGCCCATTCCACCGTGTGTCCTTTCTTTGAGTCATCTGAAGAAGGCAGATACTCCCGATTGGAAGTACCATCTATTTGCTGAACATCTTTTGAACCATCTATTCATTCCCTTTTATATGGATGGTTCAAAATCTGGTGACTCTGTGGGCTCTCCCATAGTTTGTTGTGATTTGTTGGTTGCACAAAGGATCCTCTCCACACTTTTTGCATTCATTGCCGAATTGTACGCTATTTCTCTTGCCCTGGATCACATAGAAACTATGCAGTACACAAACTGTACTGTTTATACCAACTTGCTTAGCTCTCTACTGGCCCTGGAATTGTTTCATGTTACTTCTCACACCTGTTCTCATCGATATTCAAATCTGATTGACCCATTTCTCTTTATCATCTACCTCTATCCAGTTTTACGAGGCCACGTTGGTATTTGAGGGAATGAGCTCACTGATACTGCAGCTAAGTCTATCTACTCTGGTGCTGTAACTATTCCATACATGGACTATCACCCTTTATTCAAGGCTTGGATCTATGCCAGTTGGCAGTCGACTTGGAGTGAGCAATGTGATAAGCTTTTCCAGATCAAACCTTCTCATTGGACTTGAGCTGTCTTATTTCCATAAGGATCAGAAAGAAGTTGTCCTAACTGGGCTACATATTGGTCGCAGTTTTTTTCAACTCATCTCCTTTTATCTGGGACTGATGCACCAATGTGTGACACTCAAGTCACACTTGCCCACATTTTATGGTTGTGCCGTTGTTAAGACCATGAATGACAGCATTTTAGACACATTTCTCACCAAGAGTTGTTCCTGATGTTGGACAGTGTCATTGGCAATGTTGACACTGTCCACCTTACAAATGTTTTTAATTTTTAAGGACCATTTAAGTTTTGATCCAACATTGGGCTACTGTTTTTGTTTTAACTTAAATTCCCTTTACACTTTACAATACTTTCATTGTTATTTTTTTATAGGTTGTTTGCACCATAAATTGTCGAATAACAACAATATTTCCTGTTCTTATGTCATGGCAAGTGATTGTAGTGCTATTGAATTAGCTATTTAACCCACAAATACATCAGCATACTGACCAGCAGGTGACTGACACTTCCTTACTGGTATAAAGTTGCACTGCTGTTGTATTCCTTAACTTGCTATGTCAGAGACACTGGAAAACAAGTATTTGTTTTTACATATAGTACAATTGGAGCAACATTAGTGTTATATCTAGTATAAGTTACCTTCACTTCATGACTATTCCAGCACGAAACTGGATTCCTGATCGTCTATAATTGCATAGCAACACTGGGACTTCTTCCCCTGATGTCTATGATACTTCTGACTGTTTTCTGGACAGAAAATTATGTTTTCCATATTGGCTCAACAGCTATTTTATACTATGAAGTTTGCAGAGAACTTGTGTAATACATCCATTCCAATGATGACAATACATCAACCAAAATTTAGTCTTCATTCTACCGTTACATGGTTTAGATATAGTAAGAAATGCATCTCTCTGTTGAAACTTTAACATATCACTATCTAGCAAGATAAATGAGTGTTTGCTGGTTAGAATGACGGTTTCACATGAAGTTTCTGATACATTGCAGTATCCATTCAGGTCCCTGCACCTCCTGTGTGAATCATGAACTTTGCTGCCTCTGACAATAAGGTCTTGTATCTTTACAGGAATGTATTAAACACCACCAAAAAGATAAGGACAATTCATTCAGAAATGTTTCTGCAGGTCTCAACAATAGCATGGGTTGAAACAAAAAAAGCCTTTAAAGGAAACTGCACAGTTCATAATGGAACTTGAATCTGTTAGAGTTGAGGACAAATAACTAAAAAATACCATCCAGACATTATTGGATCACTAAAACACTTACATAAATAGATGTACAGAAGGAAGAAGGTAAACCACTAAAATATACGAAACGTATGATACCAGGAATAAAAACTCCTAAACAGTACCAGGAAAAGGGAAATACAATCGATGTGGGTATTCTCTTTACAGCTTAGACTTAAGGGAATCAACAGCTGTTACTAAACCAAGGAGATTACATTGAGGATGTTTCTCAAGACTTGCCCACATCAGCAAAGAGATAACCAGACATAATAACAGAAATTAGCTAGATTTACTGGGGTAGTTCAGCTGGGAATACTCTCTCTACCCCAAATGAAACAAGAACTTCATCATTTGAAGAGAACCACATATGAGTTTATGAGGTGATTGACAGAATACTTTGCAGTATGTTGATTGAAACTGGTTCAACTGCTACAAATGTTTGATTCAATGTGGTAATGAAAAGTATCGAGTTGACTCCAATAGTGAAGAAAGAAAATGGAGTGATGTGAAAAGCAAGTGGACACAGTTTCAATAACAGGAAAATTAAAAGTCACACTTATTGTAGGAAATCTACAGCCTGTATTATGTAGATAAATGACACCAAGGAAGAATGCATATTGGAAGACTTTATGCAGAGATATGGATGCAAGGTTAGGCCAGTTTCAAGTAGCATCACAATTTATGACCAGGAAATCCATATCTACTACAACGATATTAACACAGTACAGGATGAATGTGTGACAACAGTTAGGGTAGACATTGTATCTTCAAGAACTAAAATAGTCAATTAGGAATACATTTACATCTAGTGACTCAGGCATTTCAAAACCAAAAACTTTTGCATGTCTTGAGGAATTAATGATTAGAAGAATTTTCATGGATCTGACAAATAATGATATAATACACGACTATACTGAGGAAAAAAAAATTAAATTAGCTTGTTATAAGATTAAAATGTTGTGACATTAGTGCTAATAAAATCAGATTTAATCAATATGGCATGATATAGCTGAAGAATTCCTGTTGCAAAAAAGGACAAACTCCAAAAATGGTAATGGAAAGGGCTATAACTTGTAATGAAAAACATAAATAATGTGTTTAAATAACTCAGAAATAGTGGCTGTACAAACCAAAGTTAATCCTCCATGATTATCCTTGAATGTATATCAGAGAGAAAGTAGCTAATTAGGCAGCTCCAGAGATGAACTTATGGGCTGAAAGTCAAGTTGCTGTGGAGCCCAGCATTCCTCTAAAAATGCTACAAGAGGATCACCAAAGATAAGAATGATAGATCTTCCAATGAATCTACTTGACCACCTACCTAGGAAGAACTCTTTCAGTGACAGGATAGATAGTAGTAAAATGGTACTACTAGAGGTAAGACAATTGGTTTCAAAAGAGAATACTAAAAACACTTTGTAAATGGACAGTTGAGTTTTATTTGTCTATAAGGATTGTTCAAAGTATAATACTTAACAATGTAAGGGGACATTGTTGTAAGATATATACTCTTCAAAAAAAGAAACGCAAAAGGCAAAATTTGAGACATATTGTTAACAAGTTTATTTATTCCGGGTAGTTCTGTATGACATGTGTGAAACTTTGCACATTCACTGCTGAACATCCAAAGTCTGCAAAGGCAAAGTCCACGCTCACTAGTTGAAGTTTAACGTCAATAACGAGTATGCCCCCCGTGAGCATCAATAACTGCTTGGCATCTCCTGCCCAAGGAAGCGATGAGATGACGAATCACATCCTGTGGAATGGCTGTCCACTCAGCCTGCAAAGCTGCTGCAAGCTGAGGTAGAGTCTGTGGTTGAGGTTGTCGCTGTCGCAGACGTCGGTCCAACTCGTCCCAAAGATGTTCGATGGGGTTTAAATCTGGTGATCTGGAGGGCCAGGGAAGAACATTGATGTTATGGTGTCTCAAGAAGACAGTGGTGAGTCAGGCTGTATGAGGACGGGCGTTGTCATGTTGAAAAACGTCGTTGACGTTCACCATGATGGGTTGCACATGGGGCCTAAGAATCTCGTTGACGGTTGAATACGGTGTGATCGGAAATCCTACGCATCGCTGGTATGGTTGAGGCATTAGATGTCGCAGTGGTGGTCATATCCCGAAGGTAACGTAACCGGATGTAGCAAACTTGTGCGGGCGTGGTCACACGAGGTCTGCCAGATCGTAGACGGTCACGAGTTGATCCATGTTGTTGGTGATGATTCCATAGCCTTGTGATGGTGCTTGGGTGGGCATTCACAGCTCTGGCAACATCTGATCGAGATTCGCCTGCTTGCAAGCAACCAATGGCGTTGTTGCATTGTGCTTCAGTCAGTCTTGGTGTAACTGTATTGCGTGTCGGTGGCTTAACACTGAACTATGGAAACCGAGAACCCGTCACTTTTATAGTGATTTTGCACATGTTGCACTTGCAGAACATGCAGATCTCTCAAACAGATTTATTGGACACGAATGTGTTTTGGCGAAACATCTGACGTTTTCCTCCGTTTTCAAAGTGCACAACTTTTATTGTCATTTTGGTCTGACAATCAGTGCCTTAACACATATAACATCACATACTCTGAGCTTGTAACGTTATTACATATATTTCTCTTTAAAATAACAAAAATATCCCTTTTGCGTTTCTTTTTTTTTGAAGAGTATATTTTAAATGCTTAACTTGGATATTTTGTACAGGGAGCTCATCACTTAGATGACATCAAGAATCTAGTAATATTGGGCAGTATCTAGAAAAAGACACATCGTTTATAGATATAATTAATGAATTGGAAAAGAATATGAGTAATGAATTAAAAATTAAGGATAAATTATCAGGTATTCCATGAGCTTCAATTCAGTGTTATACAGTTAGTATATTGTACTTATTGACTTATCAAGTAAATATGCAAGTTTTTCTTACAACCAGATTATTAGCAAGGACCCCTACTGGATTATCGTGTATCACAGTGTGAAGTTTTTAAGAAACTTAACATCACTTTTAAAGAGTTTGAGATTTATACCTTGACCACTTATATTATCAACTGTACTAATATCACTGCTCCTTCTCAGAGTCTCTTTACAGTACCAACACAAAATTTCACTTCAGTCTATCAAAAGAGGTATCCTTCACCAACAAACCACATGGCACTTCTGCCCGAGAGCCATGAGTACATTCACCACACTACTGCTAATAACAGTGCAAACATCTGTGCTTTTATAGCATGATGCTGGTGTGTTAGTCTGGCTGAATGTCAGCCAATAACAATCAACATGTGATTGTACTCCACATTTTCAGAGTAGACAAGTAGCAATTCTATAATATTTATATTTTGTTCAATGTGTCCATAATTATTTCTAATATCGTAGATATGCTGAATCAGTTTCATTAATATTAACTCAAATGATCATAACATCAATTACTTTAATTAACAATGATAAAATTTTCAAATATTCAGAGTATAGACTGGTATTGTATTAGGTAACATCAAAGGGGTTAGAAATCGAAGACGACAAGCTTCACAATTTCATAAACAGGTAGGAATGGAATGGTTTTCGATAACAGTACAAATTTGCATGTTTGAAGTCGAGCACAAAGCTATACAAGGGGCTGTCTGTGATCTGGAATTTTGACATCAAGTTTCTAGCATTGCAAGTCCACAGATATACTGCTCTGCAAAAGTTCAAACCATAAACACATAATAGGAGTCATATTCTTCCCTATAATGGCTCACGCACACATGTAGTTTACTTTAAGACCAACCCCTGTATGCATGAAGCAACATAACTAGCCTCATTTTGGAAGAACCACAAAACTGACTTTTCACACTTCAAACAGAAGCATAAAAACTCACTAATACAAAACCTTTAATTCTTTGTGTAAGATTTGAGCCACTTGTGTACATGAAACTCTTCTCTCACATGAAAATGGAAGGTTTGGCTAATTATACAACATCCTGTGTTAATAGTACTCTATGAAGTTGTTTTACACTGTTTTTGCTCAATAAACAATAGAATTTAGTTAAAGTGAGTTTTGTTAAATTAGTATTACATAATAAATTTTAAGTGTACCAGATATATCTAATTAAAAAAATATATGGTAGTCAATGAGAAATTAAATTTGTTGTTTTATGTTTTTTTATTCTACTTATGATTGTTCAGTTTCAACATATCACCAGTACACTCAATACATATTTTTCAAATAGTTATCATAATAAAAAGTTTAGGCATTTTTGTATTACAATGTAAAGTTGTTGTTTTTATCAAATAAAGCATATCTGAAATTTCATTAAATGAAGACAATATTGAAATAAGATATTTAGTTTATGTTCACAAGGTTTCAGGTATCTTCAAAATTTTGTAGTTAGTTTGAAATTTGTGCAAAGCTACATGAAGCAGTGTTAGACTAAAGGGAAGGCAGCTAGTCAACACCATCCACCACCAATTCTTTGGTCACTCTTTTATCAACAAATAGTTGGATTCAGTGTCACATTATTATGCCCCATGGCTGCAAGGGCAAGTATATTAGGTGATAGGGATTTGAACCTGTGACCTGAAGATTGTGAGTCAAGCACCCTAACCACCAGGCCATGCTAGGTCTCAACAGTTTATGTATAAAATACTGAGAAAATCCCATTTCCTTCTTATCCAAATGTGCATGGAGGCATCCCACTGAACCAATTCAGTACTGGAGAAGAAACACTAACCATCGTTCTAAATTAACTATGTATATCTGTACAAGATGTAGCAAGATTTTAATAACAATTTAAATATTGTATTTTATACACACACAAACAAACAAACAAACAAACAGATTTGTTACACAAGTATCTGTACTCAAGACATGTTTGTCAATTGTCAGTCTCAATTAAACTGACAATTTGGAATGCAAGGTGATATTCATAAGCAGAATACTTTTATCCATTGTACAGTTTGCATATCCTCTGGTACATACAAAATCCACACTTTTGTCCATATTCTATTTTCTGCAGCATGAACTGTCACTAAATCAGTATTGGACAACAAAATCAATAATCATTGAATGATATCAAACACCTGATGCTATGTTTTATGGTGTTCTGTAGAAGGTTGATTCTCCAAATGTGCACTTTGATTCTCCAGCTGAGCACAGAGGGTTATTTAACCTTTAAATAAAATTCAAGACAGAAGATGGTTAGCTGAAACCTTTTGCAAAAAATGTATAAAAAACATAAGTATAATTTTTAATATAATTTTATTATTTCTTTATAATCACAATTCTTAATATGAAAAATATTTCATAGACAAATATGCATAATTTTACATTATAAAGCAATATTGTTTCATTATACATGCATTATAACTAATTTCAAAATTTGATCATAACAATGCAAAATTTAGTCTAAGACAGCATTATCTTCATTGTATCAAGTCTTTGTTATTAGTTTTTAGCATGCTTCTGTGGAAATAATTTTACACTGCCAAACTATCCGAATGAATTTATTCATTTAACATATACTTTGTAAAAATAAGGGTTAACAAGAAGAGTTTCATGGCTGTTATATTTTTTGGTTAAAAATGTCAACATTCTTCTTGCCCATTTTACAGCAAGACCCAACAAATACACCTGTTTTGTGATGTCAAGTGAGCTGAATAGATCACAAAATTTCATACACAGGGGCTGAATGGATGGGTCAAAGAAGAAAATAGATCATTTAAATTGTAAAATTTTATCAAACAATGAACTTTGTGATTAACAATCACAAGCATGAGTCAATCTCAGAAACGGACGAATGTATTTAGCAATGTCAACAGTAATACCCCACTGAGGACACTCCTTTTCAAAGTCAGCTGCATTACCATAACCTCCAACATAACCATTCAGGCGAGTAGCAACATGAGATTGAATAAGCTTTGTCCCTTCAAATCCAAGACTTTTACACAAGGCAGGATGTTTCTGAAGAAGGTACTTCTGGTGATAGCTATAAAGAAAAGTTGGAAACACCATTTTAACTCTAATTTTACCCTATTATAACCTATGGTGATAATACATTTGTACTTACAGAAAATAATGACCTGTAATTGATGCACGTATGATATGTTATAAACAAAAATAAATACTGCACTAATTGAAAGGATCCTAGGGTAGAGGTTACAATTTGGAATATAAAATGCACCCTAGGTTTTGGAGGTGACTGAAGAAGTAGGATCCACACTGCAGTGGGGTACACTGTTTATCAGTCCTAATGCCCATTTGCCAGCCTACCGTGAAGAATATTTAAATAATAAAATAATCAAAGGAATAGAAATTAGGAGAGATGTTATGGTGCTGGATGTATTAAAAAGGAAAATGTTTTAAAAAGTATGCAATTCAAGATATTAACTGATATGTATGATAAAGCAAGTTTAAATCAAGCAAAACCAGTACTGTAACTAAGTATTGGAACTTGTCATACTTAAACTATATTCACCAGTGGCTTTTATTGCTTCACTATAAAACTCCATCTTTAATCTCAAAGCAAGTTTAGCTTGAAATATAATACCTATACCTCAACTTGTTCTTTTAATAGATACAACATTCTTATTTGTGTAACACTGAATTTAAAAATTTACACACACACATTATGGGCTAGAGCATCCACATCTGACTTTTTTTAATGTTTTTCTTGTAAACATTTGATGCCAGAAAAGTTGAGGTTAAACTGAATAGATGTGTACCACCAACACAAATTGGGTCTTACTTCTACCTGGTACTACTAAACCCAGGACACATCATATAAACTACCCTATGACTTTTGCTCCAGTGTTGGATTTTATTTTGTGGCTACATTTATTATTTGCAAATATAACTTTCATTTATTTTTCTTCTCTATGAAATTAAATTATGTTTCATCTAAGGTTTGAATATGCTGTTTAAAATTCACGCAATCCTTCCTTTTAATGTAATATGTTGTTCAAAAGATATGTGATGAAAACAATTAGATTCATATATATGTAGGAGAGACACTCAAAAACAGATTAAAAAAATCCAGAAATTACACCCTAAATGTAAAAAGAGACATAACAAACATTTGTGGACGTACTTATTCTAGAACTTTTATACGTGGGCCCAAAGGAATGCACAAAGTTTTCTATGTATCCATCTGCATTATTTATTTCTTAATTTATCGATGAAATACGGAGTTTCAGACAGGTGAACTTTCATGGAGACTAGCATATCAACTCCATAAACATCAAGTACAAATGGAAAATAGAAACCTCGACTTCACCAATTTATTCATCAGAATTTGTACTTTAGTATAAATTTTAATTTGGTACTGAACAACTTAATGGAATAAATAAAGTTTACTTTTCTGTGATCATGTTTAAAAAAAAAACATTTAATTATTTCTTGTTCACATGCTTACAAATGTGTCCACTAGATGAATTAAAGTATTAACAAACTTGTTTGTTTCTTTCACTATTTAAGGTGTGTGTTCCAAAACACATTGTCTTTTTCTGTCTTGCTTTTACCCTATCAGCCATTGCAAGATCACATTACTTGTGCATGCATACTTTTGTACTTAACTGTCAAATGTTTTAAAACCCTGCAAAGTCACTCAAAATGTAACATACTTTTTCAAAGAAATACACTGTCAAATTAAAACAAAATTGGACTTATTCTAGTTACATTAATTCTCCAGTGTTATATACATTCTCTTATAATACTAAAACACACACACACATATAGTTGGCATTATTTTGCCTGAATTAGAAATTCTCCTTTGCTGAAAATACACTGAAATAACCTTGAAACTATATATATATGTCTATTACATGTTACAAAAGATGTATAATAACAGTTTTGGTTTACAATACATAATCTGGTCATTGAAGTTCCTGTAACTCCAAACTATTAATACCATTTTACTTACATCTCAGCTTCATAGAAAGTTGAGGCTTCCAAGATTTGTGTAACAATAGGTTTTGAATGACCTTGTTGCATATACTTGAAAGTTTTTTCTTCAAGCTCTTTTTGTTCTTTGTTGTGATAGAAAACAGCACACATATATTGCCTAGAGTGGTTCTGCAATGGGTTATGATTTGACCAAAATATTTCTAACAACTCTTCATATGTAGTAACTTCTGGGTCATATTCTAAGTCAACAGTTTCAGTGTGGTCTCCCCTACAAAATTTATTACACCAGGAGAATTAATTCATGTCTTTAATTCCAAGATGAATAATGTTACATTTTAACCCCATTCCCTGTATATCTGTGAAAATCTACTTTCCATAGATTCTAAAATTGTAGAGTTCTAAACAACAGATCCAAATCAAACTTTACTGGCCATTTCCCTTGGAGATAAAGAAAAATCTTTGATTTTGAAATTAAAATGTCAAAGTTGTCATTTCAAAAGATTTGAAATTAATATGTGTGTAATAACTAAAATTATGGTCAGTAGCTTTTGCTTCTCTTGCTTAGGAATGGGTTGGAAAAACTCAGGAAAAGGACAACAGTCATGTTTCACTTTCTAAACTTACAAAAAAGAAAATTAAAAATATCAAGGAAGTCACATGAAACACTTAACCTTTGACCTTAGGTTATATATAGTAAAAGCAAACAACATCAAAAATATATCTGAATGATGTTTCCAACTGCCTTTCTTTGTAACAACAGAAAAGATGTAATATTTCATTTCGTGCGAAGTTGACATGAACGAATTAACAGCATCTACTCTCAATCCAAATGATTGTCTTTTCAATAAAGCTTGATGCCACATTTATTATCATACCTCTCCAATGAAATTTCTGATCCATTACACCATACAGGGCATCTTTTGAGATCAAGTCTATGCCATGTTGAGTTTAAGTCATTTTTGTGGTAAAGTTTCCAAATCTAATATTGGGGAGAGGGGGGGGGTCTCAAAAAATTAAAAGTCTGTCAGAGTTCTTAACTCCATCAGGCCGGAGTGTGTTGATTTAGCACATCTATTGTTTATTTTGTTTCATTGCTTGGGAAGCATAATAGCTGAAATACTTTCAAACTTCAGAAGAACCATGTACAGATTATGTAGCTTCTTCAAATAAAATACTTCATTTGTAAAACTTTGCCACTCTGCAATTTTAAAAATATTTCAATTTTTGGTATTCTTACATTCTTTTAAAAAGCTTTTCTACAGAGTTGTTATAAAACTGATTTTGTTTTGATTACCAAACACCACAGAGAGTTACCTATTTATGATCAACTGCGTATAATAACTTTGTTGTTCACATTACAGATATCAAAACTCACTTTCTAAATGTTAAGCTTTCAGAATTACTACCATGACACAAATAAGTGTCAAGTAAGGCTGAGAGATAGTGACTTATAGAAAACTGAGAAATATATTTGTATTAAAAGTACAAGGTCAAATTAGCACTAAATTTTGTTGAAAACTAATATGACTTTCCCTCTAAGTAAACACAATGCCACAATATGACAACACGCCACTCATATGTACTTCAAAAAATTAAAAACTCTTAATTATTCTGAAATCAATTCAGAACAAGTTTGCAATTTCAAAAGTTTATGTATAAAATCAAATAAGAGTATTGTGTTGAATAAATTTCAGCAGTGAAATTTTGTGTATGTGCATGGTAGAGCCACTACAAGTCTATTTTGTTTAAATTCAACAGTAATTTTGTCCTTAAGTAAGAAGCAACTATCTGTGTGTTTTTCTTACAGCAAAGCCACATCAGACTATCTGCTGTGTTTACTGAAAGGGACTGAGCCTCTGATTTTAGCATTGTAAGTCTGTAGATTTACTGCTGTCCCAGCAGAGGATGGCATCTATCTAGACATGACAGAAATAATAAAGATAAGGTCTGAATATCTTCTTCTAACAGCTTTAGTATCAATGACATTTTATTTTGAAAAATGCAAGTTTGTTTACAAGAATGTTCTTAAAGTTCTAACAATGCGTATTTTTGTTTTGTCAATATACATTTTTACTCAAGTTCTTAAATGTTGTCGATTTAATATTACACAATAACATATATACTTTAAAACTTTATACACATACACACATATAATTTATCCTTTAAAAACTGAGCATTGAAACAGAGATGAGACAAAAAATATCTGGACTGGTTCAATATTTCACTATACTAGTGGTTCCCAATAACTGGTCTGTGATCATTGAAAAAATAGGGTAAAAAAAGTTCAGATACTAAAGAAATTTCTTTTTATAATGTAAAATAAAAGTGTTTTCAAAATTGATATTTTATGTAGTGTCCTTTAAATTTGGAAATTAGAACTAACAATCCTCAGATATTATTTAGATTTTTAAAATTCATGTAATGTATTCATTTTGCCACATTGGTAGGTTTTTTCTTTAAGATAAAATATGAAGATTAAATAGGTTGTTAATATACTTCTATTAAGTGAGGTTATCTATGATCTGGATGTTTTATTTAGTGCAATGTTTTTTTGTTTTTTCCTCAGACTTCTGTAAAATATTTGTTTTATCAAAAATATCTAAAATAGACCACCAGTCATCTGTCAATAATATGATAACTGTTGAGGCACATTTAAAATTACACGAGTTTCTAATATTTTTCTGTATCAAAAAGATAACACTCTGTACTATAATTGCAGAGGAAGTTGAGTAGCAAGATCCAAAATTGAAAGTTGAAATAATTCTTCAAAATATTTGAAATGTAATAACCAAAATATGATGCCAAATGGCAGAAAAGTGTGGTGTGAAGTCTGATTTTTAACTCAACAGTGCTGACATTTAAAACTGATGTCTTTACACAAAATGCCCAATTGAAATAAATATTAGTAAATATAATAGGGCAGATTTTAAACTATATAGTTGTATGTAGATGGTTTACATTACACAACTTCAGTAAAAGAAATGCCATTTCATGGAAATTTGTTGCTTCTGCTGATTTTATTTACATTTAGAAACAATCATCACAACTTTTGGCAAACTGTTGATGACACTGGAATAAAAGTGTGTGCATTCAATGAACCATTAAATAAATTACATTACTAATAATCAACACAGATAAAAAACATTTAAAGAAAAGAGGTTTTAACTTACAGGCTATGGTATGTTGGGTTGGATTTCTGCCCACCAGTGTAACCCACACGTGTCCTTATAACCCCCGAGGCACATCCAAATTGTGCCTCAGGGAACCAAAATCATGACAGGGCAAATCTTGCTTTTTCAGTTTTCACATCTGGCTCAAAAAGCATTATGTCTTATCGGTATTACTAAAAGTTAATGAAAAATATGAAAATTAAGTTCCCAGTACTGAAACACAAAATCCAAGATCTGTAGTGTATGCAGACAGATCATTAAAACTTTAGTGTAGCACACAAAAACTACAAGTATATATTCTTTGATAGACTGTTGCCATCCATTCTACAAAGTTTCATCATACAAGTATGTACTTCTTATCACCCCATGAAGATTTTATTATATACTTATATAAGCTACATATATATGCATTAATGTTTTAATTTATTTATTAGTTAGAGAGAGCTGTGGGTTTTTGGTGGTATAATAGGTTGTTAAATTTATTAGTCCTAGAAACCTCTAGAACAGAAATAGATTATAAGACATTCCACGAAAACATTAAGAGTGAGGCAAGATGAGAATCAATTGAGATAAAAAGAAATGTTATTTCAGAATAAAGAGATGTTGTTAATGTTTACTACTATGTTATGTTAATGAAGCCATAAGGGTTGTACACAAGGACACTGAAGTCAAAAGTGAAATATAAAAAGACATCAGTGACACTACAGCTGCAAACTCTTTTGTTAATCTGAAGATAACCTAAGAAGGTCAAAAGACTGTCTGTACATTATTTTAATAAGTTTTAATACTCATACCAGCTGTCTTGAGAGTACAATGACATTACTGCTGTGCTACCTGTTACTGAAGAACTTTCTTGGGCTACTTCAGTCACAACACTAGATAATCCAATTGCAGCATTTAGCTGGTAAGTTCAACATCAGCCACTAAAGAAATCGGCAGAATATAACAGAAAGTACAAAGTCATGCCAGGTTCAGTTTAAGCCATACATTTTGGTACTCATTTAAAATGACCAGCTTTAAGTACTATTCCAGCTAAGAGTCATGATTACCAAACACCACATGGAGTTTCACCATGTTTATGATCAACTGTATACAATAACTTTATACCATACAAAATTATAAGCAAACTGATTTTTTAACTTGTTAATCATGAGGTTTCATTTAATATGTGTAACAAAAGTTTTAAACATGTATTTTGTTTCATAGGTAACAGAAATCCAACTGATTCATTGGTACAATAAAGCTTAAACTTAACAGATTAGAAATGAATAACCAGAATACAGAGGGAGTTATTCTTCGTTAATAAAATACTTTATGCAAATTAAATTTGAATAGCATATGTGGTGCACTAGCATCAGTATTTTAATAAACTGTAAACATGAATGGAATAATTGCATAAAACCTGTACATTGTTACCTTTTAATCTGCCTTGTTTGAATTTTACAGCCATTTAGTCTGATTACACCATTTCTTTACATATCATAAACTCAATAACGCTATACCAGGGATCACCAAACTACGGCCCTCAAGGTCATTTTGTCTGGCCCGCCAGTAGCTAGCCGCTTGGAAATAAAAAGTGACATTTCATCAAATGTCCGACTGTCATAACAAAATAAATCACACCGATGGTCGCTTTTAGCTGGCAAACACAAGACGTTATGATAAAAAGAAACAATGCTGTCACGCGCATTTTTAACCAATAGGAAAATTCTTCTTTCGTCCTTGCTGCCCGTTTATCCATATCGAGGCACGTATCTATGAAAGCATTAGGATTTCGAAAACAAGTACAGACTTGACTTTCGTCTTATCGACTCGTCTTGTAAATTCAGCGGTCTAGGGTTTCCGCTGCAGCAAGCTCATTTCTTTTATTAGTCGGGTTATGCGCTTTTCGTAACTCATTCTTGGGTGTCAGGGCAAACGTACGTTTCAATATATTTTGTTTGTGCGTTCTCGGACCAGTACAATACTTTTCTCACAACGTTCTGTGTTTTTCATTTTCAGATCCTGTTTTTTTTTTCACCCATCGTTATGGTTGCTTTTAAAAGAAGAAAAGTGGACTCTGAGTGTCGTGCTTTCAATGAAGAATGGGGAGAAAAGTACTTCTTTGTGGAAACAAAAAAAAAAAACAGAAAGCTACTTGTGCGATATGCACCGAAAGTGTTGTCGTTTTGAAAGAGTACAATCTTTGGCGTCACTATAAAACAAAACATCTATCAATATATTTGAAATTTTCAGGAAAGTTCCGTTCTGAGAAATTTGAATCCATGATACGTGTTTTTGAATCTCAAAAGAATCTCTTCACGAGAAAGTTTGCTGAAAATGAATCTGTCACTCGTACAAGTTACAAAATAGTGCATAGGATGCAGAGCGAGGTAAACCTTTTACTGACGGCAACTTCATCAAAGAGTGTATGATGGAAGCAGCAAATGAGCTGTGTCCTGAAAAAGACAATTTCTTTGAAAGTATCAGCCTTTCAGCAACTTCAGTTGTACGGAGAGCAGAAGAACTTTGAGAAAACATCGCATTACAGATACGCCAAAAAGCTAGAAACTTCCTATGGTATTCTCTGGCACTGGATGAGTCTACTGATCTCTCGAGTACGTCACAACTTCTCGTGTTCATTCGTGTAGTTAATTTGGACTTTCAGATCACGGAAGAGTTGGCATCAGTTTGCAGCACGCACGGAAGAACAACTGGAGAAGACATTTTCATGGAAGTGCATAAAACTTTGCAAGACTGTAGCCTTCAGTGGAATCAGCTTAGAGGTGTAACAGTTGATGGAGGAAAAAACATGGCTGCAGTCGAGAAGGGTATGGTGGGGCCGATCAGGAAACAGTTGGAAGATCTTCAACTCCCAAGCGCTCTGTTCATACAGTGCATCATACATCAACAAGCACTCTGTGGAAAATACTTAGATATTTCTTGCGTACTGAAACCAGTCATTTCTGCAGTGAACTTCATTCGGGGTCATGCACTTAATCATCGCCAGTTCAAGGCGTTTCTTGAAGAAATTGATTCGGATTTCTGTGACTTGCCTTATCACACGGTGGTGAGGTGGCTCAGCTGCGGTAAAGTCTTGTCTCGTTTTTATAAGCTGAAGAGAGAAATATAGAGCCGATCCACTTCTGTCGGATCCAACCTGGTTGTCAAAGTTGTTATTTTTGGTTGGCATCACATCCCACATGAGTAAATTGAACTTGAAATTTCAGGGGAAGAATAACCTTGTCTGTGATCTCTATAGAATCATTAAAGGATTTCGGAGAAAGCTGTCATTGTTTGAAGCACATTTTACAGCTGCATACCTGAAGATGATTTTCCAAAGCTGAAGCAGTTCGCATCTGGTATGGCATCAATGTTCGGAATAACTTATGTCTATGAACAAGCATTTTCAAAAATGAAGTATGTGAAGTCGGTACATCGATCAAGGTTGACTGATGAACATTTGAAAGCAATTCTAATGATTGGATGCAGCAATTCAGAACCGAAAATTGAAGATATTTTGAAAGCCAAACGCCAATTTCATAAATCTCACTAACTTTTTGTGGCTTAGTAAATTCAGATATGTATTCACTATGTGCGATGTGACAATTGTTTTTGCTAATGTCACCTTCTTTGATAACCTTTTGGTAAATAAAAATGTTGGTTGTATTTCTGTTTGTTTTTTATTATATGTGTGTATTGCATGCTACTCCCACGTGGTTAATGTGGTATCCTAAACTTAGTGTTAAGTCTTTTACAGAGAGCTTTCGTTCTAGCTTATGAGTATTGAACATAATGATCATGCGGCCCACGCTTCTCATTCCCCAAGTAATATGACCCCCTGTGAAAAAAGTTTGGTGACCCCTGCGCTATACTAACTTGTGTATTATATACGTAAAAACACCTTTATACCTATATTAATAAATATATCCAACATCTAAGTACGCCCTCTACATTCCTACACTCAATTACACAACTGCCTTCAAACATGTGGTCAGCAATCGGTCAGTTACCTCTTTTTTCTTTGTGACCCTAACAATGACCGAAGAAGGTCAAAACGTTGTTCACTCTACATAGTGCTTTCTCTATCCATACCAGCCGTTTTTACAAGAATAATTTTCTCTATAAGTGGGTTTTCTCGTCATCACGGATTATTAAATTGTGTATTACTATTAGTATTACATTGTAGATTTTACGCACAATATACTACATTTTGCAGTAAAAATATATAGCTGTTGCCACCGATAGAAAGATGACAAAAAATTAAAAGTAACTGACACTATTTCAACTGAACCGGTGGCAGTAGTTACTACAAGGAAAGCTCTTGGTATCAACAGTTTAACTCAGTTCACCTGACCAACTCTCACTACTCCACACGATCTGTCACAAAATTATTCAGCAAAACCTGTCTAAATATCAAAATTTTGCAGCATTATCTAAGATTTCTCTTACAAAAGGCCGTCTATATGGCGAAACCTGCGTAACGTTGACGGAAAACTTTCATCTACCTCATCTATCAACAAGCAGGAGGATTAGAACTCGAGTAAGGCGGAGAAAACATTTTGATTAAATAACAATTTCTTTAAATATTAATAAATTCTTGTACGTTTTGTTACAGTAAGTATTGGTTAAATATGTTCTGTTCTTTTTAATGTCGTCATTATAAAGAACGACTGACTGTACTTTTGGTCACATTTGCTGATGGAAAACTACAGAAACCATGGGTAGTAGGTAAAAGTAAAAACCCGCGTTGTTAAAAAAAAATTAAGGAAGAATCAACTTCCTGTGAAATGGGAAGCGAATAATAAAGCGTGGATGACAAGTGCTATATTCAAGAATTTTTGAACAGATTAAACAAAAGAATGGAGCAAGAAAAAAATATGAATATTCTACTTTTCCTAAATAATGCAACTTGTCACCCAAAAGCTCAACTCCCAAATGTTCATTTAGTCTTTCTACCTCCATGTACAACATCAATTGTACAACGAATAGTGGGATTAACCGTGACTTTATAACGTCCCCACGGATGAAAGGGCGAGCATGTTTGGTGTGACGGGGATTCAAACCCGCGACCCTCGGATTACGAGTCGAGTGCCTTAACCACCTGGCCATACCGGGCCTTTGTGGAATTGAAAGCAAATAATAAAGCGTGAATGACAAGTGTTATATTGGAATTTTTGAACAAATTAAACATAAGAACAGAACGAGAAAATAGGAATATTCTATATTTCCTAGATAATGCAACTTGTCACCCAAATGTTTAACTTTCAAATGTGCGTTTAGTCTTTCTACCTTCATGTACAACATCAGTTCTACAGCCACTAGATAATGGAATTATACAGTGTACAAAATTGAAATACAGAAAATTGATGCTTCAGCATATCATTGCAAACATGAATGATTGTAAGAGAGCTTCTGAAATGACCATGAAAATTGACGTGCTAGATGCAATTGCATGTTTAAGTCACTCAATCAAATGCGTAAAAGATGAATGCGTAATAAAGTGCTTTCGAAACTGGATTTATTCTTGATAACGGGGAGATTGTAGAGAAGTTTGTTATGACGATTCTAGTGAAATCCGAACTCTGATTGAGAAGATTTGTGCAGATGATTCTGTGAACGCGGAAAGTTTTGTGAACGTTGACATGAATGTTTTAACAGAAAATGGTAAAACTGATTTAAAATCTATATAATAGAATCACAAGATAGTAACAGTGTGAGATTCAGAAGATGAAAAAAAAATGGAAAAGATAGAAAATAGAAATTCTTACTACATCTCAAGTGTTAAGCTATATTAACACAATCAAATTGTATGCAAAAATGAAGGGGGAAATGAACTTCTTGAAAATGCCGTAGAATTGGCGTTCTCTTTTAAACGCATAAGAAAGCCTATTAAAAAAACGAAACAGTTGAAATTGGACACTTTCTTCAAATAAATTTAAGATTGTGTGTAGTTATGTATATTTTGAATGTCTGTTATTATTATTCTAATAAATATAGCATAAACAGTTAAGCATTATAACGTTCCACTCAAATTTGTTTGTTTTTTTGGAATTTCGCACAAGGCTAGTCGAGGGCTATCTGTGCTAACCGTTCCTAATTTAGCAGTGTAAGACTAGAGGGAAGGCAGCTAGTCATCACCACCCACCGCCAACTCTTGGGCTACTCTTTTACCAACGGAAAGTGGGATTGACCGTAACATTATAACGCCCCCACGGCTGGGAGGGCGAGCATGTTTAGCGCGACGCGGGCGCGAACCCGCGACCCTCGGATTACGAGTTGCGCGTCTTACGCGCTTGGCCATGCCGGGCCCGTTCCACTCAAAAATTATATATAATTAAGGAAATACGTGTTCACTGTTTAAACCGAAAAACCTGCTTAAGCAGGAAATTTTACTCGCTCCCGTACGATTCCGCCTCAGACAGGTTTTACTGTATGTCGAACCGATCGATACCAGTTGCATTGTGACGGCCTTTTCTTCTTTCTTGAAATTTAAAACTATTCTACATTACCCTGAAAACAAAAGATCTCAGGTGAAGAATTTTAGAAGCTTACAAATCATATGCACTCGGTATGGGAACTTCCAGTCCTGTAGTTTAATTTACTGTTGTGTCAGTAGCGTTATCGTGGCTTTAAATTTTAATTGGCATCAATAACCACTTCGATAAAAACGACTAATATTGTACATGCAGTTTCGTACTTTATATTAAGTTTGACTTTCATCCAAAACTCGATATACGAAAGGAGATACCAAGATAGAAAGCCAAACTTATAAACGACTGCCTAACTATTTGGGTTTCAAACACGCGTTATAAATTTCACATTACGTCATCATTAAATGATCCGATTAAGAACGAGATACAGAATTACTGTCGGTGAACGAGAAGTAAAACATTTGTTTAATCACGCATGCGTATTATTAGCAATGGCCTCTGAAGTTCTATAAGTAATACTTATAGTAACAGCACTACTTGTATGTTGTCATACCGCTTTTTTAAGTCGAGCTAACGGCTCCCGAAATATTAAACTACACAAATAGTACTTTGAATCAAATGCAAAACAATGATAAAACATACTGTAAGGGTGTTTAAACATTTTAAAATATCACATGATTACCTTAAGTGATACCGATAACATTACCTACTTTACTCTCGCTTTCTGTATTCTAGTAGCGTATGACTCATTTACTTGTGGAGGTTATCATATCAAGAATAAAATAAGAAAACAACGCCGATTTATAAACACAGCAATGTTTAATGTAAATAACACCCTACATTACCTACTTTACTCTCGCTTTCTGTATTCTAGTAGCGTATGACTCATTTACTTGTGGAGGTTATCATATCAAGAATAAAATAAGAAAACAACGCCGATTTATAAACACAGCAATGTTTAATGTAAATAACACCCTACATTACCTACTTTACTCTCGCTTTCTGTATTCTAGTAGCGTATGACTCATTTACTTGTGGAGGTTATCATATCAAGAATAAAATAAGAAAACAACGCCGATTTATAAACACAGCAATGTTTAATGTAAATAACACCCTACAAATTTAATGCAATGTATTTTTGATAAATATTATCATGCTTACAGATAATTAATTTAAAGGATCCATTTCTACAAGTTAGTACTAATAACATAGTAGTACTAGTGGTACCCACAGAATTAGGTCAGGGATTTTTACCTCATAAATTTCTACTTTACCACTGTTTGAACAAACAGTTACAATAGTTTTAACGAATACATCTGAAAAATTTGTTTAACGAAGATATTACTAAGTTTTCATTTCAAGTAAAACATGACAAATTCAGTATGTACTCTTCTGCTTACCTCCTTTTTAGTTTGGCCTAGCGCGTTAAGGCGTGCGCTTCGTAATCCGAGGGTCGTAGGTTCGCGCCCGAGTCGCGCCAAACATGCTCGCCCTCCCAGCCGTGGGGGCATTATAATGTGACGGTCAATCCCACTATTCGTTGGTAAAAGAGTAGCCCAAGAGTTGGCGGTGGGTGGTGATGACTAGTTGCCTTCCCTCTAATCTTACACTGCTAAATTAGGGACGGCTAGCACAGATAGCCCTCGAGTAGCTTTGTGCGAAATTCCAAAACAAAACAAACCTTTCTAGTTTCGTACGCCAGTACTCCAAGCTCAACTGTTAGAAGCGCTGCAAGCAATGTTAAATAGTGAAAATGAAAGGTAAAAAGAATAATGAATTAGAAAAAAAAAAAGAATGTAATATTTTTCTGTGTTGTACTTGGTTAAAATATATTAATATCTATTTAATAAGTTTTTACACTAATTAATTAATACAAAATATTTTAACAACCCTTTTATTTATATAAACTTTGAGTAAGAACAAGTTATCTATTTAGATAAAAAAAAAATAGTCCGATAATGAGTATCGCGAACTAAATATATTGTACTTACTTTAAAAGATCAGCATGTAGTGTGTCAATGCACCCTAGCTGTTGCCCCTCAAAGTGGCTCAGTAAGAGGTCTGAAGTTAATAAGTTAAAAAAAAATTGGTTTCAAAACTAGGGGTGAGCACAAAACAGAAATCCCATTGGGTAATTTTGCGCTTAACAACGAAAAAAACTCACTGTGAACGATGTTGTCGGCTATAAGCCCAATAATACCTTACAAGGTTCGACTATGACTACTAGGTTTGGACCACTTAGATTACTTTGGTTTGTCCAAAACATGATTAAAATTATTTCATGCTCACTTCTGATTGGCTATTGAAGGAAGTAGTTGAGAGCGATCTCTTCAATAACAACAACTTCTTTTCATTAACCAGATTTACTCCATTTTTTAGGTCTCAAAGGGGCTGATCTCTGAGTGTTTTGATCATAGACAATTTTGGTGACAGGAAGAAGCCACACATATTGTGGATATTGGCGAGATACTGGATTTAGTTGAGCTTTCTCTTTCCACCATCTTTTCTTCATGTCACAGAACTTTCTTAGTATTTTTGCCTTGGATCAAGGTAATACAGTTTCGTTTCCTCAGAGCTGATATCATTCTGCCAAGCGCTAAAGGTCCTTTACTTGTAGCTTATCAACTTTTGAATCTACTGATCATTCTCCTCAAATCGAGCTTAAAGTTTCCTGGTAGATAATTAAAGTGTCTTTTCAGAGGTGATGGATTTGAGGGCTTTCCAAGCACTGCTATTGATTACAATTAATTACATTTTGTTCAAACACTGATGGAAGAGATCTCACTTGATTGGGTCTTTAAGTCCTTCAACAGTTATTTTCCACTGGAATCTTTTCTACCTCAAGTGTTACTTAGAAATCAGTCTGATGTACATGCTTAGCAGTTATCAGTTTCCGCCATATTCATGAATTACGTGGCCACCTTTACAATCATAATTCCAATAATTTGCAATTCCAGCTAGAGACAATGATGTAGTTAATGAAATACCAAAGTTTAAGTTGTGGATGTTGCCATTATGTCTTGTGTTTGCGTGTGTGTACTATATTGTTGTTCATGTTCAGCACATTTTGCTAAGAAAAGAATGTCATTAGAATTAATCTTTTTCACTTTTCTTTGCATTGGTTTCATTTCAGATGTTTAAGTTCCTTCTAACTCTAGAATTGAAGTTGCCAAAATGAATTAATCTTTCTCCTTCTGGAATACAAGGTTGGAGCAAATTTCTACTTGATTTCATGGTCTGTGTCAAAATTCAAAGCATATGGACCAATAACAGAGGCATACTGACTGCCTGCTAGTTTGAGATGCAGATTCACTTATTCCAATATAAAACTCTTTTTAGTTGGTTTATAAATTCATTTTTGATAACACGAATTCGCCATTCTTCATTATGTTTACTCATCCAGAAGAAGATATAACTTTCTCCCTTTTCTTTTGGTTGCCTCTCCCTTGTTCATCATATCTATCTCAAGACAAGAGTGTCAATATCATATTTGCTGAGTTTTTAGGCAATGTGGCATTCTCTGCGTTAACTTTAATATTGTTTATGAATGTGCTGAGGTTCCAAGTCTCAAATTGATTTTGCAAGTTTGCTGCGTTTGATTACAGTAAAGGTGATCCCACTGAATACAATTAACCAATCAGAAAAAGGTTAAACAGACTATTTTATTACACGTTTTCTAATCCACTCTCCATTTGGGATGGGGGGAAGTAGAATTGATTGTGAAGACGATTGCTCAATGGCAGCTGTCAGAAATACTCATATTTTGTTTAAATGTAAGGCAACTTATCGATATTGGTGCATTTATACTACTTTGTGAGTAGGAGCTTCCAGAACTCACATTTTTTACTGCTATTTTTATTTGATAACCGAAGGGCTTTAAAAATATTGAAAAGTATATCGTTTCTATGGGATATGCCGTTACGTGACTCCTTTTATTATGAAAAAGTTGTTGTAAACTAGCTTTTACGTGGTTCTTCACAAAACAAGACCTCGATCCAATGACAAGAAGATCGAGATGGTTGGTAGTTTTGTTTAGATGCAACCCTCATTTTCTTCAGAGCTGTTGAGATTCTGACATATGTTTACTGCGACACTGAAGACTTTCACATTCCACTGTTGTCTGAAGCATAGCTACTTATTTGGCTGAGTTTCTTCCCCGCCTTTATTTCACAGCCAGCCTTTAGTGAAAACCATTTCGCAATATGCCACCTGCGGATGCTCTCTTTAGCTCTGCCTCAAACACATGTGGCCCCGCATGGCCAAGCGTGTTAAGGCGTGCGACTCGTAATCTAAGGGTCGCGGGTTCGCATCCCCGTCGCGCAAAATATGCTCGTCCTTTCAGCCGTGGGGGCGTTATAATGTTACGGTCATTTCCACTATTCGTTGGTAAAAGAGTAGCCCAAGAGTTGGCGGTGGGTGGTGATGACTAGCTGCATTCCCTCTAGTCTTACACTGCTAAATTAGGGACGGCTAGCACAGATAGCCCTCGAGTAGCTTTGTGCGAAATTCAAAAAACAAACAAACTCAAACACGTATAGTCGTAGGGAAACAAATAAACACAATGCATAATGAAATAATAATAATAAACGAAAACCTTTGGCAATTCAATAATACATAGTCACACTAGAATATCTTTTCACAACAAAATAATCTATAGAAAAAAGTTAACAAAAGATGCGTTCAAATAGAAACTCTTTAATTAAGATGCATTTCCATAGTGAAAATTATTTAACAACGAAACATAAAAGGTGTCATAATTTAACAATGAATAATTTTGTAGGAAAACCATTTGCTCATAAAGCCACAAATCAGAACTTTCATTACAATTTACCATTAAACATATCATACCACATAGTATAAATACAGCACGCCCATACAATCAGTACAATTATGTCAGGAAAATAAATTATTAACATTAAATATAAAGAAAATTCTTTATAACGAAACAAAATAACCAAAACTACAATTTTACGGTAAAAATAGGTAAAAAAGTACATTTAAAGTAACCGTTTACTGAAATATATAAATTTATCCTCAAGAACGAAAACTAAAATAAATAGTCGAACATTTAAAACAGACACTTGTGTATCTTTTTGTTCTTCTGATCTAATCATCAATCAGATAATCGTCTGTTTGTTTACCTTCAAAGGTGTTTAGTTTGTCTTATTTTATAAAATTCAGCTTGATATTAGCTGTCAAATTCAGTTTCTGATAATTCAAATATATCCTTTCATTTTATCTGGTGTGTATTTAGTAAAGATGTGGTGATACAATAGGAATATCGCGAAGCCGTGATAAGATTGTATCGATACATTGTCGGATACAATATGGTTTACGTATTTTCAGGAAATTTGAAAATCTTTCATTGAACATTATAAGTATTTTGTAAAAACAACAACAACAGAACTTCTAATAAAGTATTTTTACTAAAAATTCAAGATTCAACAAAGAAATATGAGTATCTTATCGTACTACATACTGTATTCATTTCTTTCACACAAAAAAAACATCACATGCAAAGTAACACAACAAATTAACAATAACAAAATACATAGATATTACCTTTTTTTTTTTTTACTTATATTGCCAGCGTCTACTGCAGTAAGTCTACGAATTTACAACGCTAAGTCAGAGGACTTAACAGATAGCCCGATGTGGCTTTGCTATAGGAAAAACACACACACTCTTGCCAGCTTCCATTTAGGTTGACCAAACCTGATAATATGGAAAATCTCTGTAAAGTGTGTGTCCCTCGCTAGTACAGCGGTATGTCTCCGGATTTACAACGCTAAAATGAGGGGTGCGATTCCCCTCGGTGGGCTGAGCAGATAGTCCTTTGTGGCTTTGCTATACGAAAAACACACACACTGTGAAGTGTGAAGAACGTAAATACGACAATGTTAGTAATATAGATAATGTATTACAAACAGAACTATAACAAACTTCTGGTAAAACATTTATATCTATTTGCGTATCATATTGACTACCATGATGAGAAACGTGACCCGAGTGTTTTATTGAAAAAAAAGTCATTTTATGTTGGTAAATCTTGTTGTTCTCTTCTTATTTTTCTTTTAATACCACAAATCTTTTGCTTAAACTTTCATAATCCAGAGATTGCAGCTTCTCTTATCAAATAGTATCAAAATACGTATCTCAAGCATAGCCTAGTTGGAATAACACACATTGAGATATGCGTTAATTGTCTACTAAATATGCCACCGACTAAATACAATGAGAGGACAGTCAGGTCCAGGTTTTGATCTTGTTTAACAATTAAATTATATTTTTAATTATATTTTATAGAAATACTCACATCCGAAGTTAATTCGCTGAAATTAACAGTTTGTAATGTTTGAAATCTATAAATGTTCCTTGTCAAATTCTACAGTTTTCCTATTAATGAGTGTTAATCACAATTATAGCTTCCGAGGTAAATTTATAGTATACCGACCGTAGCTGACCAACAAATTGTTTTGTCTTTTTGTGTTACAATGTGTAAACTTTAAGGCGAGGTCTTAGAAGTTCAATCGGAAACAATACTGGTAATCACTAGTATTTTACATACATCGTACATTGTTAATTCTTACACTCGCGACCCCACCGCTGGTACAGCGGTAAGTCTACGGATTTACAACGCTACAATCAGCGGTTCGATTCCCCTCGTTGGGCTTAGCAAATAGCCCGATGTGGTTTTACTATAAGAAAACATGACACATACGAGAGAATAATCTACAGATTTAGATAATATGTGTATAAGTTATATACAATTAATTAAAACAAATATCGACATTAAAATTAATTTAAAATAAATTAAATACGTTACAGTGCACACGTTCGCAGCTGAATAACACGATAGATGAAAGATATTAGGGGGTGTTATGTCGCAGAGTTGTGGCATATTATTTGTTTTTGTTACAAGCTGGTCCAACTTGGATTTTGCACACAGTGATCTATATGTGTTATTGTGCACTGAGGGCGTGAACATAAGAACGAATGTGCAATATAAATGCTGACTATAAAATGCACGCTAAACCTAATGAGTTTTAGGTCAAAATATTTACGTATGGTGGCGTGAGTCATCTAATTCCCTTAACGAAATAAAATTCTCTTATTTAGCCAACTACTTACGTTCCATAACATTCGTGTTCTGTTCTGTTCATTGTCATTACAGCCTCCACTAGCTACTTTGTTTCGTTCAAAGATAAGTTATCAGACGATCAGCACTTCCTGAGTTTTCATCAAACAACAGTGTACAAACAATCATGTCAAACTCCCAAGTAAGTTTTTTGTTATGTGCGTTTTTTATATAATAAACGTTTTACAAACTTACAATAAAATACTGTTGAATAACCACTAATTCATAGCTAATGATATTTTCCATTTTTTTAGGTGATTATTGGAGTTAAAAAAATTACTTTGTACGAGTGTAGCCAAACGAGATTTTATGATAACTAAAGGATTGTATTTTAGGCTAATTATGAGATCTATGAAAGTTATTACACCCCTCCCCCAGTGGTACAGCGGAATGTCTGCGGACTTAAAATGCTAAAATCCCGGTTTCGATTATAGTAGTGGTCGATTATAGTAGTGGGCAGAGCATAAAGAGTCCATCCATTTGCTTAATTAAAAACAAACAGTTGTTAAACGCTTCTAAATTTTTGAAACAATTTTTATAGCTTTCATCTACTCACCTTATACTAAGTTTTTTATTACAATGGAACTTTGTATTTACGCTTATATATTTCTTTTAAAAATATTCTACAAGTTTTTCATTTTCCAATACCTTGTAAGTAAAATAAAATTATATTAAACTCTTTGAAGAAATATTTGAACTGTTTGGAAATTACGGTAACAGATCTTTTGGAATACTATTTCTACTCGCATGTTTATTAGAAAAGAACCATTACTTTGTCTATACTTCTCTAACAATTGTAGATTTGAGATTCGTATGTTTTCGTTGAAAAATCTTCTTAAACACATAATACGTTCACAAACATCACCGCTTTGAAAATGCATGCTTTTCGGAGAATTAATGAAAAATTCCTAAACACAAATATATTTTGATAATGTGGTATATATATATACGCTTATATATATATATATATTATTATTATTATTATTATTATTAGGGAAAGGATATTTACTAACATCCTTTGTAATTCATGCTACACGGTTACGTGGAAAACAGTTATTCGTTTGTAACGAATACAAACGACGTTCTTGCTTGACTGATCTACAAACTGAATCATCGCTCACATTATTTAATGAAAATGACTGAATCCTTTAATATCTCAAAACCAAAAACCAGTTTTCACTTCAGACAAATACCTAGTAACAGACATGGCTTGTCTTCGGTCGTTGTCTGTGTTCATTTTTCTTTTCTTTTCACTGCCAGTAAAAAGTTTCAATAGAAAACTCCTTGATTTTGTTACCACAGAACCTGACGAAAAAAGGCCTCTTAGACTTTCTGAACCTTGCACAATATGTCTAACATCCACTAGAGAAATAAACCTTCATCAGAGTACCCTGAAGATTTCTGAACAAAGTTGGAACACTTCACATTGCACGACTTATAGTCTCACTGACGTTGATCATAAAGAATCGCTAGGACATCACTGGAGGAGCTGTGCTTACCCTAATCCAGAACCATTGCCAGGACATTATTCGAGGGGTTCTGCTATGAAGTTTGGTGTATATTTCGGAAAGATCCCGTCTCTTCGAGGACAGTACACATCACACCGAAAACACAGTCACGCCACTAACTTTCACTTTTGCAAGAAATATTCTAATGACCTTTGTTGGAGATGTCACACACTTAGACATTGTACTGCATGCCGTTCTACCCATCCTTGTATGAGGTGTCTCCCAGTTTATCTTTGTAAGTCATGCTCTTTTCCTTTGGACACTATGCATTTCCAAGTCCCAAACTCGTGCAGAAGATGCCCTAAAGAAGAAGGTGAGAATATCAATGTGTATCCAGGACAATATTTAGGTGAAGGAAGGGTGTATTTCTCTCGTGACCTTCGGGATCTTTACTTAGAGTGCGACTTCAATGATCCTAGAATACACATCGTATCAGTGAGTATAGATTTGTAATGGCAATTTATACAACTGTGGATAATACCGCAAATAAGGTCGTGATCCATCCACGCTTTTGTGTGGAGTCCGGTTCAGTAGTTGTAGATATAACTAATATTTCTGTCTTTTAATAAATTGAGGTACAAACAGACATCACGTAGTTTTCTTCATGTAACCTTTGATAACAAAAAACAATAAAAAGAACGTAAAATGAGAAGAAAGAAATATGAACATTTAGTGTTTTATTTATTTATATAAAAAATAGGTTAAAATAGTTTAAAGAACAAAATGATGTTATATTAAAAACAAATCAAATTCCATTATTCAGTCAGAGAAGAGTAGTCCAAGAGATGGCGGTATGTGCTATTGAGTAGTTGTATTTCGTTCAGTCTGTCAGTTCAGAATTAGGGACACTTGTATAAACTTTCAGCTTTGCTGTCAAATTTTAATCTCTTTGGATGTTTACCTGCATCAACGTCTATCACTTGTGAAACTGTGTGACTTTCTTAGAGCTAAAGTGCGCTTAGCTCCAACTGACGAACCTATTCTTAAGACGGTGATTACTTTCACTCTACGAATCTTTATCTGAAATTTTCCATACTATGGTGCCATCTGCTACTTGTTTCTATGGTATCAAATTAACTCTCTTTTGAAACTACGTTTTCTTCCTCAATGTGCTGAGGAGACTTACATTTGACATTCATATTATTTCTATGACATTCTGAGAGCTGTTTTGTTTGAAATTAAAACTTATCACTGTATTGAGCTTAAGAATTTTACTGTAAAGTTAGACACTTGTGTAATGACTTTAATCTAGCATTATGAAGTTAAAGACATGTGAAATGAACTTGTAAGGACTTGTAATACGTATTTAAAATTTTTAGTAATGAGAAGTTCGTCAAAGGGTCTTTTCTCCAGGATCAGATATTTGTTGAATTTTGCTCAAAGCTACACGGGGATTTTCTATGTTAACCATTCCCAATTTTGAAGTGATAAAATTAGGGGAAAGACACCTAGTGTATATCACCCACCTTCAAACGTTGTCAGACATAATGATAGGTTTTGGCCGCCATCTTATAACGCATCCAGGCCTTCTCTCTCTGCATTCGTTATTTTACATCTGAAGTTTTTTTACGTTTATTGTTTAGGTCTCCTACCAAAATGAATATTTGATTATGGGAAAATATTTTGTTCAGTAAATCTGTGTCTATTTATATTATTGAGGAATAACAAATCCCTGGTACTCTAACACTTTGGTTGTTTAGGTTGTTATGCATTCATTATTACTCTCAATTTATGTTATAGATAGGTTTAATTTATATAACAGGACTATTCCTCTATTTGTTTCCTGGTTGTTTATTTGAGCTTTTCTGATAGTTGTGTAACCGTATGTTTTATGTCTACTATTTGTACACAATAATCTTTCACTTATTTCTGGACTAGTTTGTTTAATTGTGTCTTCAAGCTCATGTCTCTTGGAAACAAGTGTTAATATGTAGGACGGTGAATTTAAGAAGAGAATACATATTCTGTGGCTCATGTGATTATCTGTGGTACATATGATATGATGTGTTTTTGGCAATGTTTGTTATCAGTTCTATACAGTCTTTGGTTTATATTGGTTTCAAATATTCTGTGAAAATGTTTTTGATGTCCACAAGCATGTTTTTTTTATTCTCTGTTATGGTATAATTGTTTTTATGTGTTGTAGTTGCTTGCGCGTTTTGGTGGTGTTTACTGGTTTTTTTGTTCTTTAGTTTTTGGTTGTTGTTGTTTAGTTGTTGTGTTGAGTGTTTGTGCTTATGTTATTTTATCTTGCTTGGGTGTTGGTTAAAGTGCTTGGCATTCAAGGCTTTCTCTTTGTCGGGATTTAGATATTTATATACCTGAGAGGATCAGATTCGTTGACCTCTTCCTCCATCCTATACTATGTTACATGGCTACTGTTGAATGTAATTATAGATACAATATGAAGGGCAGAGTAAATCACTTACACTGACCCCTTTCAGGCCAATGTCCATGTAGATACCGGAGTTACATTCTGGTGTTGTACACACCGTCACTTATGTTCGATGTTACATCGTCCTGTACTTCACGAAAAGTTTTCCAGTTATGACCTAATTTGAGAATATTTTACATATAAACCACTCTTTAAATGTTTTCCGCTTAGGTTAAAACTGCTGTAAATTGCTCAGTCTTTATTTCTAAAATATATGTTAATTGGCACGAGGTGCTTAGGTCTATTTACATAATGCATGTACTAGCGATTGAGTACACACAGTAGCTTATTATTACGTCAATTTTTCATAAAATAATTTCGGGAAATATGCAAATATCTTTCGTCATAAGTTGCATATTTGTGTATTTGTGATATGTAGTACCTTGTAGGATTTTGTAAGTAATAAGCTTGATGTTGTTTGTAATTTATTTATATATGGTTATCCATACTGGATATGCGTATTCTATGACTTGGGCTTATGTGTGTTTCGTATATTTTGATAATATTATCTAGTGTGGTTCCATGGTTTTTACCCAATAGACTCTTTGCATAATTTATTCGATTTCCAAACTTTTGTTGATATATTACTTGTATGTTTAATCCACGTTAATTTAGAATCTTTGGTTAGGCCTAACAATTTTGCTGAAGTTGTTTTAAATTCTTTCATTCATAACTCATTGTTAAGGCTATTTTTATGTCTTGTTTGTTTTAATAAAAATACTACTAGTTGATTTTTAGGGACATTTATTTTAGTTCGATACTTTTGACAGTATGTAATTATATCGTTTAGTTGTGACTGATGATTTATAGATGAGATGGGGTGGTGAGCACTTTTCCATATCACAACATTGTCAACGAATTGTGATTAAAAATATTCAGTTTCGGTCTTTCAGGAGCATATTGCTTACATATATGGTGTATAGAATAGGGCTAGCTACCTTTCCTTGGTGAACGTCCGCCTCTGAAGTAAAATACTTGGAGTAGGTTCTCCGAACGTGTTATTTTACTTTTTGTATTTTCCAAAAAGTTAGATAACCAGCGAATAATTCCACGTGCTAGGTCAATTTCAGTCCTGCAGAACCTAGGACCATTGTGCCAGACAGTGGTTGGTGACATCGAAAAAACATGCGACAGTGGACTGATTTCTGTCGAAACTTTAAATAATGATTTAGGTTTGTCAGTTGTTTGTCAAAATGTTCTGAATCCATATTAGATTTTTGGTAATTTTGAGGTGATTCCTAGATAATTTTAGAGACTGTTACTAATTATGTTTTCCAGAATTTTCCCTATACAGCTGGTCAGATAGATCTGGTGGTAGTTGTTTGGTTTTCTTGCTGGCTTTCATTCTTTATGGAACGCTAGTATAATTGCTTGCTTTCAAGAAACCGTGGTGTATCCATCTTTTACAGGTAGGTTCGTTCGTTGTCTTTTGTCGGAAGTTTGTTGTTGATGGCCTGCGAGGGTCAAGTGCTTTTGACCTTTTCCTCCTTAGAAATAGTATCCAAAGCGAGAAAGTGCATTTTATTTTTGGCGGTAACGATCAGATATAACATTCATTGGGCTAATGTTTCAAGGGAATACCAGTTAATTTTACAATAAATATAGTTGCATTCTATTTTATCAATATTTGTTTTACACAAGCAACGCATTACTTAGATGGTCCATTAAAAATATTCCTTTTGTTTATTGTTTGAAACCAACACCAGTTCACTATTTCAGAATACAGTGTGGCAGAAGATAAAAGGACCTTATCTGTATGAAGATAACACTCCCCATATTCAGTGTCCGCTTTGTACTGTCCAGATAGTAAACAGCGACGGTTACCGGTACGAAGTTCGTAGTGTTGGTGGAAAATCGATTCTTCGAGTACGAGATTTCGTCCGTGAAGACTGGGGAATTTACAGATGCGCGGCTACGACAAGGAAAACACATTCTCTTAATACGGAAACGGTGTTTAAAATCGTTGTATTTTTATAATAAATTAATAGTTTCGTAACACACCATATGAAGTTAATGAATAACCCGTACGATACGGATAACTAATTTTATTTTAGTATTTATATGGTATTAACGACACTTAAATTATTAGATATATAATCTAGAACGTAATGGAGGTATATATATATATAACCTTAGACAGAGGGTTTGTTTGTTTGTTTGTTTTGGAATTTCGCACAAAGCTACTCGAGGGCTATCTGTGATAACCGTTCCTAATTTAGCAGTGTAAGACTAGAGGGAAGGCAGCTAGTCATCACCACCCACCGCCAACTCTTGGGCTACTCTTTTACCAACGAAAAGTGGGATTGACCGTCACATTATAACGCCCCCCACGGCTGGGAGGGCGAGCATGTTTAGCGCGACGCGAGCGCGAACCCGCGACCCTCGGATTACGAGTCGCGCGCCTTACGCGTTTGGCCATGCCGGGCAATTTGACAGAGGGAAGAACGGAAATTTCATTTCATATCAACAAGGTAATAAAGACGTTAAATTTGCGTTTATCCACTACTTTTTATTTAAAGGTTTTATCTAAGACTAATAAGCTTTACGAAATGCTTAGGATTATTTCGAACTATCTTTGTATTTGTAGGTATTCCATATTAAAGTACTAGATACAAACATGAACGTTGTTTTGTAAATTAAAACTTAATAAGATGGGCTTTTTAACGTAGTCATATTTTGTGGCTGACAATGATCAGTATGATGATGCATTTATTATAATAATAATAATTATTATATTGTAATATTTTCATTTTTTAATAAAGATTAACGTAACCTAATAAATACTGATCTACCCTTACTTTACATAAAAAGGCATTACTGGGTACTAATTTTACGATGTTTTATGACAAAGTGAAAGAGTAAGCGTCAGTGTTTATCTCAATGGTTCTCAACCTTTTCTGACGTGCGGCACACTACGACAATCTGAAAATTTTCGCGGCACACCTGGAAAGCCTTAACGATTTTTTTAGGTACACTTTATACGGCAAGCGTTAAAAGCTTTAGAACGAAAATCACGGCAAAGCAAGCGATATTAATGTCATTGTGCATAACGTTTACATACATGTATCGTCAATGTGCAGATGACATTAATATCGCTTGCTTTGGCCGTGAGTGTCGTTCTAAGGCTTTTTAACGATTTTATGGTATAGCAGAAAAATCAAAACTTATTATTTTTACATATGTTTTCAATGTGACGCTTGTGCCTGCTTCCGAGAGCAAATCAAATTGAAGCGAGGCTCTAACGTAGACAAACAAGCTCGCATTTGATTATCGACTGTAAGAACCCTCTCTCTCTTTCTGGCTTTAATTTCGGTCAATGCTGAAAATCCAATTTCGCAAAACCACGAAGATGCAAATGAAAGCAGAACTTCAACTGCTTTTGAACTGATTGCAGGATATGCATTTTTAATGGAGATCCAAAACTCATCCAAGCTTTTTTCGGGAAATAATGGCTATTAAAATTTGTCGTTTCGTAAATCAATGAGCTGTTCTTCCTCTTCAGTTGTAAGATTTGTTGTCTCGCTGATTCCGAATGGATAGGCCACCCAGTTGTATTCGTCGACAGCAAGTGACGTGAAATAATGTTTTAGTGGGGTCTGTAGGTCGCTTAATATGTTCAAAATTTGAGGGACAATTTTCTTCTTTGACGGACATTCGTTAACAGAAGGGAAACAATCAAGGACTCCTATGGAGATCTTATCTTCCTCACCGTCACCTTTTCATCGAAGGCCTTAAGTTTGGACGTTGCAGTAATAATGTTTTCAGATGGCCCTTGGAGACTTAAGTTCAGATAATTTAATTTGAACAACAAGTTGGAGAGAAATTGAACCTTCAGCCACCAGATCTCATCATGAAAAGAAAATTTAAAACCTGCTTTCTCAATCTCCAAAAAAGAAATTACTTCAGTTTTTAGTTGGACAAGACGCTTTAACACCTTTCCTTTCGAAATTCATCGAACTTCAGTGTGATGCAGTAGCTTTTTGTAGCCTGAATCCATCGCCTCACAGAGAATTGAAAAAAGTCGAGACTTGATGAAATTCACCACTTGAATAACTTGATTCATAACAAACAGCAAATCTTTCGGCAAAAATTTGTAGGCGAGCACCTCTCTGTGAATCATGCAGCAAAAAATCCTAATGTTTGGATTTTGTTGGCGCACCAGAGTGACGAATCCCTTCTTTTTTCCTTGTATTGAAGGAAAGCCATCGGTGCAAAGGCTGACACAGTTATTCCAATGTAATTTGAAGAGCAAAATTTTTTCATTTACCAACTCGAAAATGTCTTGGCCTTTCGCTGTACTTTTTAAATCTTTACAGAATAAGTATTCGTTTACGATTTTTCCATCTTTTATGAATCGAACAAAAGCCAGAACTTGAGCTTTTACGTTAACGTCAGTAGATTCATCAACTTGAAGAGACTATAGCAGAGACAATTAATCTTCAAGCGCTTCGAAGTGTTCTGCTCGAAATTGTGTCATTGGACATTGGAACTTGCTTAACCTTTCTGGCGGCATCCATTCCAAGCATAGTTTCAACAATGATTGCTAACGCTGGCGCAATGACTGATTCGGCCTCCGAATGCTCTTTCTTGCGTTTTGTCAACAACTGAGCAACCTTATAACTTGCAATCAATCCTTTTTCAGGTAGCTTCATGTAGTTCACAAGCTTCCTTGATTGTTTTTGTTGCTGAGCCGCGAGATTCCAGAAGTATTCTTTTGGCTTATCCTTCACAGCTGAATGTTTTGTTTCCAAGTGTCTCTTCAGTTTGCTAGGAACAAGCGCCTCTTTCAATAAAGCTGCATTGTAGAGTAGGCAGAATGTGTTTTTTTTAGTGAAGCACAAAGATCCACATTGGGCTATCTGTTCTATGTCCATCACGGGTATCGAAACCCGAATTTTAGCGTTGTAAGTCCGCAGACATACCGCTGAGCCACTGGGGGGCAGGCAGAATGGTAATTGAGAATGTTCCGATTCCAAAGTGATAAAACCGTATTCGATGTATTCGTGTTTGTACTTTCGTTTGATTTCTTGCTTTTGATTCAACACATTCTCCTTTACAGCACCAGACTTACTTAAATATTTTTCCATGGATAAATGATAAAGCTAATTCATACACGATAAGCACGAAGTTCTACAGTTGATATAAAATTCTTACCTACAAAGTAGTAGCTGTAGCTTACCGCATAATGAGAACGTGTTCCAGAAAGCAGTTTGATTGTTTGATGCATCATTTATGACGTACGAAGCGCTTGTTGCGCCACAATTAAACTAGCAGTCGAGAATAAAATTTAAGTATGAACTTCTCAGTGCTCGAGTTCAATGAAAACGATCGAATGTTTTGGAAGGTTTCAAAGTGTATCTATAATAGCTTTTATTAACTGATGTGTTCAACTTGCTTGTAAAATCCCAAGAAAGTTGAATGTGTTTCAAAAACACCGCGGCACACAGGTTGAGAATCACTGGTTTACCTTATGTTATCATGTTATATGATTATGCACATAAATCAAGCTAACTTGGCGCAATACACTCATGCACAATCCTGTATAATGTATTTTACACTTCCTTTTACAATGGAATATAATTTAATTTATGATAAATTCCTCATGCGAATCAATCAATATACATAAAGTGTTTTAAGCACATTTTTTATAATATTCTTCTATTTTTTATTGTTTCGTGTGTTTTAGTTTTTAAAAGATGATGACACTTTCAAGCCACTCATGGTCAAAATATCAGTTTTGTGTACTATTATCTTTTTAACACCTTTTATCTTTCAAACATTTGTCTTCCTTGTTACATAATCACTCTCAGTGAGAGAAAAAGGAAACACGGAACCTTCATTACTTCTACATCCTCATTCCTACGGCCAGAAAACGCCTAAAGGAATTTTCCAAAAACATCAACTACATAATGTAATATGTAAAAACGTTTTAATACAATTTAAATTCGGTTTTTACCCTGTCCCTTACACCTTCACACAGGTGCTAATGTGTGTAAGTGTGCGTCGTTTTAAAAATTCAATAAACAACAAAACGTTCACGGTTCTGAACTAAAAGATAAAGGAATATTTGATAAAATAATTACTGATAGTTAGTAATATTAACACAATCTTCACTTTTGGTTTTACTTACCTTAAGTACTCTTCAGTTCTGTGATGTGTAAAAAAATAATTACCACTTCAGGTGAGCTGCGAAGAACGATTAATAACTGGAGGCTTAAAATGGGCACATTCTCAGCCGGGAGTACATAATGATAATCATTCTACTGGAGGCTTACAATGGACACACTCTCAGCCGGGAGTACATAATGAGCATGTTCTATGCTAAAAATGGATAATGATTAGATTTTAAACAAATTCTTTGATGAAAGTGTATAAAGTAATTCACTCTGTTAAGAGCGGAAAATAAATACACTCTCTGCCGAGAATAGGTAGTGAACATACGCTATACTGAGGATGGATGGTGATCATACTATGTATTGAGAGTGAATAACAAACACACTCTATACTGAGAGTGAATAATGAACATACTCTCTACTGAGGAAGGATGTGAACATACTCTTTCTTGAAAGTGAACAATGAACATACTCTATACTGAGGATAGATGGTGAATATACTCTACACTGAGCATGAATAATGAACATACTCTATACTAAAAATGGATGGTGAACATACACTATACTGAGAGTGAATAATGGACATACTCTGTACTGAGAATGAATAATGAACATACTCTATACTGAAGATGGATGGTGAACATACTCTGCACTGAGAGTGAATTATAAACACACTGTACTGAAAGTGAATATTAAACATACTCTATATTGAGAGTGAATAATGAACATATTCTTTGCTAAGAGCAGATAATGAGCATATTCCTCTGGGAAAATATAACGAAAAACTCTTTGCTAGGAGTGCATATTGACCACTCTCAATGTCATGAGTGGATAATGCATATATTCTAGGTTAAGAATGGATAGCAAACATGATGTTTGTTAACAGCAGATAAGGAATCTACTGAAGGGAACAGATAATTAACATGTTCTCTATTGAGAGCAGATAATTAAAGTACTATAATTAGTGTTCTCTCTGCTGAGCATGGATAGTAAGTATAATCTCCACTGAGAATGGATATCGATTGAATTATAAGCATACTCTTTGATGAGAATAGATATCGAACATTGTTTCTACTGGCACAAGATAATTGACTTTTTTTTGTGGTGAGTGACTAATGAGCATACCACCCGCTTATAATGGATAATAGTCCAGAGAGTAGATAAAAAACACGCTCTCCGTTGAGAGCAGAAAATAAGCATATCTTCTGTTGAAAGTTTGATTGGTTGGAATTAAGCATAAAGCTGCACAATAAGCTATCTGTGCTCTGCCCACCATGGGTATCGAAACTCTGTTTCTAACGGTGTGGGTGCGCAGACATACCGCTGTGCCACTGGATCATTTTTGAGTCACAAGCCCTTAAATTTAAACTTCACAAAAGTTTTTTATTTTTGATAACGGATTTTTCTTAATTCAGATACGAATATTTCGGAAACAATATTAATTTTTTATCACGTTAGGATTCTTTACAAATCAGGAAGAAAACAGAAACTCTTACTTGGATCAAATTATTATTTCGTTTACCTCAACGAACACTTATTATTATTGTTGTATGATATATTAGGATTCTAAAACGATCGATAAGACTCGCGTCGCAATTGGTCTAGAGAAATCTATAGCCAATAGTTGTCACCATTTTAAAAATAACTAAATATGACCAGATTTCAATAAAAATGATTCACTCATGTAAAAGTACATGTGACGTATTGTGAAAGATATTTATATACATGATGAAGAAACGTAAATATCATTTTCAGATTCAGTGTACAGAAATAACTGTAGAACATATAACACTTTCAAGACAATAAAACCATCGTAGGATGTGAAAATGACCTTAAGGACATAATATTTTTGGTTTTAGTGTGTAATGATTAGTATCTCGCTTGAGAGCCGTGATTACAAGATAAGTGTATGTGATTATATGCTTAACCTTGTCCTCATCTTTAGTATTGATGTCCAGTTGAAACTCATTGAAACATTAAATTAGAATGCTTTACAGCTGATTTACAGTTTCCTTCCACTTTCGCGAGAGGCAGCAATGGTGTTTTTTCAAGAAGTTTAAGATAAACTATCAATAGTATGATGTGAAACCAAATATACTACAAACTCTTCCTCTAGTCACTGGTTAAGATCACTCTCACACTGTGGTTATCTTAACTGGGTCAATATAGATTATATTTATTTCCATAATCTTCAGGTTCTCAAAAGCAGACTCGAAATTCAAGCCAAACCACAAAACATATTTGGCGTAGACTATGTATGTCTTTTATTGTGTCCCTTCAGTGCAAGCTCCACTATCAGCTCAATGGTAGCTGTGTGTGTTGCACAGACCCACTAGCTTGACTAGAAACCTATACAATCCATTTTCATCTCTCTTGTTTAAAGCAGTCTTATGCTTATTCTAATCATCTAGCTCAACTTGACAGCATCCAGGTGTAAGATATAGTATGTTGAACCAAAGGGATCCTTCTAATGCACCTAGACATTCATCTGTTTTTTTGGCAGGCGGGAGGCACCAATGAATTGTATAGTGTTCTTCTAACTGAAATCAACAAAGAATGTTGGCATACCTCCCTTCTTTCAAACAATCACTAATGGAAATGATTAAGTGCTCTCCTAAGGTTGCATGACTCCATTCTTTATCATCAACTGTATATCAAACCTAGCTAATGCTTCAAGGAAACTGCTGAGGTAGTTCCTTTATTGGATGTGTCCCGCTCGTATCTAACTTGCCACTGTGCAATTAAGTTAACTACATTATTCCACAAATACATCAAAATATTCAACCAACTAGTTAGTGAGCTGCATTTGCTGCATTTGATCAAGATTGTTAATGCAATCCTTAGCCGACGACCTAAGATGTGTTAACAGCCATGTTATTTGCTTTCAGCTGTGGTGCAACAGAAGCGACTACTAGTGTCTATTGGGGGCGCCACCCCTTTCATAATTTTAAATTTTACGCCATTATGCTTTAATGTGCACCCTTTATATTTATGGCAACACATAATATTTATAAAATATTATTTATTTATTTCCTCTCCTATCTACAGGTCAACAATTTATATTATTATGTTTGAGTTTGAGATACCATCTGGCTGCATCGATATAAATGATGTATGCTGAAATTATATGACGCCCATCCAGGCGACTGGACCCCCTTTTCAAAAATCCTAGAATCACTGTTGACTACTACCACTTTGATTACCATGTGAACAACTATTTCAGCGTCCAGCTAGACAAATAAAACACCATCTGAGCTAATGCTACCTTCTCTCTGGACAAGAAACAGTTTATCTCACGTGTAGCTTCTACAGCCATATCACATTGTACTCATACATTAGCCTTAATCCACATTTTGTGTCTTAAAGTTGGCTCAATGAATTGGCATGTGCTCCACTGAATCGAACTGGCATAACAGCTTTTAAGTGATGATCGTCCAGTTGTTTTGTTGCTTTTGTCCAAATCATTCCAAATCGAGACAGAGCATTTCACAGCCTCTTCCTGAGTCCAACAATTCCAGGAATTGCTCTGTCTAAATGCTTTAGAAATCCATCTAAATCTTTGTTGTTGTGTCTTCAAACATCAGGAACATTATCTGCTTTACGTATCACATGGGCCAGGAGTCTGATAAAAACAATTTTACATGTAATTTCTAACACTACTGGTGCCATTCCATGTTGATTACCCTCACCTTGATACTCATTATTTCTACCAAGATCAGGTACACCATCTGCTTAAAAGTAGCGTATTCACCAGACATAAACAATTTCCTATGAATCTGTATCCGCAAGCTTCAAAATGCCCAGTAATTTTACAGCATCAGTGAAAATCCTATGTCCAGAAGAGGGATTCTTTCAAGCCCAACATTTCTTCTATACAAGTTTCTTTCTCCACTAAACTCCCATTTTAGTTGTGAGTACGTTTATATAAATCATTCTATTTGTAAATTTGTTCCTTTAAATTCAAGAGGTTCAGAAAGGGCAGTATGCACGTCATGAACAAAAAATACTACAATATATTTTGTGGTCACGGTACCAAAATTTCTCCTTCCTATTTAATTATGATATTCTCAGATAAATCAATTTTCTTCATAATTATGTGATAATATGCTTTAACAGCAGGAAATTTGTGAAATAGCTATGATTGAGAACTTATTTGAGAGTTCTCTATTATATTGAGTGAAAAGATTGGAAAAGATTCTGAGAGAATAATCACCGTCTTTGTTACATCAAAGACAAATGAAAAGACAGTGTTCTTACATTTTATAATATACTAAGTGATGTTTACCCTTTTAGCTTTAACTCTCTCAAAATTAATACTCACACGGCTAAAATACGATGATCTCAAAATAAGGTCTTTACTGAAAGATCACTTCATAGAACTGAATCTAGAAAGTGTATTTGAACTCAACAGGCAAACTCAGTTTCTTTGTCAAGTTTGTAGTGACCATTTAAGATCTTGTTCTTTCAGAGCATAAGTAAGCTGTAATATATAATCTCAGTAAGCTAAGTTTTTTTTGTGTTTTTCAACCTTTCTGATATAGTACAGCTACTGCAATCCCACGGAAAAGAGAATGGATATTTTCTGCTAAATAGAACAACAACGCAAAAGCAACTAAAATGAAAGACAAATTTAAAAGTTTTTTAATTAAATGTCTGTTATACAATTGTAAAGAAATAAGGTAAATTTTCAAAAATATTCTTATATAACTAAAGGCAAGAAGAAATACACAAAAATCAAGACTATTATCAAGAAATCCAAAGTTTTAATTATTAGATTATAAAATTCAAACTATTTATTCATTGTTGATATGACTTTATCAATTGTAAGTAAAAACATCTTCCACTCTTTTTTATAGAAATTTTAGATATGTTTTATACAAATCAATTGTTTGAAGAATAGATTTACCTTTGTTTCTTCTGTCAGCTCTTTGTTTCGTATTTAAAACTTGTATTCTACTTATACTAAGATGTCATGTAAAACAACCTTTAAAGAACTTATTTAATCACTTGTAATTAAGATGTCTTCCTCTCAATCTTTCAATCATTTCTTGTTTGAGATATTTGGTTCAATAGATTTCGAACACCAGAAAGTGGCTACGGGAGTGTTTTCACACTATCAAATGGCCCCTCAGTGGCTCAGCGGTATGTCTGCGGACTTATAACGCTAAAATCCGGGTTTCGATACCCGTGGTGGACAGAGCACAGATAGCCCATTGTGAAGCTTTGTGCTTAATTAAAAAAACAAAAAAAACAACACTATCAAATGACGCTCGTATCTTGTGTACAATTGCAATTTGGTTTGGTTTGAATTTCGCACAAAGCTACACGAGGGCTATTTGCGCTAGCCGTCCCTAATTTATCAGTGTAAGACTAGAGGGAAGGCACCACCCACTTGGGCTACTTTTTTACCAACGAATACTGTGATTGATCGTCACATTATAATGCCCCCACGGCTGAAAGGGCGAATATGTTGGGTGCGACAGGGATTCGAACCCGCGACCCTCAGATTGTGGGGCGAGTGTCTAAACTACCTGGCCATACCGGGTGAAGACTGTAGTTTACCTAGCAAAATACGTGCTTGTTCTTTGAAAACTTTCCATCTAACAGTAAAGTATAAAAGTAATTAATAAAGTCTTTGTGGACTAATAATGGTGAATATGTTTGACAAAACATAAAACATTTTATTTACAAGGTTCGAACGTTTCGGGATACACTCATTCATCTTAAGCGAAAATAGTGTTGTTAAGATACCTATTAACTAAAACTATAATGCTACTAATCACTAGTTTACGTAGCTATTAAATAGAATAGTAAACGGAAGAATGAAATATAAAAAAAAAGTAAATATATCGGAAACACTCGAGTTTCAAGTATTTAAAGTTAAACTAAGTTTACATCTAAAGAGTTTTGTGAGTTTTTAGTTATGAATAAACTGTCTTTATTATAGAGTTCAAAGTATGAAGGTCTTGTAGTAATGACAGAGAAATCGTTAAATGAGAGTAGTCTGTGGTTTCCGACTGTGAACGAATGCATGAGTGACTGAATTTTAGTAATTAATGGATTCTGTTAGACATTCCTAAATTCTTACAGACTCTAGTTTTTCAGTTGCGTTTTTATTTTCCCAATCTACGTGGCCTTACAAGTCACCTCACGTATATTTATTTATACACGAGTCACGAACGTGGAAGTTTAGGTACTTATCTTTGTATTGAAATAAGTGTTTAATGCCGAGGCTTGGTCTGCATGTTATTCTGAGCTGAATTTTTGTAGAAGTTATTTATTACACAAGAGAGTTGTTTTTAATTTGCAAGGATTGTGAACCCGTTAAAGGATTGTTTGTTTGTTTGTTTGAAATTTCGCACAAAGCTACTCGAGGGCTATCTGTGCTAGCCGTTCCTAATTTAGCAGTGTAAGACTAGAGGGAAGGCAGCTAGTCATCACCACCCACCGCCAACTCTTGGGCTACTCTTTTACCAACGAATAGTGGGATTGACCGTAACATTATAACGTCCCCACGGCTGGGAGGACGAGCATGTTTGGCGCGACTCGGGCGCGAACCCGCGACCCTCAGATTACGCCTTAACGCGCTAGGCCATGCCAGGCCCACCCGTTAAAGGAAGGTAAATAAATTTGTGGTTGATCTGTACAGTGGTTGTTAGTTGAAATTTGTTGTTTAGGAAAATGCGTGTAGTCTTCATTATAAAATCAGTCTGATAGTCATTATTTAACATGTGTTTGAGTAGAATGGTAATTTTCCTTTGTAAAATGAAATAATTCCAACAAAGATTAAAAATTCTGTTTAACAATGATATGACCGGATTACATTTAAAGAAGTTGGGTTTAAACTATTAAAATTGGTGTAAAAACTAGTAAATGTTATATTATGATAAACAAAAGGAGAAAAGTTTTTACTTTCTTTGGTAATTCTGACGTCTAGGAACGGTAAAGAATTATTTTCATTGAGTTCGTATGTGAACTTGATATTGGAATGTTTGGAATTTAGGTAAGAAAGGAACATAGAAATGCGACTCGACTGTTGAGGAAGCAAGAAAGAATCGTCAATACAGACACAAACATCTGCGATTTTTTTCATGGAGAAGAAAGGTTGTGTGATATTACTAACTGAATAAATGCACCACTGAGGACGACGATTAATGTAGTATTTATAAAGTACAGGTTTGAATTCACATGGGCAGTTTTATAGCCACTTGCGTTCATGAGAGCAAAGAAAACTATTAATTACCGTTGGATCCAGAGGGGATCTCATGGCAATTTCATCTATTTGGTCATAAAGGGCAAGAAATTCAAGTACTCTTTACGCGTGAAACCCAGACACTGCCTTGTGACTTAGGAGAAAGAAGGTCCACGATTAAGTTTAAAATGTTATCAAGAGAAATATTAATATAGAGAGATTCAATATACAAACTGGCCGAAACATATTGACAAGCAAAGGGAATTTTAGAGGCTTAAAAAGCAAAGGTTAAAGGTAAAAGAATCGGTAATTGTAAATTCGCCCAAGGTGAGGGGTTTAAGGAAAGGAGTAATAAACGTTGATACATTGTAATTGTGAGAGTCTATAGCTGAGAGAATGGGGCCAAGAGGTTATTCAGTTTTGTGCACTTTGAGTAGGCCATAAAGCATACCGGGTTTAGTGCCACGTGGGGCAATTTGTTGAAAAGTCATTTGAGAGATAATATTTTGACTTAAGGGTTTCGAGGAAACGTAGAATCTTATTATTTCCCTTAAAGGTAAGAAATAACAAGTCTGTATCTACTTTTTAGAAATTATGAGAGTCATTGAGCTGGTAGTTTATTTTATCAATGCAAGAAGCTTACCGCTTCCGTTTATCACTAATAAAAGCATTTTTACTGGTTGTTACACCAATTAAACTGTTCTATAATATATTTACAATATTTTGTTTTATCCTTCTGTTGACTACTTTTCTTAACAACTAAGTAAACTGCTGATTAATGATATTGCTGTTTTGTTAATAGATATCTTTGTAATACACATATATGTAAAAACGGCTGTTTTGGGTTGAGAAGATTTTATGTAGAGAAACGAACAACGTTTCAACCTTCTTCGGTCATCGTCAGGTTCACAAAGAAAGAAAGAGGTAACTGACAGATAGCTGACCACATGTTTGAAGGGGGTTGTGTAACTCAGTGTAGGAATGTAGAGGGCGTGCTTAGATGTTTGATTACACTTATTAATATAGGTATAAAGGTGTTCCTTTGTATTGGCTTATCTTGGGCTTGAGTTGTTGTACAAGTAAGGCTTCTTTAATTTTGCGTTTGTTTATGTTTGTTTCTTTATTTAGTACTTGAATGTTTTCTATGGTTCTATGTTCTGTGATTATTTGATTTGCAGTGTTCAAAAACGTGTGAAGGTGACTTTTTGTGTTCTTTGAACATTTTTCTACTTGTTTCTCCAATATAGAAGTCGTGGCAATTATCACCAAAGAGTAATTCCTAAGTATGCCTTCAACTCCAAAAAGTATTTTCTCGGTACATCTCCAATAAGTCATTGGATTATGTTTTCAATCAAACTTAATTTTGTCCTTAAGCTATCTTCAAATGTCACATCCTTTTCTCTTAAATGGTTTTACATTATTGTCATTTTGTTCTTATTTTAGTCTTTATCTCTTTCTTATAATTTCTTGTCATTCCTACTTGTTTTTCTTGCATTTTTCTCGTATATTATAATTCACTTTTGCCCCCAGCTAGTACAGCGGTATGTCTACGGATTTACAACGCTAAAATCAGAGGTTCGATTCCCCTCGGTGGACTCAGCAGATAGCCTGATGTGGCTTCGCTAGAAAAACACACACACATAATTCACTTTCCTCTTTCTTCTAAGTGTTATTTTAGTTGTGTTTCCACTGGTTCAATAACTCGAATAAACTTTTCAGTCTCAATTCAAGCATGTGTTGTTGTCTTTAGGTTTAGCCAAGGTTATATTTCATGACTGGTCCGGCATGGCAAAGTGATTAAGGATCGCGGGTTCGAATCCCCGTCACACCAAACATGCTCGCCTTTTCAGCTGTGGGGGTGTTACAATGTGACGGCAATTCCACTATTCGTTGGTAAAATAGTAGCCCAAGAGTTGGCGTTGGATGGTGATGACTAGCTGCCTTCTCCCTAGTCTTACACTACTAAATTAGGGACGGCTAGCGCAGATAGCCCTCGTGTAGATTTACGCGAAATTCAAACAAACAAATAAATAAATAAGCAAACACTCTTCTAATTCTTGAAAATCCCTAAAGGAGTAGGTAAAGAATGAAGTGTTAACAATGTAATAGGCCCAATACTAGAATCATATAACAAGTATAATTAATTGTAACGATACTTTCCCAGCTTGTGGAAGACGTTTATACAATAAAAACAGTGCATTTCTTCACTTCTAGACGGCGCAGCTTTACCTGTGTGTGGGTAATGGCGGTCTCTAATAATGGTGATGTGAAAAGCAATGTTCGCTTACGGCGAACCGTGAGTGTTACTCGAGCGCAAGATATAACAGAGTTGGAGAAGAAGGAACGGGCAGAACAGCCAGATAATCCGTGCGTATTTATTTGTAACCTATATCCTTTAAATTGAATTTTAAATACTTTAATACGTATGTAGAGTTAGATTAGTACTGGTATTACGGCTGTGTAAGTGTTGTTGCTGGTTAAGTGTATTCAGATGTGTTGGTACTGTTTATGGAGTATTTTCAAGTGTTAAAATGTACCGGTACGCACCAGTACTGAGTATCAAAACTTAATTTTTAAAGTGGAACGTCACCTAGCTGAGTACATCTTTTTGAGAATTTCACCTCCTGAGTGATTATGCTCGCAAGTAGTTGACGTACACGTACTTTCTTAAGTTTCTGAAAGTATCACAAACAGTATAATTTAGGCTTGGATTAACACAAGGGAGGGTTTAGTGATATTGATTGTTATCATTCTGTGACACTGATAGTGAGTGCATGACTGACTATCAATATAAATTATAAACCATATATAAAGTAAATAAATTGTGACTAAGACTGGGAAAAAAAATCTCAGAATTAGCACACTATGTACAGTTTTTATATTACATTCATGCCCATTGACATTACGTTTACATCAGTCACGTATACTGATAGCAGATATGAAATGATGGAAGTTCTAGGTTGAATACAGAAAACAAGGCCTGAGGTTTCATGATTGTGAACACAGGAAGATAAATTCTTTTTCAACTCAATATTTTAAGGTAATTTTATCTAACCAATTTAAATGTTTAATAAATGGAGTAATACCTCAATATATGAAGTAGATGCATTCTTGAAGCTTTGTTTGTATATTGAAACTTGGAATATTGAGAGCCAGGTGGTTAGGGTGTTCAGCTTGCAATCTCTCGGCCATGGATTCAGATCCTTCTTCCACCAGGTATGCTTGCTCTTTTGACTGTGTGTGTTATAATGTGACTATTAGTCACATTATTCATTGGAGAAGAGTAGCTCAAGAATTGGTGGTAAATAGTAATGACTAGCTGCCTTCTCTCTGGTATTTCACTGTTAAATTAGGGATGACTAAGGTAGATAGCCATCCTATAGCTTTGTAGGAAAATTCAAACAAATAAAATTACTTTTGAGGATACATTTTCAGCCTTCGTAACTTAATACTTCATGCTATAAATACTTCATAACATTACCATTTATATTGTAAATAATTACAGTTTTGTTGAAAATATTATTATACAATGCTAAATGTAAAATCTGGCATAAATATACCTGTATCAGTCTTTCCTTTTTAAGACTTGGAAGGTAACCATACTTTCTCTCCTATCTCCTTCAGTCTCTTACCTCTCTGATCATTCAGACCCAGACTAACGCCTGTGCTCTGTTCATGCTGTTTGGTGTTACTTGTCAGACTTCTCCCTTTTATGGTTCCCAACATTATCTGTTTTCATCCTGAGACTTTTTTGAGGGACTTACCCTTACTGGTTGGTATATTCTTCCCTAGATATGAATATTTTAAATATATTTTACTTTTTTTTTTTATCAGATTCATCATCTCTATTATCCTCCTGCTTTCCATTTTTGCCAGTCCTTTATACAAGATTTTTCCAGGCAGATAGGTGGATGGCTCTCCACATGTTTGTTACTTGTTATCTTAACCATCTGTCTGTTTCATCTCCTGTGCAATTTCTTCTTGTTGACATTCTTTAAACATCTACCATTGTTGAGATAACTAACTATGTATGGATTCTTATTCTTTTTTTCTCTCTTCCATTGTGCAGGATCTCACCAAGTGACTGATGTTGCCTTCTAGGGTATGCTTATTTCCCAACATATATAATCATGGACAAGGGGTAACAGAAAGCATTCAAACCATTCCCCCTGATTCTACCAATGCCCACTGTGAGATGGAGTGTTCTCATAATGTAGAAATGTAGTAAATTCCATAGACTATTATAGGAAAATTAAGCACAAGGGAAGTGGCTGCCCCCCTTTTTTTTTTCTTTTTTTTTGGAGGGGGGTCTTGCTTGCCTGCTTTTTAAAATAGAATTTTGAGTTTACCCACTGCACTGTTTCTAGAAAACTAGTTTTTACTAGTGGTCTGATGGAAATATAGGCACTGCTTTGAACCTCCATAATGCAAATTCTCTCCTTTTGTCTTAAGTATAGCATGGAATACCCTTACCACTTACCAGCCACTGGAGTGGTGAAGTGAGGGAAATTCTCATTGGTTGGGCTTAACACAATAAGAGAAGAAGTAGGACAGTAGTGAAACTATCAGTGTTGTATGTTTTTCAGAGTCCAAGTGAGCACACACAGTACAGTCTGTTGTTGTCATAACCACACTGTATGTATTTGCTTTTCAACTCCTTGTGTGCTGGTGCTTGGTTGATCCTGATCTTATTGCAGGCTTTGTTTTTCACCTCCCTCTTCAACCATCTGAAGATGGTTGAAACAAGATGCAGCTTTCCAGGAGTGTGCCTTTATGGAGCCTCTGTCATTGAGTGGCACACTCCATGTATTTTCTCTTTGGGTGCTTTCTGAAGAAAGTTCATCTAGGTTTCAAATTTGCATTGACTTCACCACTTCACTATGGGATTCCAGCAATCTGTGTGAAATAGTGAGATATTATCTCAGAAGCTAACATTTCCCTCATTTTAAAATGCATTTCTGATAGATACTCACTTCCACATATATTCCCATTTGTATTTCTGATGCATCTTTTTTTGCCTCATTTAAGAGTGAAGTTATCATGAATGCATGTGCATAGTGGTAGTTGATATGCATGGAGGTTGTGTTTCCCTCTTACTGGTGGATGGCTATTCAGTTGCAAATTTGGGTAGGAGTTAAAGGGGATTAAGCCATATGGGTCATAGTCTTAATGGGGCCCATTGGTAATTTTATTCTATGTAAAATTACATGGGATGTAGGGCCCACAAAAATTATCTGCCGACAGAGGCAGATTTAAGGTTGTGTTGGCCCAGTGGCTATTGTTGAATTATAATGTCATCATTTCACCTGGGAATATAGATGGGAGTTAGCTTAAGGCTAGAGGCATTCAAATCTTATAGGCAAATGTGTGAGGAATAGCATTTTTGTGTTAAGAGGTGAGTATATATGAGAAATATGTTTTCAAGTTAAGAAAATTTTAATTTTTGTGTTTTGCAAAATTAGTGATCTAGGTGTGTCTTAATTTGGATTTTATTTTATATTATTTCAAACAAATATTTATGTAAATCTCATTTATAGTAAGCTGCTGCTCTGTGTTTCTCTGAACGTATGGTACTAATGTTTGTGGTACACATTGATTTTGCTTTTCTAAATGATGTTGAAATATAGTAATTAAATGTAAGTTCTTCGAAAGGATTTCTAAATGCAGTTTTATTTCACATCATTTGAGTTGTGTACAAGTAAAGTTAACATTTCTTAGAGCTAGTTATGATAAAAATAAAAAGCACCTTACTGCTTAGACTTTATTTTTCCCCCACTTTCTTTTTTCAGTCTCATGTTTTGTAGGAATCCTTAAAACATATATTTTAGGTTTCTTCACATCACATGCTTAATGTCTGTAGAACTGACATTCACTACTTGCACGGAAAAATAGTTTTAAATATGAATGGCATTTTATCATTTGTGAAACAGTTATGTGTAAATTTAGAAGTATTTACTCTACTGGTCAATTTAAGGATGGTAGCCACTACAAATGAGCAAACTGTACTGACCATATTGCCAAATGTGTGAGTGAATGAATAGTTAGGTTTCTTGTGTTAAGGTACAGTTGTGTCTGGTAGAAATAAATCAAATATCTGTTAAATGTAAGTTGTGAAAATGTTATAAGAATAATAATTAAAAAAGAATTAAAAAAAAAAGTACAGATACACAATTTTACAAATAAACAAAATCTTTATTCATGCAAGTATTATGGTGAAATATTTCATGGTTGACCAGCTCTGAATTTATTGTATGACTCCTACTATTTGAGTAAAGTGTTTTGTGTGATTAAATCACACAAAATTATTATCAGAGCAAAACATGAGATGAGAGAATAATGTAGATACCCAACTTTTATGTCAGATATAGATCCTAGTGCAGTATCCCATCTTTATTTATATTGTTCACATCAACATTATAGAGAGAGCCTCTAACTTGTACTATAACTTGTCCAAATATTTGTATTATCTCTTTAAATAAGCATAATTGCTGTTCAAGAAGGTACAATCTTTTAGAAATAGCTGTTATAATAAATAACTTTTCACTAAAGTAGATTGTTAGTGCATGTTCACAACCTTTGTGTGTATGTTTACAGAGAAGATAATTACATTCAGTGCACCTGCATGGAAATTTAGAAGAAATAAACTGAGTTTGCATTAATAAAGATATTTTGTTATGGAAGGATAAAATTAGAACTTTCTATTTTTTCTTATCTCAAGATCCTTCTAAACCTGAACTTTCAATTTGAAGTTTAAAAGCCAAACATAAATTTAACTAAAAGATTGTAAGTTACCATAAATTATTTCTCAAAGAGAGTGAAGATTCCAACAGGTTGTCAAAAACTATATGCCATAATAAAAATATGACCTAAATGAACAGATTAAAATAAACTTTTGCAAACTAAAGGTGAGAATACAATAATATAAACCAAAATTACATATAAAAAACAAATGAAAATTTAAGTAAACTGAAAATATCTATCTCTATATATTTATAACACAAGATCATAAAATAAGCAGAAATTAAACATGTAATGACAAAAACAATGATGGCCAGTCTGAACTTAATACAAAAGAAAATTGAAAATACAGAATAATATTTAACTAAAATGAGCATAGGAGAAATTAAAGTTGAACCAAAAACACATCGTGAATTAAATACAACACAAAATAGAACATTAAATAAATTTGAGTTATGCACTGCATATGTACTTGCATTGCAGTGTAATTAGGTTTTTCACATATCTGGATGTAGTTCTTCAGGATCTATTCACTGTTGAAACCAAATTGCCATTTTTCATTTCATCCATGACAGTAGCATAATGCATCATCAACAATTGAGAAAGCTTATACTGAAAAATGCATTGACTATTGCTTCAACTTTTATTATATGATTGTTACCCACATTGCATTTGGATTTCTCACAGGAGTTCTCTGATGAGTGCAGTTGACAAATAGGAAGTTTATAAGGCTTGTAGCTCTATTTAAAAGTCGTGTTAGAAAATGTTCATGGTACTCGCTCACAGAGAGGTCAGGAATTCAGCCAGCAGTATAAGGTTGAAGCCACAAGTTGGTAGTTTGTGGTAGATAACAGAGTGAAAACATTGGTCATCTGCTGTCCTAGGAATGCTGCATCTCTAGACAGTGCATGATAACCTTAGTGGATACTGGAATTTTCAATCAGTTTAATATCAGCAGATGCACAACATCTTTTATGAGAATATGTAACTAAAATCATGAAATATTCAGGTATTTACAAAAGCCAGTGTTAAAATTAGGATTTGAGATAATATGTGACAGATCTCATTGAGTGCATTTCAGAAAGATATAGTTTTACATATTTTTCTGTTATTTAATAAAAGCAACAAGAAATGAATGATATTTTCAAGGCAAGGTTACATTTTTGTCCACCCCCTTGTATGTCTTTACCATGAAGTCACCACTGTCTCTCTTTCTCGTGTTAGCAGACATTTTACTGGAAACGTTTCAACCAAGACTTCTGTACCAACAAGAAACCCAATTTTGTTGACGACACATTTATTATCCATTACTATAATCATGGAAATGTACTAGATTTGTTACAACACTTTAACTCCACAGACAGCACAATCCACTTCACCATGAAAATAGAGAACAATAACAACAGCTTGGCATTCCTTGAAATTTTAATCACCAGACAGAGTGAAAACTTGTGCTAATATAGGTACATACACTTTTAATCTTGCAGTCCATCTTCTGCTAAATGCCATATTTTCAAAGATAGCTTGTTCAAATCAGAGAGAGGAGATAAAAGTATTTATCAAAAAAAGCTCAACATTAATATCCACTGGAAATTTTACAGAACTCTGAGGTCTATTCTTGTCAAAACTAAATAAAGAACATCTGATGATAAATCCCAAAACATCATTTTTACCTTATGTAAACAGACCTACACTGGATAAATTAGAATATTCATTGAAGGCAAGAATAAAAGAATCTAAATTCTCCCAGAATTATGGTCTTTCAGAACATGTCATAAAATTTCAAGTAAATTTTAGAAAGCATGAAAAATCAAAGAATCTTTCTAGATCAACCTAGTGAAACCTTAAACTGAAACTTGGGCTTGGAACTCAACTATTTGTAACTGTCATTGGTCAAATCATCATTCATTCCATCAAACATATTGCAAGAACTTCTAATCTTTGTCCTAGATATAATATAAATTCCTGCAAAAATAGATGCAAGCTAACCTGAAGACAAAAGGCAGAATTGTTTAGAAAAAGTTTCCTTTCCACATGTGCTACTATTGTAGATTAGTTCATCAAGACTTTTTCTGCACTTACTGTGGCTGCCAATTTCAACTTCCCTGTATGTCTTTACCATGAAGTCACTACTGTCTCTCTTTCTAGTGTTAGCAGGTATTTTCCTGGATAAGTTTCAACCAAGACTTCTGTACCAACAAGAAACCCAGTTTTGTTTGTTGACAACACATTTGTTATCTATTACTGTACCCCTCAGTGTGGATTCCTGTACCTGGTGAGGGGACCTCCCAGAGAAAGGTTCTGTTCTTTCAGTTTACCTCTCAGATCTAAACATTCACCCAAGAACTTGCTGTGTGTGGTGACCCGTGAAGGGGAGGAGAGGATCCTGATGGTTGAGGGGTCCAACCCTAATGCACCACTTTGGCCTTGATGTAGACGGGCGGCCTTGGGGTGGCCCCTCTTTGGTCTGCTGGTCCGCTTGGATTATGGTCAACCAAATACCAGTGTTGGATGTTCTCAACAGGTGTTGTGGACATTGTATCTGATACTGGTGTTTGGGTATAGTGCGCACGAAACCCTGGCATTGCTGCAGTGTTCTTGTTTGGCATTGTAGTGCATCACCTTGTAGGGCTCCATGATGGGTGGGGTCAGTGGGCAATGTAATATTCTTTTTTTTATTATGGATCCTCCAAATGAAAAATTAAACAAAATAGTGAAAAAACAGTTCATAGGTAAACAACCATGTCTTGAAGATTCTGAGCAGCAATCTTCAACATCTGTAACACCTGTACCTCATTTTTTTACAGTACATTCTCTTTCAGTCAAATCTTTGGGGCAGATATCTCCCTTTTTCATTTAGAACGGACAAGAAGGACTTGCTGGTCTCCAAAGTCCATAAAGAAGCTTCACTCTGGTAACATATGGGTGGAAACATCTACATCTTAACACAGTGAACTCCTCTTGCATTCAAAGGTAATTAGAGATATATCTATTGAGGTTACGCTTCATGCTACGTTGAATTAATCACGAGGAGTTATTGTTGAGAGGGATTTGAAGAACATCCTTGAGTCAGAGATTCACTCTAGTTTCTCTACTGAAAGAGTTTCTGCAGTGAGACATATCTCCACTCGCAAAGATGAAATTATGATGGCGATCAATGTCCTCATTCTGACATTTGCATCACCACGTCCACCTGCCACCACCAAGGCAGGTTATCTTAATTGCAAGGTATGGCCATACATTCCAAACCCTTTCAGATGTTTCCAGTGTCAGCAGTTTGGTCACTCAAAAACGTTATGTCGTAGTTCCTTAACGTGTGTTTGTTGCGGTGGCAAGGACCACGATGCCTATGAGTGTGAAACGGCCCATCCTTGCTTCAATTGCAATGGCTCTCACCTGCCCTACTTTTGTTCTTGCCCTAAATGTTTGGAAGAAAAAGAAGTGCAGCATTTGAAAATGATTCAAAATGTCACTTACCCTGAGGCTCAAAAGTTGCTGTCCACCACTTCATCTTGGACATATATTACTGCACTTTGTTCCACTACTACAGTTCTGAAATCAAATGAAAAGTCTTTTGAACTCCATGGTTAAAAACGTTGATGAATCAACTTCAACACTCATCTCTGTCCCTAACATACCTTCCAGCAAACCTCAACATCTACTTCTTTTTATTCTGGGTATGGGCATTTCCTTGGGTACATCTTCTTCTCCCACTCCAAGATACAAAACGATCATTTGTTTATGTCCTCAGTCACTGGAATCCTCTTCCAACAGCAAAGACCTGCCAAGTTGACACAGGGCAGGATCCATGAAGGTTGATAGACAGTAAAGAAAAAAGACATGGTCATAAACAGAAGGGTTTTCCACCCAATTTGCCTTCACATAAATAAAAATGGCCACCTTGATACAGTGGAACTGTTGAGGTTTACATTCTAAACTGGATGACATCAAAACACTGATTGCTTCCTACCACCCTGTATGGGTTATGTGACCATTTGCCCATTTTTATTAAAAATGTTTTAATGTACAGGTAATTTCAACTTTGTGTGGGTTTGACAAATTTCTGTTCTTTTGTACAGTAACTTGAAGTACCTCAGAGCTGTGTTTTGAGTGTCATACTTTTCAGTATAAAGAAAAATGCCATCACTGAACAACTCCCTCTTACTGTTGCAAATGGGCTCTTTGTTGACAACTTTCACATCTCGATCATTTACTGAAGTGGACCACAGCAAACAGCTTTAACTTTTCTCCCTCTAAAACCATTTGCATGCATTTTTGCTGCCAACGGGATATTCACTCTGGCCCCTGGGACAAAGTTCTTGTGGCTTATCTTTGACCATAAGCTGGCCTTTACACCATACATCAAGCAGCTATGGGTTAAATGAACAAGAGCATTGAACATCCTCCATGTCCTCTCTTCCACCATTGAGGAGCAGATCAGTGTTCTATGCTACAGATATATCATGCTCTTATTCATTCGAAACTCTACTATGGATCACTGGTCTATGGCTCTGCCAGGACCTCAGCCTTAAAGATGCTGGACTCCATTCATCATCAAGGACTTTGGCTCTGCACTGGGGCTTTCTGCCTTCTCCAGTTCATAGCTTATACACAGAGTCTTATGAACTTTCTTTTCACCTCTGCCATCTGCAACTGTCTTTGGTATATGCTTTGAAACTTTGTTCCTTACCAAAACATCCTAGTTGGGGTTGTGTTTTCCTTCCCCAGTGGACCATACTTTGTCAGAACAGAGGATCTGCCATTGCTCCTTTTGGTCTTCGTATCCAGGTGTAGTTGGATGAATTGGGTCTGTCCTTGGATGCCCCCGGCTAGAACAGCAGGATGTCTCCGGAATTACAATGCTAAAATAAGGGGTTTGATTCCCCTCAGTGGGCTCAGCAGATAGCCCAATGTGGCTTTGCTACAAGAAAAAACACAAAAACACACTGTCCTTGGATAGCATTGCTGTATCCACTGGTCAGCCCATCCCACCATGGCTTCTTACAGTCTCCAAATGTGACGTATTTTTAAGTCATCTGAGAAAAGCAGACACTTCCCATTGGAAATACTGTCTGTTATTTGTTGAACATCTTTTGAATCATCTGTGTAAATAGGAATAGAAGATTTGTTATGGTTCGGTGGCTGCGTGCAGAATCCCCACTTCAACTTCTGTGTTCAATGCTGTACTGTATGCCATTTCTCTTTCCTTGGATCATGTAGAAGTTAACCAGTACTCAAATTGCTTTATTTATACTGATTTACTTAGTTCTCTACTGGCCCTGGAATCTCTTCATGTTAGTTCACACCCTGTTTTCGCCGATATTCAAAACTGACTGGCCCATTTCTCATTAACATCTACTTCTATCTAGTTTTTCTGTATACTGGACCACATTGTTATTCATGGGAATGAACTTGTAGACGCTGCAGCTAAATCTATGTTCTCTGACACTATCACTGCTGTGCCTGTTCCATACATAGACTATGGTCCTGTATTCAAGGCTGGGCTCCGTGCCAGTTGGCAGTCGACTTGGAGTGAGCAACTTGAAAACAAGCTTTTCCAAATAAAACCCTCTATTGGACTTTGGTCATCTTGCTATCGTGAGGATCAGAAAGAGGAAGTTGTTTTAACTAGACTATGAGTTGGTCACAGTTTTTTTTAACTCATCATTTTTTTTTATCTGGGACTGATGCACAAATGTGTTGTCTGTGTAACACTCAGGTCACAATAAGCCACATTTTACTGTCTTGCTGTCCTTATGACTTTCGATGATGGCACCATTTTAAACGTTTTCTGTCCCAAGGTTTATCAGCAACGTTAGACAGTGTTTTGGGGATGGTGACACTGTCCACCTTCGAAATATTTTTAGTTTTCTAAAGGCCATTTATCTTTTTAATGCTATTTAAGTTTTTTAATTTATACATTAGACCTTTTTTCATGTGATTTCCTTTTAAGAATCAAAGTACATCTAATTTGATTTGAAATTAGAAAATGGCCATAACTCGAAAACCAACTTCAGGCAACTGACGCTGCTGTTTGAACTACCTGTTAGTCATCCTGGTGAGTTATTATTAAACTTTTGCTACAAGTCTTTTAAAACTTTTATTACTTTACTTTCTGAAAATGGCCAAAACATCAAATAACTCAGAACCAGGACTAGAAAGGCCAACTTCAGGTGACTGATGGTAGTTTTTGAACTTACCTGTTAGTCTTCCTGGTGAGTTATAATAATTACAGTTATGCTACAGAAAGTCTTTTACAACTTGTATTACAGTAGTTTTTGTCTTACTACTGTAGACTAGATGAAAAAAATTGGTTTTATGCTATTTATGTTTTTAATTCAAAAATTTAATTTTGTTTTGTTTTACCTTAATTTCCTTTTATTAATTTTAATAATTTTACTTTAATTTTAACTTTTTACCAGATGTTTGGTGCAGATAGCCTAGTTGCTTTGCTCCATAAAACACCAAACCAGCCAACCATTACTATAATCACAGGTACTCAATATAATTTAAGCATCCTGTAAAAAATATTTAGACATACACTGTAATGATGTACCTCATGATATGCATTCAAACATACACTGTATTAGAAGTATCCCATGATAAATATTCAAACATACACTATAATGAGGCATCTCATAATACATATGCAGTAATAGGGTGTACTGTAATAAGTATTTATTTGTACATTGTAATGGGAATCATGTAATAAATATTCAAACATACCATGTAAATGGCTATCTTGTAATAAACATTCATTTGTACACCGTAATGAGAATCATGTAAAAATATTCACACATACACAGTAATAGGGTGTACTGTAATCAGTATTTATTTGTACATTGTAATGGGAACACTGTAATAAATATTAGACATCTACTGTAATTGTACACCTTTTGATAAATATGTTCTGAAGTTGCAGGATTTTGTGGTTTATTTCTGTTATATTTTAAGCTTATTGAAATTAGTAGTTTGAATTTTTCGTAACTTTAATGCTGTTTGGTCAAACTATTAGTAATAAGAGGGGTATTCTACCACTAACCAGTAGTTGGTGATAAGTAAACGATTTATGTTGGTACTTAGATTATCATAAGCTCATCACTATTACCAAAGCACTGAAGTAAAGTTCTGTTAATTACTGGTGAATGTAAACACTTGTAATAGCTACTACATTACATGCATATAGAAGTTTTTGCTGAATGGTATACAGTTTCTTTCAGTGTAATCATATTTTTGTGTTTATTTATGAACATTGTATACATACAGTGTAAATCAATATTTTGCAAGCTGTATGGTTTTAACAATAATACTTTAATAAACAGTTATATCTTTACTAGAAAATTCTTATGCAATAATACATATGTTGGACTTTCTCCTCTATGTAAGTTTTTTAACATATGTACTTATATTTCATTTTCAAGTGTGTACACATAAAAATGTTATAATGTTTCCCTTGTTTTGTTCTATAGGATACACAGACCTCAAGACTCACTGTTGAGTTCATCCAGTGGATATACAAACTATCGTGGACTACTTAATTTGTGTATTGTTCTTCTTGTAAGTTTATAACATTAAAATTCAATTTTTCAGACTGCATTTTGTGGGAAATATTGTCTTATTTTAGTTTTGTATTTCAAATGTGTTTTCTTTTTACTATAAAACAAAAGCATTTCAGCAAGCTCTCAAACTTGTTTTATGTACTTTGAATCATAATTTATGAATTTTGTTGGTATGCTAATGTTATAAATATGGAGCTGAATAGTTTGTATGCAGGTACATAGTTGTGATTAGTTCCAAACTATGGTTCTTGCCTCTCTAATGATTGTTAATGGAAAGCGTTTGCTTATGCACCAGACAATCAAAAGAATTTTCGCTCGTGTATGTAATAATATATACTGTGCTAATATTTGTTTCAGGCAACACTATATTCTTCCACCAGGAATAGGGTGACACAACCTCCTAAAGTATTATTTCACTTTAACACTTTATGTAAAACATAAATTCACTATTTTCCGTGGCACTACACTCTTTACATATGTTATTATCTTATGTTTGATATTTTCTCAAACCATAAATCTTTTCCACTGCCCCTAAATTTCAAAATGAAAAAAAATAATTTTAGTTAAAGTTTATAATTAGAAGTGTCATCTTTGTGGAGTTAATTTTTTAAAAAGAAAGAAGCATGAAAAAAAAGATTAATTCATTTTTTACATTATTCACACCTGGGTATTCTGTTTGCAGAAGACCTTTAAGGTGCACAGTTTCTCTCTTGTGGAATTTCTCAGTCTTTCAGCACCAAGTCCTTATGTTTTCATCAAGGACCTGAGGGCTTTCACACCAAGGATGCAGTTGTTTCAAGAGTCTGCTCATTTGAGTTAGCTGGTGAGGCTGTCAAAGTCATTACTGATTCTAACTTGGTATATAATTTATCTTGAGTCTATCTAAATGTCCATGTTGTTTATGCTCAACCTTCTTCTTTATGTTACTGAGCCATAGAGATTTAGATTTCAAAAGCTTTCATCTCTTTTTCTCTTTCTACCTGGATGGCTCTAACCTCTTTAAAGCTCCTTATTCTTTTACAATATGCAGATTTCCATTCATTTCAGTAGATTCTGGCAGATTTGTGGAATATGGCCAGAAATCTACTTATTATTCTAATTTCTCTCCCTGTGGTTGTGGCTTTATCAGTTTAATATGGCCTGGGCATCAGTATTTTTCTGCCTTTCTTGGGCTTGCATCTATTCATAGACATCTTTATATATATATATATATATATATATATGACTGGAGTGCAGTTCTAGACACTTCTTCACTGATGTCTGGTCTTCATAGAAGTAGTCTCTCCAGATCAATGTTTTATATTTCAAAGGTTTCCACTATCATCTTCATGTCTGTCTGAACAGATATCTTTTCATGATGCTTTCATATAACTCAACTATTGTTTGTTCCATTACTTACCTGCTTTTGGGACCTCTACTTTCTAGCTGTAGTGTTCCTCTCTTGGATCCCTGATATCAAGAGTCAGTCATCAGCCTGCCGTATCATAGATATTTTGAAGTTAATGACAGATAGGGTGTATTGCCTACAGTGGATATTTCCAATAGAGTTGTCCTTACATATTCTTTTATTTCAGCAGCCTTGCCTATACCCTGGAAGTCCTTTTCTTTTTATCATCATGACTTTCCTTTTAATCATTATTCAAAGACTTTGCTGCTCTAGTGGTTGATGCTCTGAATTAGAATTAATCCAACTTTTTTATGCCTACCTTTCTCACTGAATCCAATTTAGTTCACTCAGATATAGTTTCTGCCCTATTATGCATTGTGATATTCCTTGCTTTCATTTTAGCACACGAGTTGCTTGTGTCTAGTTTTCATTTATACAGGCAGGATTTTCATGTAGGATATCCCATTTTCTTGTTCTCTCTTCTAAGTCAACTTTTGCAATTGATCAGTGCTGGTCAGTCTTCCACTTCCTTCCTCCAAGTTTGCTGACTGTTTCTCATTTCACTTCTTTTCTCACTTGGCTTTTTGATAGCAGCCTATCTATTTCCTGGATCATTCTCTTTTTCTGGATATTTTAGATTTCTTCAAGGCCTTCCTAAAGAGTGGCCATCCTCACCTGATTCTATCTTTATGCTAAAACCTCTATTTAGTTTTCAGAACTCACATAAATAATCTTTTGCCATCTGTTCCCTTTATGATCTTTCTCATTTCAGAAAATATCAAGTTCATCTGTCTGTGCTCATTTCTTGCTGCTGAAATGAGGTCTTCTGCAGGACTATTTATTATTATTGCTCCAGATAAGGGACATACCTCCATAATTTTCAAACAAAAATCAACCATTCATAGTCTTCAAATAATACTGAGAATTTGTTTCAATGGCATGGAAAAATGAATACAGCTTGTTCTATTTTAATGGTAATAAGGTAATTAATGAATACATTCTTGTAGCTTTCTGCAGTTCACACAACAGAACATATGAACTTCAAATGATAAAAAGAAAAATAGTTGTTACTCTTGAAACACAACACTCTTTGGGACCCTGTGGAAGTACAAGTAGTACTGTAGTATATATAGTCTTTCAACATCTTTCTATCAGATATTATTTTAATTAACTTTTAATTTGCTTTGAGAACCTATGGAGTAGGAAGTAATGTGTTTTCTCTGACATAAAATGTTCATAAAAACATCATTGTACTAAAAGAAGTAATCACACAATAAGGAAAGTGTATTGACATGTGTTATTCATGCAAAGTAAATCTGACTCAAAAATTAATTCAGGCCTTAAAATGTATAAGATTTAATGGAAGGTATATAAGATGAAATATAGAAAGATGATTACTTACAAAACATATCAAGATCTATACTTTAGAAGTTTAGTGATAGAAATGTAGTGAGAAGATGTGTAATGCTTATAAACCTGTAGAAAAATGTTTTTTTGTACTACATATATACATATAGGAAGACTAAAATATTGGTTTTATAGTTTTTAAAATGTAAATCATGTTTATAAATTAACCAAGGTAAGGCAATAAATTTACAGAAAACTTACTGTAACTAATATATATATAAACAAATAATCTACCACATTTATATACAGGCAGCCAGAAGTAAGACATTAGGTTACTGTGCATTACATGTATAAACTGGTAATCTACCATATTAATATATAGGCTACCAGAAGTAAGATATTAGGCAACTGTAAGTTACACATATAAACAGGTAATATACCACATTAATGTATAGGCAGTCAAAAGTAACACATCAGGTTACTGTAAGTTACATGTCTAAACAGGTAATCTACAACATTAATGTAATGGAAACCATAAGTAAGACATCAGGTTACTGTAAGTTACATGTTTATGCAGGTAATCTACCACATTAATGTATAGGCGACCAGAAGTAAGACATCAGGTTACTGTAAGTTCCACATATATACAAATTATCTGTTATATATTCCACATACTTGGTAGAGCCAGTGGTTGCCATAAGTAATAAATACTCAGTTACAATTTGTGACTAACCTTTTGTTTTATTTCTTACATTTAGGTATTGTCTAATGCAAGGGTTGCTTTGGAAAATATTATCAAGTAAGTTATTTCTATGTGCACATGTTTTAAGTATAATTTTAGAACGTTTCCCACAAGGTATACAATTTACTCCACATTGTCTGGTAATTAGATAATGCATTATTTTTTAGTAGTATTATTTATTCAGTAAAATGTTTCTTGGAACAATTGCTGTTGTAAATTGGGCTTTTATTTGTCAGATCTTAATGTTGTTATACTCTTTTAGCTTTTTACATAGAGCATATACTAAGAAAAAAGTGTTAGTATTTGTATTGTGTTTTTATAGTTAATATTTATCAGTACTTGAGGCTGTACATACAACATTAAGTGTACTGTTTGAAAAATATAATATAAAGCTATAGATACAATAAAGAATGAATTTTTTTCATTAAGACTAATATGAGGATTTACATACAATAGGGATGAATTGTTTGAATAAAATTTTATAAGAAGTTAGAAACATAAATACTACAGGTTACATTGTTACATCTAATGAAATAGAGAAAAGCTAAAATAGGTTTTTTTTAAGGCGACATAAAATGACACTAGCTACTGTCAAGCAGTTGTTTATATTTATTTGGTAATCATTAATTCACTAAATATCTTCAAAAGTAGCAAATGTGCTTTTGTTTATTGAATTATTGAAGTGTTTCTATTTTTGTTAATAAATATTACTTTTAATTTTACTTTTTTATGTTCATGAAAATGTATTAGCCAGTATTAGTTTCCTATTATATATTTTTTTAAATGATTTGTGTAACAGTAACATTTGTTATAAAGTTAACTGCCAAATATTCTATTACTTTTGAGGACTTGGGCTTTTATGGAAGTCTTTATTCTCTTCAAACTATCTGCATTGGTGGTTGAACAAGGACAGCACAACAAAGGGAGTACTGCTTCCTCCACTTCATCTGGATTTGCATTTAATAAAGATGCTTCTCTCTTAAGTTGCAAAGTGTTGGACCATCAGCAAGAGGCGTTTGGGCAATGGTCTCAGACTGTTATGTCTTAACATAACAATGTCTTGGATGTTATGATGTGCTTTGGCTTGTTTTCTTCCAGTGGTACTGTACTAACATATCATGCTTCATGTCAACAATTCCCCTGTTGTGGCATATTTCAATCACTATCAAAGCATCTATTCCTGTCTTCTTTGTGGCTGAACATTGGATCTTGTTTATTAGGCCCATATGCTATGGATAAATCTCCTGGTGTGTTGCATTCCTAGTGCTTTTCACCTAGTGGCAGATCATTTTTCAGGACCAGACAAGGTTTATCCCATGGAACAGTTTCTTGACCCTCTGTTTTTCAGGTGGTTATACAGTCAATTAGATAGTCCTCATATAGATGATTTTGTTACTTTACTCCAGCACCAAGTTATCTCTTTTGTGATCTATGATTCATCATTCTGAAACCCTAGAAGAGGACTTTCTTAGTCATAACGGAGCCATCTGGTTCCATTTACAACTTTCCAGTTTTGTTGATTTCTTTATTGTGTGATTCTTCCAGATCAGTTTTTTCTGCTCAAAACTGCTTTGGCTCATGATGGTCATCCTTTTTTCTCACTGCTTCTTCTTGTGTCCATTTTTCACCTTTATTCTGAGTCTCCTCCAGATAGGCTTCTGTGTCTAATATGTGCTTTTTTATTTTTCCATTGCCTGCATGGCCTCCTTTAGTGATTCATATTTCTATCTTTTCATTCCATGGCACTTTTTATCTGTCTGTAACCTATCTTTTCTACCCTTATGATTGTGGATCATCAAGTACTACATTTGGGCTATTTCTTTCTGTCTTTTTCTTTCCAAATTCTCTTCCAGGTGTCTTTGCTTATTTAGGAATTGGATTCTGTTCAGTGATGAATGTTACTTGTCCAGGTATGTATTCTGTATCTTAAATGTATTGTACATCCAATATTAAATAATAAAAAGCAGCATACATGTGGCTAGTATTGCACACTGTTGAGATGAAATGTTGCACAAGTTGCTTATAGGTTTTTCCTCATTATATATTTGCTTCATTAGTATGCCCTTTCTGAACTGTACTAATCCATGAACTTAGATGGAAAAAGCACAAAGAGATTGCTGCCTATTCAACTGAATAAGTTAGGGACAGTCTGCTTTTCTGTGCAGGGTTTTTTTGATCACCCATTGCTCTGCCTCCTGTGTTGGCATTTCTCCAGAGTATGTGCCATATTTTATCCCCTCTCCCCTTTTTCTTTTAGTGGAGTATAAAAGTCTTTATCACATTCCAGTTCCATACCTCTAGGGTGGTAGAAAATGGAGATATCCTCCTGAATTTGATCACTTCTACTTAGTAGAAGGTAGAGTGGTGGTGTTCTGCTGGTATAGATGGCATGAATTCTCCAATCGTGTGTTCCACCTCTTTGTGTCAGAGAGGTTGATGTTGCATCCAGCTTCTGTTCAGCTCTATCTGGTAAATGAGGTTGTATATATTTTACAGAAGCAATGCACTTCCATGCTGTGGGATCCAGAAGATGATGTTGCTTTGAAGGAGATCTGTAACATTGCAGCTCATCCCTTCAGTTGGGACCCCTCTTCCTGCCATCACCAAGATGTTGGCTCCCAATGGGTGGCTGTTGATTAGAGTTGGATCAATCATCCTTATTCCAATTTTATAATTTTTCCTCATATTTTCCCCATCCTTATGGTGTGTCCTGGATGCTTATGCTATGCACACATCTGCTCCAATTTCCCAACAGTGCTATTCAGAGGATTATGTTACTAGCAGTGAAGGTTCTCCTTCTGGCTCTTCTCCTTTAGCTAATATTCCCTTGTCTGAGGCTGCTGTTCCATTGAGGAGTTCCAATTACATTGGATTTGTTTTGATGTGAACTGCCACATTGGCACATTGCTTTGCAACTTCATTGGATATCAGGTTTCTGGATGTATAAGTGGTTGTGGATTTCGACAAATATGCCTCATTTAGTGGGACAGTTTGATGTATATAATTCCATGGACCCTCCTTCTTCTTCTACCACAGGTTGGAAATGCTAATCATGATGTTGCTTGGTTCTGGACTGGAGTTGACTGGCCATGTATTGTCCATTATGCCCTAGACTCACTACATCTAAGAGCACATCCATGTTAGTTTTCCCACATTCCTGTCTGTAGATCATTCTTCTACATTATTGTTACTGAAATACAGATGCCAGTAAATTGTGGGTCAAAATTGAACCCACCTGTTTTTTTCTCTTACCTTTAGGTTGTGCTCCTCCCACTTCCTCCCCATGTATGTGACATCTATTTTCACACTGGGTACAGTTTATCACTAGTACAGAAGTAGTGTGGTCTACCATGTGTGTTCCATGTGGATGTTGTAGAGTACTTAATTTTATCCTTCCACTGGTCCCTCTGCTTATTCCATGTGGGATTGTGGCTATACATTTCAGTGAAGGCAGTTTACTGTATCAGAAGTTGTTATTCTCATGTACTGAAAATATATTTCTGTTAGGTACTTATCTTCTCCCTCACTTCTCACCCTTCCTCCCCACTGAAAATTAATGCTTTTCTTAGTTAACAAGCTGACAGTAAGCATGTACCTAGAAAGTGGAGTCAAGTACAATGACTCCAAAATAAAAATAAAATGGAAAATAAAAGTTTATATTTCATCAACAGAACTTGAACAAAATGGTGAAATTATAAAAAAATAAAATTTATTTTAAGCATTCAGGTTTATAACATTATAATACTGTTATAAAAATCTGATATAATTTGAAACTGTTGATGGAAATTAATTAGTAAAGTAAGCAGTTATATTGAGCAATAGTTTAATGTCTAATGTTGCTATCAGTATTTATTGATTTATTGAATTAGTTTTTTCCTGATTTTTTTTCTTCAGAAGCAGCTTTGATTGAATAAATGTAAATTTTTTTTCCTTGGTTTTTTACAGGTATGGCATTTTGGTGGACCCTATTCAATGGTTTAAAGTTTTTATGGGAAAACCATATATCTGGCCATCTGTTTTTATTGTTTCGAGTAAGTAATCAGTATTTATATTTAGATGAACCTGAATATTGAGTCTGTGTACATAGTAATATCTTCATGTACTTCCTAATGGCACAGTGGTATGTCTGTGGACTTATACTGCTAGGAACCAGGTTTCGATATCCATGGTGGATAGAGAACAGATAACCCCTTGTGTATCTTTGTGCTTAATAACAGACATGTCATTTAATACCATAACTATATGAGCTGAGTGGAATCCATCCATCTTATTACCACCAATATATATCAATGAGAGTAATTAACCTATAACTTTTGGTAATGTACACACATTGTTAGAAATGTTGGAGTTTATTAATAAACATTACAAGGCTCTCATGCACAAAACTTCACACTTTCAAATTAAGTATTAAGATTTTTAAATTAGGATTTGCTCATGAATTTTTTCTTTCATAATGTCAACTATCAAAAGATTTTAAGATTAAAAATACTTTTCTTTATATGGAAATTGTGAAGTTTATTTTATGTAATCTCTGTATGACAATTGTTGATCATCAGATGTTTTTTTTGATACAACATTATATTTCAGCTGTTATTTTTTCAACCTTAACTCTATATGGTGTTGGTCAATTTGACCAACCTCGTAACCATTATAAAAAGTAGGAAATAAATCTAAGTTACTCTTTTTTTTGTTCTAGAATAGCTGCACATTGTAACAGAAAACCACAAATATTTATTTTAAATAGCTTAAACCTCATATAGTATACATCTTTAATTGAGCTTTTAACTGTATCTGACTAAAAATATCAAGAATATTTTTTCAATATCTTACATATTAAATTTCTGTTTTTACATTGTAGTCACTTTTACAATAAGAAATAGTGAAGATAAAAAAAAAACGTTGTAATTAAATATCAAACATTTGTTTTTTCAGTTTCTTAACCTTCTACTATAACATTATACTGGATTCTCCAGGCTGTCAGTAAGTAACCAAAGTATAACAAAAATGAAGTTTAAAAAGTGCAAAATAAAATGTATATAATTTTTAGTATTGATAGGAAAGATTTAAAGGTCCAGCATGGCCAGGTGGTTAAGGCACTCAACTCGTAATGTGAGGGTTACGGGTTCGAATTCCTGTTACACCAAACATGCTTGCCCTTTCAGTCATGGGGGCATTATAATGTGATGGTCAATCTCACTATTAATTGGTAAAAGAATTTCCCAAGAGTTGGCAGTGGGTGGTGATGACTAGCTGCCTTTCTTCTAGTCTAACACTGTTAAATTAGGGACTGCTATTGCAGATAACCCATGTGTAGCTTTGCCAAACATTCAAACAAACTATTTTAAAACACTTATGGTCAGAGTTTATGCTTTTCACCTTTCACATTTAGTTTCTGTAATATTTTTATTGATAGGAGCTGACTTAGAAATTAAACAAAACAAAATGAATTGTACCTTTTTTTTCAGTATGGACAACAAAGTTTCAAAGTTTATCTCTTGAGAATTTATTCTAATCATTTTTCACCTATTTTGTATGTTAGCAGCTGAAATAGAAACCTGCCAAATATAAAGCAATGACTGATCATTTCTCTTTAGGTGTTTCTGTACTTCAGGGGTGGCCAACCTATGGCGCATTGCACGATTACAAGTGGCGCACTATACCTCAGAGATAAGAATGTACGTTTGCGGGTATATGAGTGTGAGTCCATTTATTAGGAGTTTGAAGTTGATGTGTGTGTGTTTGTCATTTGTGTTTGTGTATGAAGACGTTTGGTGCAATGATTTATTATGTAATTCAGTATATATCTTTATATCAAGACATAATAGAAAGAAGAGAAAGAGAAACTTAGATACAGAAACAGCAACCTAAAACACATACGTGAATACACAAGAAGATATAGATACATTGAAACAAACATAAATTTAAGGGTCAGATTAACTGTACATTACAAACCGGATGTTAAATATTGTAACAAAAAGTGCAGCTCAGTAGAAGTATTTCATTTTTCGCATTGACGTGAGTAAAAGTTTTTCTCCTTACACATACGCACGTATACATAAATGAAAACATATTCATAATAAGCAAGTATTTATTCTTTTTTTAAATTGAATTGAGTTCATTCTTTTAAAATTAAATAGTAATTTTTGTATTAATATTGAAATTTTTATACAATATTTTGTAAAAGTTCAAATATCTGAAAATCTCAATGTTTTATACATCATTTGATGCAGTTTTTTTGCAGAATTTCACTCTGATTACGAATATATAAATTAAATCAAAAATTTGTTTTTCAGTTTTTTAATTTTTTAATTTTTTTAGTTATTATGACTTGGTGTAATAGAAGGCTGAAAGGACATGAAAGATTTCCTATAATCATTGTTAGAGAATAGTATCACAAAAAAGACTGCTTATAATCATTTTTATATAAATTTTCTAGATAAAAAGTAATAAATAATGTTTTTTTAATTTAATATGTTTAGTTTTTTCAAACATTTTGTATAAGTTCAAATGTTTGAAAACTAAAGTTTTATACATCATCTGTTGCAGTTTTTCAAGCTGATTATGAATATATAAATGAAATCTAAAAAAAATTTCAATACTCTCATGGATTAAACAGGATCAATGATCCTGTGGGATGTACTAGTAATAATAATAATAATATTAATAATAATAATAACAACAATAATAATAATAATAATAATTTTTTTTTTGATTTTTTTTAGTCCCATTACAGTGAAAAAGAACATGAGCAAAAGAAAAGCAGAAAGCGATAACAAACGTCAGTTTAATGAACTGTGGGAAAATGAGTTCTTATTTATTGCGAGTCCTTCAGGAAAACCAATGTGTATTGTTTGTGAAAGCACCCTCTCGGATAACAGAAGACATGATCTTAGCAGACACTATAAGAAACACCAAGTTGAAGTAAAAGAAAAACAAAAGTTAATGCCTGGCTCTGAGTTACATAAAGAATATGTGGTCAAGAAAAAAGAGAATATGAAAAAGAGGCGAAATCTCTTTGTAAAGAGAAGTTGTGAAAGTTTGGCAATGCTCGAAGCATCCTACGAAATCGCCTTTGTGTTGGCTAAAAAGCATATGCCTTTCTCTGACGGTGAATATATTGTTAAGCCCTGCCTCCAAAAATTTGCAAAATGTCTTGGTGATAAAAGTATTGAAAGAAAGGTAAACGAAATCACTCTTTCAAAGCAGACAATTACAAGACGCATTGAGGAACTTTCTCGTGATGTATTTGAGCAACTGAAGGAACGTGTCCATGCATGCTCTTTCTTTTCATTAGCTTTGGACGAATCTGCTGACATATGTGATGTAGCCCAGTTAAGTATTTTTATAAGAGGAATTGATGATAATTTTAACATATTTGAAGAACTTATTGGCCTTGAATCACTCCATGGAAAAACTAGAGGGTCAGACATATTTGAGAAAGTAAAGTCATGTTCAGAAAATCAGCATTTAAACTTTAGTAAACTCTTAAGTGTCTGTACCATCAATGATTGGTAGAGTTGCTGGAACTGTAGCCTTGCTCGAAAAGTTTTTAGGTTGTCCTCTTCTAAAATATCATTGCATAATACACCAAGAGTCTCTGTGTGTAAAAATTTGAATTTGCAGCATGTTATGATACCAGTTGCAAAATGTGTGAATAAAATTAGAGCTAAAAGATTAAATAGGAGAGAATTCAGAGAATATTGTGAAGTGTTAGATATGGAATATGGTGATCTTATCCTTCATTGTGAAGTGCGTTGGCTTTCTGGAGGACAAGTTCTCAGAAGATTTTGGAAACTGAAAAATATTGTACATGATTTTCTGGAAGAAAAAGAAGAGCTGCCTGAGGAAAGGGCCCTTTTGTGTAATGAAAAGTGGATGTTTGATTTAGCTTTTTTAGTTGATATCACCAGCCATCTCAATGGTGGATGTTTGATTTAGCTTTTTTAGTTGATATTACCAGCCATCTCAATGGTGGATGTTTGATTTAGCTTTTTTAGTTGATATTACCAGCCATCTCAATGACCTAAATTCAAAACTGCAGGGCAAGGACAAATTGTTTCCTACTTTAGTAAATGATATCAGTGCATTCAAAATGAAGTTAAAACTGTTCATCTCTCAGCTAGAAAACAAGGATTTGAGCCAATTTCCACATTTAAAGGAACAAAGTGAATGTGTTCAAGATAATACCAAATTTACAGAATACATTGAAAAAATCATACTACTACAAGAGGTCTTTGATAGTCGTTTTAGTGATTTTGCTAAAGAAGAAGATTGCATGCTTGCATTTATAAATCCATTTTCACTTACTGAACAAAACATTCTGAAGATGCCTAGTAATATACAGATGGAACTTATTGATCTAAAAGCAAATTCAGTACTGAAGAGTAAATTTAATGAACTTCCCTCACTCCCAAGTGAATCTGGAATGCTTAATTTTTGGCGATCATTACAATGTGAACATTTTCCAGAACTGAGAAAATTTGCCCAAAGTTATGCCTGTTGCTTCGGAACAACATACAGACGCGAGCAAGCATTTTCATCCATGAAAATGATCAAGAACAAACTGAGGTCGCAACTATCCAATTCAAGTCTGAAAAACTGTCTGTTGCTGTCAGTTACTAATTTAACTCCTAATATTACAGATTTGGTGAAAGCGAAGCAAAGTCAAAGTCTCATTAAACCTAGTTATGTTTATTTTTCCTCCATGTAAAATTATTTTTCATTAAAACTGCTAATTGTGTTGATAAATTTTTATTAGATATTCTTTCATAAATAACTAATGAAATATATCAATGCAAATGCAAAGTGTCAATAAAGTAAATAAAGTTTACCTTGTATTCATGTTGAATTCTTTTTACAACTTCTACATGTGTCCACACTCCACATTAACATATATATATATATATATATATATAACAAATTATTTAATGTATAACTGTCAAATATCTCCAAATTACCATACTTAAAGGATTGAAAGGCTGTTAAAGTTTGTGTGGCGCATCTGAATTAGAAGTGAAAAAAATTGGTGCATAGGAAACAAAAGGTTGGCCACCCCTGCTGTACTTTAAGTACTTTTGACACGGTGAATATCAAATAATATTTTGCTACATACTTCCCAGAACTTTTCCTGTCTTAAAAACACAGCAGGGTAGGACTTACCAGCTTGTTGGCATTATAATGGTTTCAATGAGATTTGTCTAAAGTAGTATAAAATGTTTATGCTGTGGCTCTGTAGAAATTTTGGGCAAATCCTATAAAATTGGTAGGTATTTCAATATTTGTTATCCTTTTAACATCATCAGAAAGTGAACTTTTTTTGCAGATTATCTTTGAATATCAGCTCCAGGAAGAGAGTAGTGTAGGACTTATAAACTTGTTTACAGTACAGTGGTTGCAATAATAATTGTATACAGTATTTTATATAGGTGAGAGAAAATATTTATGATATGGCTGTGTACAAAACTTTATCCAATCCATTAAACTTTGTAAGGTATTTGAATGTTAATCCACCTGGATGGTTAAGATTTAGTGTTGGCAAAGGTGAAGAAATGTGTAAATGCTTATGAATATCCTGTACCATGCTTACAAAGTAACCAGAAAATGTATAGTTTCCAGTATCTTGTAAAATTCATTTACATTTCGGCTATCCTACATTATGTAAGTATATAAATATTATTACTGTTTACAAATAAACTTATATTTTGGTTATATATATGTAAAAACGGCTTGTTTGGGTTGAGAAAATGTTTTGCGTAGAGGACTGAATTTCTGCAGACTTTTTTTTTTTTTTTTATCCTCATGGACCAGGTTTCTAGTTCTACACTCTTCTTTTTGGCATTGCATTGGCTCTTTGTATCTTTGGTCAAATTTTGGGTCATTTACCTACCTTTTTTATAGATTGGAGCTGGGATTCTATTTTTACATGGATAATTTGCTTCTCCTTACCCATTTTTTAAAGGACTCTCTTTTCTTTCTCACTTCTGCATTTTTTGTTTTAGCTTGTTACAAATTCAGAGTTTTTTATTTTGCTTGCCCTACATTTGATGTAGCTGGGTGTGTTTTTCTGCTCTCATTGTGTATGTGTGATGGAAGGTAACTGCCTCCAAAATATTGTGCACCCCTTCTACATCCTGTAAACAATGTTATTTTGCTTTTGTGAAACGCTTCTTTCTTTGTACCACTTATTTATATCAGTTGTAATAACATGTATCTCTCCCAGTGGAGATTGCAGGACTGGTGGAGTCTTTACTGGAATCCACTGTCTTCTGTTATACACTTCCCTTCTTCTTTTGTTGAGAACATTTCTTAAAAGCTTCATGATGCCTAGAACTTGGTGGCCATTCCTCTGCTACCTTTTTGTGAATCACTGTCTTTTCACTGAAGCTTTTCTGTTGGACTGGAGAGCATATCTGAATGACTACATGTCTTTGGGTGTTTGTTCTTTCTACATCAACACTCTTGACCTTCTTGCCATCCATTAGGCATTTTCCCTTTTTCTCTTTCTTGTGTTTTCATGGACAGGTTGGTCATGGTACACTGAAAATTCACAATTGTTTTCTTTGTCAACTGTTATGGTACCCATTCTAAGAGCTCTTTGCTTCTGTGCTTGGACTTGCTATTTTTGATTTATTCCCATTAAGTTCATCTCATGATTTGCCATGTGTCTGGGAAATGAACTAGGTAGCTGATTGTTGTTTTTTGCTGAACAGATTCTAACCATAGAGTAGTCTCTCCACCCTCAATTTCATTTTATATTGGATTTGTTTCAAATTGGCATACCCTTCATCAATGCCTTTGCTACTCTTAACACCAAACTTCTTTTTTGGGTTCTGTTTCTTTATCCTTCAATCCTAGCAGCTGATGCTGTCAGCCAGAACTAGGCTTATCTTTTTCTCCTCCCATATGTTTTAACTTGGTAGTTGACTCTCCTTGTTGGGTCATATTGATGATGGCTCTTCTTGGCTCAGTAAGGACTTGGGTGCAGGTGCTTGTTCAGTCATGATAAAATTTTATTCATCCCACGATACTTGAAACTCTTTTGACTTTCTTTTTGTTTTCTTCCAAGTGAAAAGTATACTTGGCCAAGATGAGATGCTGTCTTATATAGATGTGCATGTATTTAGCCCTTGACTACAAATTATAACTCAAATACAGATGTTTAGTCTAAATAGTTAAAATGTCATAACATTGTACATTTATCTATACATTTTTTTGGCATTTTTGGTTAACATCACAGAAGATACAATGATGCAGTGCACGTACACTCATGTCACACTTTTGCAGAATGTAACACTGACCATTGCAAAGTCACCTGTCTTTTATTGGACAAGGATTTTGTAAAATGCAGTGATATTTTAATTATTATGCATTATGCATTATTACTATTAACAAATAAGTTTTTAAACTTATCTATCTTAAAACATAGAACAGTAAACAAAGTAAATCAAATGATTATCTCTTCTAAGTTTGACCTTTGCACTTGGATGTTGCTTGTTATAGGTTACTAAGCTCATAAGTAATATCTCAGCAAGCAGAAAATATTGGTAATTTGAGCTCCTAATTCATACGAAACAATAGACTTTATTTTTTGACATCACATACATCTAATTTCAACCAATGTTGCATTCAACATACCATGTGACACACACAAAATTTTTAAGTATTTTTTTTATATATTTACTTTTAAATTAAGAACTTAAATAATATATAATGTTATCATTTCTACAGTTTTATACCAAACTTAATGACATAAATTTGTAAAATAGTTGTTCAGTAAAATTTTGAATGTGAACAGTAAACTCAATGACATGGCCTTTGATCTGTGTGGAAAAGGTTAAAGTTCTGCATTTTAACTCTGCTGCTTAAAAAGTAGTTACTCACATGGGTCAACTGAGGAATTGCTTTATTTGACAGGTTCTAAGGATTGTTAGCTGGTACAACAGTTTAACAAAGTGTGTTCAATATGACTTGTGTGCTATGGAGTCAAGTCTGAGGAAGCTGGAGTGTATCTTTAAAACCAAAAATAGATTAAATAATTAGTGCTGTTGAAGAAATTACAAGTTATGTTTTACTATTGTTCATCATCAAGTTAAGTGTAACTTGTTTATTCTTTTCATTTTACAGGCCTTCATGTATTCATCCTGATTGGGTTTGTACTAGAAAAAGTGATGGAAGTAAGATTTTTTTCGAATTGTTATGTGGAATAAATATGCATGTAATATATAGCCTGTTTACCTGTTTGTCTTTTTATATGTATGCACTGTCAGTAAGTCCAAGTCACTTAACCTTTAAGATGTATAGTTTAAGTACAGATATATAAATGTGTTAAATTTACGGTAAAAGCTCTAAATTACAGACTATTCTGGACCAAGAGATGTTTGTAAAATCAAATATTACTTGAAGTTGAAATTTCCCCCATAGGTATTAAACTGGATCGTTGTTGCATAGTATTTTAAGCATGAAAACTTAATAGTAGGACATTATGCTTCTTATGATTTATTTAAATGTACAAATATTAGTACTGAAATCTTTATAACTTAGGTAGTCTACTCTCTTAATGCTTTTCTGGAGAAGTTCTATTTGAAGAAAACATGTATATCAGCCTGTCTACAAGCTGTCTGTTTCATTATATAAACATATTTTCAAGAAATTTGAAGTGCATCATCCCATCTGTAGAACAGCAATTTTTCTGCTCAGTAAACTTTATAAATTGTGCAATATATTTTGTGGCTTCTCCTCGGGTAATTTATTTTTCTACCATATATTCTTCAGAGTGAATGCCTGTAAGCTTAGCTGTGGGATTCATTACACATACTAATATTTCTGTATGTGTAAACCCTTGAGAATCACAGTGTTTAAGTCAGTGCTCGTCCATTATTCATTTTCTCTCTCTCTTGAAGCTCAGCAGTAGAGTTTAATTTTGAAAAAGCTTTGACAACATCCAGCATAATATCAGTACCCCTTCATGGACATTCCTCATCACCTGATAACACTTCCTCTAACATGACATTAGGCCATGGTATTCTTCAGACATGTCACACTGTTATGTTCCTCACATCATTTCAAGAACATTAAAATTATAAATGGCATCTTGAATGGTATATACTTTTTGTAAGTTATTATGAGTACTGTCATAATTCACTACTTTATGTAGAAAATAACATCAATACAAAACATTCTATGTTTTAAACTACACATTAGTTCACAGGTAAATTTCACTGCACAACAATTTTTTTTTAAAGTTTTGCTTCCTGAAAAGATTTTGCTGATTGTTACAGGTACCAAATATAGTTTTGGTTTTGCTTCATTACATAGGAACACTGAGAAATATACAGTTAACGTATTTAATTGCGTTTATGCTTCTAATGTGCTATTAAGTTCAACATAATTAAAAAGTGTTTTGCTCCTGATTTTCATTTGTATTCAATGTCCGGTGCATCATGTTGTAGTGTCCAACAGTATTCAGCAAGCATTGATGGATTCCAGTTGCTCTGATATCGTTTTTCCATTGTAGCAAAACTGAAGATTTCGATGAAACGGTACGTGATGGGCAAATTTGGATGTGATTTTCATGATCAGCAGCCAAAAATCTATAAGGAACACCCAACAGTGTTCAAGAAGCAAAAACTTTGTTGTGCAATGTTACCAGTGTTACTTTAGCAGGCAGATAGGTGGTAAAAATATTCCAAGAAAGAAGTTCAAAAGTATAAAGATAGGCTCAACAGTTGTCCAGTAAAAGAACTGCTGAACTTTCCTGTGGTGTGACAAGTTTTCTTGAAATGATTTCTGACTTCATATACAAAGTTTTAGTGAAACCTATCTTTGAAAATGTACTTATCAATCCCTGCATTAGTTTATGCTTTGTAAATAACAAGCAAATTAGAAACATTTTTATAGCTTTTGGGCAATTATATTTGTTAATCGCAAGTGATTTCATCTTATGTGGTCTGCGACATTTGTATGAGTAAAATCCGCTAACCAGTCTTTCACTCATTTGCAAATCACCATTCATGTACCATTAGCTAAAGTGTTTTTCTGGCAGGCAATGTCAAAACAAGGGGTTGTTCCTTTCTTTTTGAACAATATTGGTTCAATACATTATTCATGGAAGAGAGTTCATTGTCTCCTCATAATTCCAAATACAGAGTGGTCCCGTCCAGGGTCCTTGGTTGAGCACAGTTTGTTCTATCCTCATCTCTCCCATTATTTTGAAGACTAGAGGAATTTAAGTTGCCTACACAGAATGATGATGAGTGTTTATAATTCCAGACTGGATGAGTTCTGTTTCCTCAGGTTGAGTAAAGCTTGGGGTGTTGCCTTTTGGACTTCTTCAAATTGATATGAAAGTTTGTCCACTTCTGTGTTGCTTATCTTCTTGTTTTGATTCTGGTGGCTCAAAATGCATCTCTCTTAGGCTACAAAGTTGGATGTACTCATAACTTTATATATATACGGATTAGTGTTGAATATAAGAACCATGACCCTATAATTCCAACCCCAAGTAGTAGAATCTCAGCTGTTTGGTTGAGGCATGGGCAGTAATTATTAAAAATCGGATTAAGTTCCACCACCAGTACATGAATTAAGTTGTAGGTGAAGAGTATACCTATTCTAGATGTAGTGTGATTCCCCCATGATCTATGCAGATGCTTTCTGTATGGATAATGCCCTCATTGGCCTCTCCACCTTCTCAATGTGAGAGGAAGAAAGTATGTTTTGTAAGTTAATATGTTTTTAAAAATATATTTCCTATAGTATTTGCACACTGCCATCCTTCTTTCTGACTAAGAGCAAGTGTTAAAGACTGTGATTGAGTCAGTCTCAAAAAAGTTATAATATAATAATACTGTATATTATATACAGTTCCAGGATAGAGAGTGCATTGATGTAGATGGAGAGTATTATAAAACATATGTCACCAAGAACAATTAAATGGGGTATAAAAGACTGCAGAAAATGTGAAAAGATCAGACTTAATGTTTAGGTGTGAGAAGAGTGGCAGTAGAGTAGTAGATGTGAGAAGAAAGAAGCACTGGCAGTAGAGTAGTAGATGTAAGTGTGAGGATAGGTAAGTATTGTTGGAAACACATTTTTGATTTAAAAAAAAAAATATTTATCTTTGGGATTAGTCAAAGAAATTTCATAACATTGAGATAATGTTGAGATCTGGAAATTTGAGCTTTTATTCTGTATGTAGTTATTCCATAGTGCTAACTTTTGATTGTCTTTATTATGATCTTGTTATATTTAAACTATTTTGCTGAATTGTTCTAAAGTTTTATGAAATGTTTGTGATATTCATAGCTTAAGAATTATTACTGTTTAATTTTGTTTAAGAATTGTTATACTTAGGTTTTAAGTTGGGAAGTCGTTTGTCTGATGAATGTTTACTTAGCATTTCTATGCCTATTCACTCAATAATCATTTTTATGTATATAATTGTTTTTTTTTATATAACAGAATGTATGGGAAGAGAGTCAAGGAAGACTTTTCATAGCGATCAACTTAGCATTGGTTGTATTGATTCCTCCCCTTGTGATTCATTCAACAGAGTGCAATCCAAGTTAGTTTTTACTTGCATAAAATTAAAATCATGCACATCAACTGAAACATTCTTTATTGACACCACCATTGATTCTCTCTCTAACTGAGTGATTAAATTATAGGTCTGTGAAACTTTCTGCAGGCACTGTAACAAAAACTGCACATAACTGTCAAAGTAGATGAGCACAGGTAGCTTGCTATGTGGAACATTAGTTTTTTTATAATTGCAATTTAAAATGCAGAAATGTCTTTATGATAACATATAATAATGTATATAATTTTTTGTATGTGATAGTTTTTATTAATCTGTTGACTGCCAAGTATTTCAGCTATTATGGCAGCTCCTATGCCGGATTTTTCATTTTGTAACTTTTTCGTGATGCATTTTGGATCAAAAGTAAAACAATTTGTGAGTAGGTGAAATGCATGTATTGTGCTGACATCTAGCGTTGAAGTTAGGTATTATTGAGAAGGAATTAACTCGTCCGTGGCACTATGTTATCGATCGGCTTGGATGAGTTATCTCGTCTACGGCACTGAACAGGTTAATGTGGCATATGTAAAATAAAACTTATATATTGTGTTAAAAGTAGTTTTAGAATACCATCTGGTTCTTATTTTTAAGGCTTACCAAATGCTGTTTGAGGTTTTCTAATTTTATTGAATGACATTTCTGGATAGGTTTTAGAAAAACTAGAAACTGTATGTGATTATGCTTCATATATATAACTTTTATTGAGTTATGTAGCATCATACTATTATGGTGTTTCGTATACTTAAATTGTTAGATCTCAAACATCTTGTTACATAATACCAGTATTATAACTTTTTTTTTTTTTACATAAATTCTTAGCTCTCAACAGTTTGGTTATAAAATATCATTATAATGTTTTGTATTCTTAAACTCTCAGCTCTCAAACATTTATTTATAAAGTACAATTATGATGTGCTGTATGCTTAAATTCTTAGATTTCAAACACTTTGTTACAGAGTACCATTATGACATTTTTTATGCATAAATTATTAGCTCTCAGCAATGGTGTTTTGTATACTTAAATCCTTGGCTGTTAAAAACCTGGTTATGAAGCACCATGATGTTGTTTTGTGTCCATAAATCTTTAATTCCCAAACTTTTGGTTAACATATGAAGGTGATAACAAACTTAATTTCCTGTTATTAAGTTTGTAATCACTTTTAAGTAAAGTAGTTATAAGTTCTGACTTGTAATTACTTCTTTATGATGATTGGTATCTTTTATGATTATATCTACTTCATCATAAATAGCCCCATAGTGGGACAGAAGAAGTCTGTGGACTTATAATGTTGGAAACCAGGTTTCTGTACTCATGATCAGCACAGCACAGATAGCCTGTTGTGTAGCTTTGAGCTTTTCTACAAACAAACATTGTAATTATACCCCTAAGTTCACTAGAAACCATTATAATCTTTTGCCTTGTTATTACCAACAGGAGGATGGGGCAACCTCCTTGCAGAGTAACTCCACTAAAGCACTTGAAAAACTCCATTCTTTTCCTCAACATCAAGAATTGTCTGGAATTTGGGGATAATAAGCTTCATATTTGATCAAAATATATTGTTTTTTTTCTGATTTGTAAAAAATCTGTATGTGATAGGAAAAATTAATACTATTTTCAAAGTCTGTTTAGGTGAATTATGGAAATGGAATTGACATAACTTTTGTAATTATTATCATTTACCAATCTAATGGATTTGTAACATCCTCAGACTAATGACCTTGATTACACACTTACTTTTCCTGATATTGTCCTTTCTTTTGTTATATTACGTTTTCATGAAAGACAATACAGTTATTCTAACATAACTAATGTTAGACTTTTTCAGACCTCCACTATACGTGGATGTGGCTTCCAAGACCACGTTCATGCAGAGCAAACTGAACAGTCCACAAGATTTTACATTATGTGGTCATATAAATTACTGTGGTTTCTGTTTACTCAGCCATTTTTCTCATTAAAGTAACTGTTAATTTTGAGGTATAACTGAAAACTTCTGAACTATTGGTTTGTGAATCTTTGTAATTTTATTTTTATTTATTTATTATCTTGTTAATGATACCAGAGAATATGTGTCTTTAATAATGAATAAGGATTTTTTTGGTTGGTGGTTGTCTTTATAAGTGTATCATCTTTTTATATGTATAGCCCTCACTTTGAGGATGAGGGCTTTGCTCTTCCATAGAGAAATGTTTTCTCCTTTGATTCTACGTTTAACAGTCTTACTGTATCGATATTTATTTTTTCAAACCATGAGTCTTGAGTGGTAATACTGCACATTTGTACGATTGAGATCTGTGTCACAGATGTTGTGCTTGACACAATGATTTGCATTAGCATCAGTTCAGTTCTGTAGTATGCTTTACAAATCAGTCAAATAAAGTATAGTTAATTCTGTTTTCTCATGTATGTGTTACTGTTTTCTTATGCTTTGATATTTATCAAGTAACCAGATTTTTACAGCTAGGTAAAGTTATCAAAAATGATGTATTGCACAGAATGAGAACAGTTTTTGGACTTTAAGTGCTATGTTAATGATATGAAGTATTATTGCAGTGTTCTTATATGTCTATGAACAGAAGAATGAACTTGCATGCTATAAATGATGCATAAGGGAAGCTGCAAATGTTTTACTTTGAAGTGAAAATCTCATCTAAATTATGCTTTTTAATGTTATATAATGATCAAGTCATACTGAAATAATTATTTTCAGTGAATCTGTGCATGCATGTTGGGAAATAGAAACCTTAAAGAAAAATTAAAGGGTTAACATGTTAGATTCCAACTATAATGTCAGTGAAATGATGGACAGGGTTCAACCATTGGTGGTTATTAAAATATTTGATACATCTCCTCAACCTTATTATTTTCAGTGTGTGAAATACTTAGATCAAAGTTTTCTTTATTTTGTACTATTTTTAGAATCCAAATATATAAAGTTAAGAGAACTATGCTGATTAGTTCTTTTTGTTTATACCTAGTTATTAATTTATAGACTATGTAGCTGTTTTATCTTTATACACCCACAATTGACTACATTTGTTTTAAACAAATCATGAGATATCGATATATGTTTACTGTTTGTAAAGAGTTATGCCCTTTGTTTTTATTAACTTTTCACACCCTGCTGGAACATCTAAGTCTATAAGGGTTATAAGAAAACTGGAATGGAATAAGAAGAATGTACTTTTAAAACTGAATTCAAAAAAGAAAAGCTTTTTACCCCTTTTCATTATAATGTTACTCTATGTTACTTGTCATAATTTTATCTTGTGTCTCATCAAAGATCAAGTGCTCAAACATTTTATTCATGAATAATATTAAAGAAAATTTGAATAAAACCATAGAGTCTTCCAGTTTGGTGGAAGTTGTTATAAAGTGTAAAGAAAGTCATATTTCTGTTACATACGTGGTAATATCCTAAATTGTTCCCTTTTTAAAAGAAAGCAGAATATGATATAAAGGGATTTATCTTGCTCAGTTTCACATAAAAGGATTAAATGTATCTTGTGGAATAGTTTTTTTTATTTGTTACTTAATTTTTTTATAGTTGGATCCTCACTAGCTTTAGGTTCTACAAGTATTGTTTTTTTGAAATTGGTTTCCTATCACATGGTTAATTTCTGGTGTCGACAGAAAAAGCTTCAGGCTCTAAACCACCGAAATCGTCGAAGGGGCTCTCTTGTTTCTTCAAGTAAGTACATTGTTAGCACTTTTAATCAGTAGCTACAAATAAATATAAGGCATTTTGGACAAAGGTGATAATGACCTAGAGGGAGCTCTAAAAGTTAGTTTTCCTACATTTTGATTTTTCCTATGTTGGTAAGAATTAATTTATGCCACAAAATGCATTATTCGTTTTTTTAATCTGTTTGAATAGTATTAAATTTACATCATAAAATTTATCATTCATTCCTTAATCTATTTGGCTAATATTAAATTTACAGCACAAATCTTATTTCTTTTTTTAACCTGTGTGGCATGCTTATATGTTGCTCACTATACCTAAATATTAAAAACAGAAAATTAAAAATTAAAAAAATTACACTTCTGTGAGGGGCAATGAACTTTTATCACCACTTTCCACTAAATGTTTTAAGACAATTTCAAATTTCTTAAAAAACAACTGTGCTTCATGTAATGTAGGACTTCTAAAGAAATTTGTCTGGAGAAGGATGTATTTTGTAGAATCTTTTGTGACATTTGTAAGAGAAAATATGCTGATAAAAGTGAGAGAACATGGCTGTGCTGCAATAATAGGTTGAGTTGATAAGATTGCAGTTGTAACACATTTTAATGTGTATAGATTGACTGAATGTTGTCACCATGTGAGTATTGAAATAAATGAAAATGCTAAGGTTTTCTGAACAGAAAGTACAAAAAAAAAACTTCTCATTAGGTCTGAGAAACCTTCAACCAATAGGGATAAATTACTTTGTTCCTTTACATGTATATGGGCATTTAATACCTTCTGTTTTATTTTTTCCAAAGAGTGTCTGTGTATAAGTACATATACAGTTTACTTTACTTCTGTATAAAGAGTGTTTATGAATGAGTACATATACAGCTTACTTTACTTCTGTATAAAGAGTGTTTATGAATGAGTGCATATACAGTTTAGTTTACCTCTGTATAAACAGTGTGTATGTATGAGTACATATACAACTTTACTTCTGTATAAACAGTGTGTATGTATAAGTACATATACAACTTACTTTACTTCTGTAAAAACAGTGTGTATGTATAAGTACATATACAACTTACTTTACTTCTGTACAAACAGTGTGTATGTATAAGTACATATATAGTTTACTTTACTTCTGTATAAACAGTGTGTATGTATGAGTACATATACAACTTACTTTACTTCTGTACAAACAGTGTGTATGTATAAGTACATATATAGTTTACTTTACTTCTGTATAAACAGTGTGTATGTATGAGTACATATACAACTTACTTTACCTCTGTATAAATAGTGTGTATGTATGAGTACATATACAACTTACTTTACTTCTGTATAAACAGTGTGTATGTATAAGTACATATACAGTTTACTTTACTTCTGTATAAACAGTGTGTATGTATAAGTACATATACAACTTACTTTACTTCTGTATAAACAGTGTGTATGTATAAGTACATATACAACTTACTTTACTTCTGTATAAACAGTGTGTGTGTATAAGTACATATACAACTTACTTTACTTCTGTATAAACAGTATGTATGAATAAGTACATATACAACTTTACTTCTGTATAAACAGTGTGTATGTATAAGTACATATACAGCTTACTTTACTTCTGTATAAACAGTGTTTATGAATGAGTACATATACAACTTCTGTATAAACAGTGTGTATGTATGAATACAAGTACAGCTTGCTTTACTCTATATTTATCACAAATAAATTTTCATGACTTTTGATCTGTTAAATGTTTTCTCCACAGTATTTATATTATTGTCATATAATTCTTATTGTAACCTTTTATTGTTGATAAAATGTTTAAATGTCGGATGTATGCAAGATCATATTGCTATTATTTTTAATTAAATCAGCTCTTTATTTAGTTAAGACTGGGCTTGGTAGGACCTCTACCTCTCAATAAACCCATAAGGGGAAATTTTATATTTTTATGTTATATTTGTATTGATTTGTTTATATTATTAGAAGTGTAGTCTGTGTTATTTTCATATTTACCATGATTATGAAAACTGGTTATTGACTTGAACCTTCTTTCTTATGTTTTTGTCAAATTTCTTGTAACCAAATTACAGGATCTACATCAACACTGTATTGAAAAGGTTTGCTTGGACTCAATAAAACTAATTAGCTATGCAATTAAATTATATCATTTATTATGTCATGCCAACTCAGTAAGAAACCAGAGACATTTATACGGTCAGTACACTGCAGGAGAAGTGAGGGTGAAGATGTAATTGAAATGTTCTGGCCATTTATTTCATGTCAAAATAATGAAGTGTGGTTTAGCTCTAGTGATTTCCTTTTCTTATCCTTCTCTTGAGTCTTAGCTTCTATGTTATTGTACTTAAGCCATTCTTTATTTATAAAGTTGGTTAATTATGTTAAAACAAAGAACAAGATTATTTGCATTATAGACTATTTATAAAAAGTACCTTAAGTAAATGTTAGTTGCCTGGAGAGAAAAAAATACAGTCAAAATAATTATGATTTTGAAACAAACTGCTTTATAAAGATATGAGACATACAGTGATTCTGATTTTCAGTTTGGTTGTGTATTAAATGGGCTAAAAATTAGGAGGCTTGTGGAAAATTATTTCATAACATCGTATATTGTGTTGTGGAATAGAATGACCTTGTCCACAAATGTTGTTACAAAACAGCTCACACAGTAATACATTGAACAAAGTGTTAAACACAAATAATAGTGTATATGATGTACATTAATGTCTAAACTTTGACATAAGTTTGATAGTACTGAATTTCTTGAACAAATATTTTAATTTTCACTCCTAAAAAGTTTCTGGTGATAATGTATCTTATTTCTTGCTATAGTATATTTTTAAAATTTTTTTGAAGGAAGAGAATTTTTGTGCAAGTAGGAATTCTTGTGAAAGAGAGATACCATAAAATGCTGGCTTGTGTTATTTATTATCATTCACACAAGCTTGGGACTGAAACATATTCATGAATAATATTAATTCATGGTAACACGTTTTATATTAACTTGTAATACGATTTTATGTCTTTAAACAAAAGTAACATCTTTAAATTTTTCATTTTTCAGTAAAACTTGAGAAAACCAGTCATGATGAAAACATTTCTTCTCAGTTGGTTAATTATCCAGACAATCTTCACTTGGCTGGTAGGTTATGTGGATTGGTTTAAATAGTACCTGTAACATAGTTGTAATGGTACCATTATGATTGTGTGTGTGTTTAAATATAATAGCTGTAAAATAGTTTTAATAGTATAATTCGGACTGTGTGTGTATGTAAATAATGGTTGTGACATAGTTTTAATAGTACCATTCTGACTGTTTGTATATTTAAATAGCAGTTGTGGCATAGTTTGAATAGTACCATTCTGACTGTGTGTGTATTTAAATAATAGTTGTAATATAATTTTATTGTTATCAATATGACTGTTTGTTGGGGTTAGCCTTGACCCAGTGATAAGCCTGTTGCATTGTGGATTTGACAGCCCATGCTTTTCTTTCACATATTTAGAGACACAGGTGTCCTGTTAATAGTTATTTCAGTTATTTTCTTTGATCACTAGTGAGCAATTGGGTTTATGAAAGTGTAGTATTGTGCCTCTTAAACACTATCTCAATAAAACATGAACTGAATAAAGCAGTAATACAAATAAACTGTTCTAATAAATTATGAATGTATACCACTTTAAACCATTTCTATAAAGTTATAGTAATTTAAGCTTATATTTGGAAAAACATTTACCTTTTTCTGCAAAAGCAGGAGATTTGTGGAACTAATTTGCTGAAAGAAACTGAACTATTTATGACAAATGAAGTAAAAGAGGCATGACATAATGATAAGTCCAAACAAGTGAAATATAAAACATTTTATTTATCAAAGTAACAGAACAAACAAAAGAAATGGCAAAAATGTAGCTGAATAAATGAATTCTGATATGGTGCTTCCATCTGCTTACCACGAGATTAGCTATTGTTGTTCATTTATGCCCCCTATCTGCAAACTTTTTTTTTTTACACATGCTACAAGCTTTCTGCTCTTCTCCTCTATTGGAATCAAGTGATTCCAAGATGTTTCTTAGATAAATCAACATCTGTCATCTCTCCACCTGAAGGAGCATGATATATTCCATGATGCATGTAACTTGACCAAACTATCACTTCTCATTTGACAGTTTTCTTTAGAATTATCTTAACCATTTCAACACTGGGTTGGTCAAGTTGACTGATCAACTGACCTCTTTGTATTCATTTAATACTTCTAACTTTCAATATACTGTGTATATTGTTATAAAATTTGGCAGTCTTTCAGTTATCATTACAAGTCTTTCACATCAAAGCCTACTGTAAATTCAGGTTTGTAAATCATTTCTATAGAGTACATTACCTCCAGGTATTTTGTAATGAAGTATTTTTAATGAACTAAATAAAAGGTTTGTACAAGAATGTATTAAATAATTGTTTTGAACAGTCTGTAATTTGCATGTAAAAATTAAAAGTACTTTCCCTCATCTCAAATTTCCTTTGTGTAATTAATCCCTAAAACCTCTTAAATGCATTTAAAATTTTTCTCATTAAAAACTTCATTGTGTATCTGTTATTTCCTCTACCTTATTTCAAAACAACCAATCTCGTAACCACCAGAAAAAATAGAAATAAATCTAAATTACCAATTTTTACTTTCTAGAATGACTTCAGATTTAAACATGAAACTACATTCATTTGTACTAATTAGCTCTAAGTTAGTAACAGTAAGCATCTATTTACAAGTAAATTTTATTGTTTTATTCACCTTTGAAACATGTCTAATTAATATCTGTTCCATTAGAAGTTGTAAATCATTTGAGGAATGTGCACCTCATGTTACACTAACAAATTATATTACCCATGAACTACTATTAGCTGCTTGCATGTGTGTCTTGTGAAACATTTTTATTATAATATTATTATTATTTATTTTACCTAATCTAATCTTAACTAACCTAAAAGGATCCCTGTGTTTACATTTTAGTTTCTTTTATGATAATAAACATGAAAAACAACAAATAAAATACTTATTCAAGTTTGTTTTTTTTCTTGTTGTCAATTGTGGAAGAGAGTTAACCTTAATATTTTTATACTGATGATAGTAATGCACTTAATAATTTTTATTTAATTAAATAATGTGCCAAACAATATAGACTATTAACATGCATAAAGTAGACACATTTCCTTATCTCTCAAAATTGTTCTGACTTTCTAACTATGTGACAATAGTCATTACATATTCATCCAAGCTAATTATTAACTTTCTTATGGGAACAGTGTTGGCACTCTGAGTGAAATCAATTGGGTTGAGTTACTGTGATTGTGCTGATCAAGGAAGATGTCTGAAGTCACTGCTATACTCTTTTATAACTGTTTCAGCAACATGACTATGGTGGGTTATTAGAATATTGTCTTTGCAAACTCCTGTGTATCAGGATGGGAATGAAACATTGTAGGGTGGACATGACACTCAACAGGTATACTCTTAATATTATATATTCTTCTAACAAAATCAAAGGAAACAAAGATGCCACATATTTTACCATCTTTTTGAAATGAAGATGCCACATAGTTTACTATAAGAATGATCCCCATACAGTTACACTGGCTACACTGAGTTGCACTGTCAGTGCCAAGTACTTCTGACTATACTTTTGTTTTTAAATTACCAATACAGGAGAGGTTGAAACACAATTTCCAGCTTGTGCTTTAAGAATTATTGAAGCTGTACTATCTTTTTGTGGATTTGAGATCAGCACAAAGCTGTTTCTGTTATATCTTTTATACAATAAAATAGGAAATAGTCCTGACCATTGTTGAAGGAATCAGTCAGTTGGACCACATTCTGAAATTAAGTGCACTGTACAAGCAGTATCATTCTTTTCCTTTGGTTAGTCATTGAGAGAAGGTGGCCACACTTTCTTTTTTTTGGAAACTGTTTGTAGATTTTTATGAAGCCATTTTTGGACAGCATTAAAGAAAATGTTTTTGCTAATGATGCTTTTATTATATGAAAAGTAACTATCATACCCTTTTTAAAGTGAGAGAGATTTTTCTCTACACTCATATCACAGTGTAACCATGAACATGATATGACTGCAAAAATCTCTGCATTCATAGGACTTATGCATTCAACTGATGTATCATATGTTCAGTTTATTGTTCATTTATAGATAGGTATTGATGTTATACAAACATTGTGGAGTCTTGTAAGTGTCCAGTCACTATATACAGAGGTTGAGTACAGTATATTGAAACAATTTTGGAGTCTGAACACATCTTTATAGTGTTTGTCATCATGTTAGATAAAACTCTAACTAGCAACTGTGCATCATGAAAATAACTCTACAGCTTAGCTTATATTGCAAATGGCTCCATTGTAAACTTGTCGTATCCAAAGCATACCAATGTTAGCAGTTGATTACTGATGGGGAAAATGAAGTCTAATAATGCTAACACAGAACATTTTATTTACTGTGATTGAACATTTTGTAATACACTTATTCCATCTTCAGTGAAATCTGAAAATAGTATTACAAATATATTTTATTTACTAAAACTATTGTATCATTAATCACTAGTTAAATTACATATTAAGTAAAGTGGTACATGGAAACCTAAATCAAGTAAACAAACAGTAAAAAGATAAAGATATATATTGTGGAACAGTTGAGTTTTAAGTATATAAATTTAAAATAGTGTTTGATCTACAGAGGTTTGTATGTTCTAAGTAGGATGGTCTTTAACTTTGAGTATACATTTTGTAATATAGTGTGGAGTTCAAGGTCTGAAAGTCCTGTTGTAGTGACAGAGAAATCATTAATTTAAATATTGTGACTGACCTGTGGTTTTAGCATATGAATGAATTTACAAGTGGTTAGATTTAAGTAGTGAATGGTCAATTCTGTTAGTTACTCCTAAATATTCACAGACTCTACTTTTCAGGTGACATTTTGTTTTGCCAATGTATTTATAAGTATACACATAGTGACTATAAGTTCATGTACATTGGCAAAACAAAACAGCACTTAAAAATTATCTGTGAACACTTAGCAATACCTAAAAGACCTAACTGTCCACCACTTAAACCTACTCACTCATCCATTCATTTGCATACTGATGCTTCTTGATGTTTTTCATAACCTACTTATGTACAAAGAGGGCAGCTTATCTGTGCCCATTCAACAGTCCAATCCTACAGAAATCCTTAGGCACTGCATCTGGAGACTGGACTGATATGTTTTGAATATATTTCCTTCAACAGTCACTTGAGGAATGGGACAGTTGAATTTGAGGCATGACTGGAAGCTTTTACTTGGTACACTCATATTCTATTGGCCTGTTTTCCAGATGGAGATTCTTCTAGATTACATTTTTTATATTGTTGTCTAAAACATATGAATGACTTTTGCTATTGGTTATTGTCTCCATGAATATTCATTGTTGCAAGATGTCACATTTTGCTTACTACAACTGGGTCATCATTTGTTACAGGTCTCTTTCTGGATGGACCTGATGGACCAAATTAATCCATATTTCTATGTTTTCCAGTCAGTACCGATGAAAAACAGTTTGTCCCTGGAGAAGAAAGTGCTTGGGTTATAGGGTTTCTATTTCATTTTTGATAAAAACAAAAAATAATCCCATCTTCACAATTTTAAATCCATGATCAGAGCCTTTATCTCACATTGGAAAGGGTTGTTACACACCCTTCCACAAAAATGTTTTTTGTGACATCACACTACTTACAAGCTGCCATTTATTATCAAAGTGTGGTTCTGATATATCCTGTCTCAAATTTTCATCAACTATGGTTGCTATGTATGTGACTTTCCGATTTACATGTTTAAAATCATTTTAATATAATATATTAAAGTCTGTCAGTGTTGCTCATACAATAATGCCTGTAAGAAACTTAATTCACTCTATTTCTTAAGAACTGTTCATACCTGGAAATTCCCACTTATGTGACTAAATTTTGTATTTTTAGATGCATTTTACATACAAAATTACCAGTGAGTCTTTTAACTATTCTGAAGAGTATCATCATCCTATTACTCTTGTATGTGGTTAAAGTTCTTCCTCAGGATATGACCCATTCCATTATTTTACTAGTTGCAATGTCTAAAGTGATTATTGTGATTGCCCTTTTGTCTGTGTACGTCATTCCTATTTGGATGGATTAACTGTCCACAGACTATTACAGCCCCTGAAGTAATTAGATCTTTGGACAATTCTTATGACCAATCATAACTAGATCCCTCTATGGTCAGTTTTTTTGTTTTTTTTCTCGCTTCTTTTCTACCTCTTCCATTTTTGAGTGTGAAAGTTCTGTTTAGATACATTTAGGGTTTTTTTTACTCAAATTTGCAATTTGTATTTTAGCAGAAAATTACTTCTGTAGAGCTGTCATATGCTACAGTAGACCCCACTGGGCACATGCAAAGGTGGTCAAGAACTATGAAGCTATTGCAAAATAAGTGTAGCCATCACCAAATGGTATGGGAGAAAAAGAAACGTACGAATGACATGCCCTTTGATGGATTAGCTAAATGGTCATTTAGTGTTAACTCTCGTTATAGACTCAGTCCCTGGGATTGATCTCATAACCATTTTGTGCTTGTTATAGTTTTCATACTATTACTTTTAAATTATTAAGTGTATGTTTACAAACTTTGGCAGATTATCAGCAAACACAACACCAACATTATTTATAAAATGCAATGTAACTGTTGTCATGACTTCTATATTGGAGAAACAAGCAGAAAAATAGAAACCAGATTAAAAAAAAACAAAAAAACACCACACATTTTTTAACACTGCAACTTAAATAAACACAACATAACCATAGAAAACACCCAGATACTAAGTAGGGAAACAAACATAAACAAGTGCAAAATCAAATAAGCCCTACTTATACAACAACACAAACCAAAATTAAACCAGTATAAAGGAACATCTTTATACCTATACTAATTTATAACCTAACATATACTGCAATGCCCCATACAGTTGCGTACCCATTTACACTATCGTTCCTAATATGTGCATGACAACGTTCAGTGGCAAACTCTCTCTTTGTTAGCATTTGTCAAAATACAGTCTCATTGTAATTATTATGAATTGAATGTGTATGTAGATTATTACTACCTGTCCTGTTCCCAGAGCAGTAAATAAAGAAATAAAGCACACGAATATATCTTCTAGTTAGGACTTGTACTCATTCCTGTTTGTCTTAGCTTACCAAGACTTAAGAAATTTTGCATGTGGAAGATGTGAAATGAAATTTTTCTTTTTTAGGTTTTATATATACATATATGAATAACCAAAAAATCGTAAATTACTTCACTGATATCATAGAATTCCATTATCTGAAAAATACAAAATCATGAATAGACTAAAGATTCAACTTATCAACTTGAAGGTTTGTGTCAAAAGAAAGAGTGAATGTTTTTATAATTGAAAATGGTATAAACTTGTAAAATCATTTGAGCATATATCTTATGAAAGGTGGTGCTCATTTGGATTATCACGTCAAAAAATGGCCCTAAAAGACAGCTGTGAAAAAAGTTTGATTTTAGCCCGAGATTTCAAATTGATTAAATTACTTATTGTAACCTGTTTAACCAGAAAGTAAATATTCCAGCTTCTAAATTATTTTTTTATTTATCATTGATGAAATCAAATAGACTGAAGACAAATATTTATTACAACTATTGTCTATTATTAGAGCTTTCATTAGTGATATAACATCAGTTTAGTTATTTAAAGAACATTTAAAATTATTTTCTCTTGTTAAACTTCATGTAGCTAATAAAAGTTAAATGTGTGAAAATTAATTTGAGTTACAGTTATTAATTCACTTGAAATGCAAAACATTTTGGAGAATTAGAAAGAAAACACGGAACTTATTATTTCATAAGAGTGTACAAAAAATTTGTTTTTATTACATAAACATTCAATTTGTAAAGAAATATGTAGTAAGTAAAAGAGAGGTGAATGGTCAGTTTACATTTTCTCTTCTTTTGACCTTGTAAAAATTCTCTATATTTTCAGATTTGTATTATTTCATCTTTGCTCCAACTCTTTGTTATGAGTTAAACTTCCCACGGTCAGCTCGAATTAGGAAGCGCTTTTTGCTGAAGAGAATTATAGAAATGGTAGGTTTTATTTTACTTCTTGTGTTGTAGAAAATGTCCTAATAATTAATTCTGTATCTTCAAAATATTAAAAGTAAATATTTTCTGCATTTTTTGAAGTGGTACAGGGCCATTAGTTTTTTACAAAAGGAAAACAGAAAAAAAAATAATTTGTTATCAAAAAAAAGTTTTGTGATAGTATGCTTCTAACCTGTTTTGTTTCATCTTACTTGCTAAATTAATGATTCACTGCTGAATATTTATAAAGGCCAACAGTTTCATTAGACACTTGTAGTCAGAATTCTATGAAGAAAGAAACTAACAAAACCTGAAACAGTAATGTCAGCTGAATACACTGTAAGTGGTATGAATACCTGAGACCTTTCATCCAATGGTTTGAGAGAAAGAACCTCCAGATTCTGTCTTGGGTAACCAAAAGCTCTTTCCTGAATCTGGTTGAACCATTCTGGATTTTTTTTAATGCAACCTGAAAAGGCAGATAATAAAGTTTCACTACACTTGGAGTTGCTGGTTTAGAGAACTTGTATTTTGTTTCACCAGTTATATGCACACTGATCTGTGATAAGTGTTAGTAACAGAGTCTAGGACATATTATTGTCATGGGTGGTTTCATTCGTTATTATGAAATTAAGGGGAGCAAAGTACAGCTTGCTCTTTCTATTGGTACATTGCTCTTTGGTAATTTGTAAGTAAAGCAATGGTAAATGAGGTGTCCATTTAAAAAATTACTATATGTTACTACATGATCAAATAGGTGTAGACAGAAGAGAATTCTTATATTACAATTTGTGCTAAATCTGTGGGTTAAATTAAGATTAAATTTTGCAACTCAGAATTATGCATATCAAAAGAATACATTCACATTGTGCAAAAAAAGTTCAAACCTCTATTAAGCATAATGAAGCAGAATCTACCATGTATGTATTAAGCACGGTGAAGCAACATCTACCATGTATGTATTAAGCACGGTGAAGCAACATCTACCATGTATGTATTAAGCATGGTGAAGCAACATCTACTATTTATGTATTAAGCATGATGAAGCAACATCTACCATGCATCTGTCAAGCATGGTGAAGCAACATCTACCATGAAGAATTTTATATATTTTCATACAAACAAAAACAGTTAACAAGTTCAACATGAAAAAAAACACTGCCAATCTTTTTGGTCACATGTTCTTTTGGGTAAAAAACACAACTGATAGAAGCAAGTCTTAATGGGTAGAAATAGCTAATTAAAAAAAATATCAGAGCAGTGTACATTGAAATGTTTTATATTTGAAACACATGGTAATATTTCATTATTGCTTAAAAACTACCCAAGGAGAATATTATTAAAGAATTGTATAATGATTTCAAAGTTTGTTTTAACTTCTATGTTGTCATAGTTATTACATTTGTTTATGTAAGTAGGTCTCATTTTTTAGTTATTTGGTTACAAACAGAATACACAATCACAAAAATGTGTGTAAGCTAGTCATTTGAATAAAGAAATGAGCACAACACCAATGAAACAATACAAAGTTTGGACATCATTGTAATCCTTGAAGGACACTTTAATTATCTATCAAACAGATTGGAATTCTCCTAATTGTCACTGTAGAATGGATTCTTCCCTTTCATTACTTTTTGCCAACATCATTTACCTTGAAAATTAGAAACAGCTTATACATTACACCTACACAGTAAAATATCTAGTATCATATGAATATGTTGTATAAGTTTTACTTGAATAAGTTGAAGTTTGGAGAATGTTTTTTTTATCTTTGTTTATGTTACTTACTTTAAAATACTCAGTTTAATCCATGTGTTATGTGGTATTCAGATACTTGTATATTGCTTGTAGTACACTGTGATCAGGTGAAACCCCACCAGATAGCCTTAATCAGTGTACACCTTGTTCCCTCAAGGACCAGAGCCAAATGTTTTGTTTTGTTTTTTTTGTTTGTTTTTTTCATTTAGGGCTGAAAGAATACATACCGAAAATGTATTCTCAGACTATTTTATATATCTCATCTGCTTGTCATCTAGAGTTTCCAACTTTAATGGGTAATAATAACTTTGTTTGCTACTGTTTCACTGTTCCTTACAGTGGACAGCTGTACCATCCATATTAATACAGGTATACAAGTTTTTAATTTTAAAATGTGTGCAAATTTACAGTGTTCTTAAAGTAGAAATACTGTTTAACACAAATCTGTTTCCTCTTTAGTAGGGATAAGAAAACTTCAACAGTTTTCTAAATATGAGCATTTTAATTGGTTGTTGGAAGAACTACAAACACCAGTTAATAAGGCAATAAGGTTATAATAAAGATATTGAATTTGGTATCACTATATTGACATAAGTATTAGATTCAAGCCAAAATTAGATTAATTATATTTTATAATTGTTTTTATCATAAAAATGCTTCTTCTTGGTTAATAGACTGAAATTTTATAATTGTCTAAAGATTTTGCCAATGTGGTCAGCCAGGTCTTATAACATTATTCTACAGCAAAGCAATGATTGAAGAAAAAAAATTAAATTACAGTGGAGCCCCTCACTAACGACCCCCTTACTAACGACTTCCCCTGTCATACGACCGGAAAATTTTTAACGGTACCCTGTTTGCATTAAATTGATCCCTCGTGGACGACTTCATCTCAAACGTGACTAACGACCTACCAAATTGAACAATTTTGATTATTTTACCTCTCACTAACGACTAAGTGACATTATTATGTGGCATATTCTGTGAAGTTACATAGTGGTCTGCCTTCTCATTTATGGCATATTACAAATGAGTTTAATTATTCCGTAGTTAAACAGTATTACATAATCTACTTCAACAATAAATCTATTTCCAGTGCGTCGAATCGAAAAGAAGATTAATTTTCATTGGTAAATTAATCTTATTCTCAGTGTGCTTATTCTATAGTACATAATGAATTAGGAACACTAAATCGGATTATTTAACAGACAGGATTAGTGTGCATAATATGAAGATTCCTCATAACACAGACTCATTTTTCACCAGAATGTCGAAGAGAAAGTTGCTTAACTTAGAAGAGAGTGTTTCCGTCATTAAACGACACGACAAAGGGGAAACTGCAATAAAAATCGCCACGGATCTTGGAGTTGGTAAAACCCAAATTCAGACAATCATTAAAGAGAAAGAAAAAATTTTGAAAAAGTGGGAAACAGGCGAAAATCCAGAAAAAAAGCAGAACAAGAGAAGATGCCTATACTACGAGTTGGATGAGAAGGTGTGGCAGTGGTTTGTGAATACAAGATCCAGGAATCTACCAATTACCGGGAAACTAATTCAAGAAAAAGCATTAATATTGGCATCTCAGCTTGGCAATGAAGGCTTCTCTGCTAGCAATGGATGGTTAGATAGATTCGTAAAAAGGCATAATATCAAAGCAGCTATTCTCTGTGGCGAAAGTGCTGAAGTTTCTCAAGAAGCAGTTGAAGATTGGACTAATCGTCTCCTATCCATCTGTGAAGGCTATTCCCTAATGACATATTTAACGCTGATGAGACTGGGATACAATACAGATCACTTCCAACGAAATCAATGGTCAAGAAGGGAGAAACGACATCCGTGTAAAGTTTCGAAAGAAAGAGTTACAGTAATGCTTTGCTGTAGCATGTCGGGAGAGAAAGTTCGGGCCACTTGTTATTGGTCATAGTGCTAAGCCGCGTTGCTTTCGTAATTCTGATATGAATTCATTGGGTGTAGATTATTATCACAACCGAAAAGCCTGGATAACAATTCCCATATTTACCGAATGGGCAAAAAAATTTAACAACAAAATGAAACTTCAGAAACTCAATGTTCTGCTTTTTATCGACAACTGCACTGCCCATGTTGCAATCCCTCTATCTAATGTAAAAATCGTTTTACTTCCTCCTAATGCAACTTCTAAGCTACAGCCTTGTGATGCCGGAGTTATACAGACCGTCAAACTGCTGTATCGCAAAACATTCTTGAGACAACTTTTGTTTCCCATGGATAACGACCAGATGGCTACAGGTCTCGAGTTGTGCAAAAAAATCACTCTTCTGAACGCAATTGTGTGGTTAAGCGTTGCTTGGCTTTGAGTTAAGACTTCCACAATTCAAAAGTGTTTCTTGAAATGCGGCTTTAACTTCTGTTTAGGCAAAGGGTCAAATGAAAGTGAAGACAATGTTTCAGAAAACCAATCTGACCTTGACTTCAGGCCTGTCTTGAATGGTGTAACTCTTGGCGAATATGTCAACTTCGACAACGAAACTCCAGTTTGTGATGATTCAGTTTCTGACAATATTATCACGTGTCCTGAAGAAATTGAGAGTGATGATGGTGAAGAATGTGACGACACAACTGTAGAGTCTTTCTAGCCAATTTACTGTGCCACTGCAATGTCATATGCAGAAAAACTTTTACAGTTTGGTCTCAAACACGGCAAAATGGACATTGTAGATTGCATGGTAGCAGTGAGCAAAGACATTGAAACTGTACAATTTTCGAAGAAAAAACAAACAAAAATTAGTGATTTCTTTAAGAAAATGTAGTTTCTTATCGTATTTTAAGTCTGTATTTGATCATTTTTGTGCATGTGTAGCATTTCTTCTACAGTGATTTCTTTATAAAAATGTATTTTATCATCGCATTTTAAGTCTGCATGAGCATTAGTGATTTAAGAAAATGTCTTTTATGATCGTATTTTAATTCTGCATGAACATTAGTGATTTCTTTAGTTTACAACCGTATATCCAGTCAGTATTTGAACACTTTGCCTATTATAAAAACGTACATAATTTAAATCTTGGTAACGAATTGGGTATCCACCCCTCACTAACGACTCCCCCTCATTAACGATCTTTTTGTCGAGGCATTTTTGAAGTCGTTACTGAGGGGCTCCACTGTAATTTATGAAGTTGTTAATTTCCAACCTGTCTGTGGCAACCAGCAATAAAGCATTATTCTTGTTTTCCATGAATAGGTGAATAAATTTGCATAAAGATAATTTTATTTGTTAACAACTGGTTTTTACGAATTATCACAATTTTTTTTTCTTCCTTTGCATTAGCTTTTCCTGATTCAGTTAATACTGGGCCTTGTTCAACAGTGGATGGTACCAACAATTAACAATTCTTTTAAACCTCTTAAGGTATGAATTTTTTTAGTTTATCAGGAATATTCACAACAGTTTCCTATCATTGTGTCTGGTTTACAGATTACAAAGTAAAGATAAAAATTGTATGAAATTAATGGAAGTTTTTGAGCTGGCTAGCAAATCATTTTTATATTTTGTTTGTTTTTATTAACTTTTTAGCAATATAGAGAGTGAAAGGATAACTAATTTGTACTTGAATATCAATCAATATTTATTTTTGTCTATCCATTAAGTAAGGGATATACTTGTCTTGAGGATTTTAAATGCCCAATTTAAATACATTATAATGATCTGAGTGTATGAACATCTTGTATTTAAAATGGCCATTACATATCCTTCCTAAAATTAGTCAGTTTTGGTGGCATCACTTACCTACAAAACATCAACAATTGTCAAAAAAAGTTTTAATACATAATAGCATTTCACCATGATTTTATGTCATCTATGGTTATCAGATGACTGTTGATTTTTGTACTCTGAATTGTTTTAATAAAATGTATTCATTCCTATGTATAACATATCTCCTGTATTTATTTAATTGGAGAGTTCAGTTTTATTTAATTACAAAGAAACTACTTATTCAAACAATCTTGAAATTTTCTAATCTAGCAAAACATATACTTGGAAGTAATAAAAATGTTTATAAATGTAACGTAATGAAGTTATTTTGTAACATTCTGTGTAATGATAGAAATGTTTTAACAGGAAATGAATTATTCCTTGATGTTGGAAAGATTGCTCAAACTGTCTGTAAGTTCTGTTGATGTTATTGCTTGATTGAATATAGTATAATGTTTCTGAACGTTGTTTATATTTTACATCCTCAAAATACAAAAGGAGTAAAAATATATTTTCATTAAATGTTACTAATTTCAAAAAAGTAAAAAACCTAAGACAAAAAGATGTAAATTTTAACAAACTTGGAACCTAAATAATTGAATACAGGAAATTATTAGAAATTCATACGTGATTACATTTAGGTAATTACAGTACCTCCAGTGGTTCAGCACAGTAGTAATAGCCTGGTGTATAGCTTTGGCTTAATAGCAAATTCATTGTTATAAAGTTTAAAACCAGTAAAAATACATGTGTAATATTTATGTGAATCTTAAAATTACATTTGGCTTATTATTTACCATGTATGATATATTGAGATTAAAGATATTTTTTGAATTATTTTGATATGAAACATTAAATTGTAATGAAATTTTTCAAGTGTGTTATATACTTCAGTTTATAATATGGTGTTTAGACACTACTGAAAATCTATTCTTTCCTGCGAGTATTTGTAAGTTCTGAAGTTGATTCTACCCTGTAACTTGTTTTCTGTTCATCAAATTACCTGTGTGTCAGTTATTCCATAATTATTCTAGTTTGATTCTTCATTACTTGGAAAACACACGAACAATAAATCAAATTATAGTAATGTCTTTCTGGTATGACCATTTTTTTTAACTTGTAAATTGTTTTGTATGTGGCTTCTTTTATTTAAATGTTTCTTCTAAAATCAGTTTTTTTCATAAACATTACATTAATTACCAAAACATTCTCTGGGCACTTCTGATACTCTTTTATGGCATAGAAGATGATATAATCTGAAGTTTTCTTTTGTAGAGTTTTTAATGGATTTTTATTTGATAACATGCATTGTTTATTAGAATTTTTAATATGTTAAGAATAAAAATATACCAATAAAATCAGTGATCAGTATGAACATACATAATAATATAAACACATTAATACATTAGAGACCTCTGTCTCTCTTATTAACCTGTAGCACCATCTGTTTTTTTTTTTTTTTAAAGAAGCAGTAAAGTTATCCTTAATGGGATATAACATTCTATATTTTCATTCCATAGGTCCAGAACTATTGAGACAAACATAATTCTTTCTAATTTTCTCCTACTCTGTGTTATTTTCATCTTTTGTTAAACACTTAAAATGCTGGTCTTATTGTAAATAAAACCTTTTTTTTTTAATGAAAAATAATATTATTTTAACAATAATTTCAGTATTTTTGTGTTTAATGAAGTATAATGTTATTGTAGTTACTATATTTTTGATATATTTGATATTTTTAATCAATATTATAGTCATGGTAACTAATTCCTGTATCTCGTGACACACACATTACATATTAACTTGTGCTTATACTGTCTGTGCTTAACCCTTTGAGTCTGTGCTTGGAATAGCATGATTTGTAGTTTCTGAGACATCTTCAAGCATTTTTCTTCAACTTTAGTATCTGTGAGATCATCTTTTCCATTTAATGACCTTAAATACAGTAGTTTTGAGTGTATTATGATGGAATTCTGTGAAGATTGGTTTGTGATTTTGAAATCAGAATCTCCTGTAACAATGTATGACTCTGGTTTTATGACAACTTTTTTCAGGTTCCTAATCATTTTATTTGGTTGGTCTTCTTCTACTGGTTCTTCCATTCTTGTCTGAATGCCATTGCTGAAGTTTTGAGATTTGCAGACAGAGAATTTTATCGGGATTGGTGGTTGGTTTCTTCTTACTAACTCTACAATAACTTCTTGTTCAAAACTAATATTGAAAGATAAATATTACTGCATAATTATATAATCTTAACTTTATATTAATTGTTCATGTAATAAAAAATGGTATGTATTAAGTAAAAATAAAAATTGGATAAATATTTTAAAATTATTTCCAATGAGATGAATAGCATTGGAAAAGAGTGAAGAATGAGAAAATAAAGATAATACTTCATGTTAGGCTGGAAACCAACAGAAGTATGAGTAAATGTAAAGAAACCAACTTTGAGCAGAAAATTACCAATTAATTATTAATTCTTTAAGACAAGAATATGCTGGTAATTAAAAAATTCCAAACATACTAACCATTTGCTGAAACTACAGCTATTCTTTGCCTATTTAAGCATTCATCTTGCATGCTCTAGTCTTTTATATTCCACGTAAGTGCCCTTGGCAATATCTAATATGCAAATCTTTCCACCCTTGTCAGTGATGCTGTACATAAGCACCTCACTTAGATAATGTAATCACTTTTTCTTGACAAGTCAGTTATTTTTTGCAGTTTCTCTGATGAAGTGATACAGATCTTTCCTGGTGGGGGGGAGTTCGGTTTTAGTTGAAGCTGTCTGTGTTGAGAGATGGAACATCACATTTTTCCTGGGGTGATTTCTCCTAGGGCTTCTAATATTTTTGTTGAACCTGGGGAGAATTTGGATTCTTCTTCTTCTACCTCTGTTATGTGTTGTGTTTAAATACCAAGTCAACATATCCCAGGTCCGATGTGGATCAAATATCTACTCCTTTTCATCAATAAAGTGCCTAGACTTGTGAGAGTTTGGAGCTTTCTTTTGTTAAAACTCTGAGTCTACTCCTCCCTCATTGGTGAATAGGGGTGGACTGTTTACTGTTTAGTCTTTCCACTTCATCTGATATTCTTGGTTCATGCTGGGAGATTAGCTGTTTTATTACGTGACAGAATAGGTGGGCCTTATACCCTCATTTGTCTGTTTGAATGCTTTGGCCTTCCTCCTATAGGTAGACATATGTTGTTTTCACAGATAAAGAAAAAAAGAAGCCATTTTTCTTCTTTGGACTTGTGAGGTTCCAGGTTGCTCCACTTCAAATTGTAATTGAATGAAGTCTTCTTCTGTCTTGGTCAGATGGACTGCTTCTGTTTCTTCAGTGGAGGTACTTTGGTAAAGGGAGATTGTCTACCTGCTGTAGCCTCTATGTCTTATATTTGTCCTCTCTCACCATTTGTTGGCATTCATAACCAGGTCAGTGCATGTCCAGGTTTGAGGTTGCTGCAACATTTACCCAAAGTCTTATAGTGAATTCATTTTTGCCTTTTACAATGTTTTAGGTACAGGGATCAGTTTCTACAGTCGTCTAGCATCAGCACCATATGCCTTCTGCTGGGTTGTACAAGTTTTCATCATGTTTTAAGCCCAACTCATCCACCTCCTATTTAGCTCAACATGCTTTCCCTTCAATAGTCTCAATGCAGATAATGGATCTAGAACTTCAGACCACTGGATCTTGTAGTATCTTTATTCAGAAGCAACATCTTGGTGTTTGAGTAATGGTTTGTGTGAATCAACCCTGTTATTAATGTGTGTATATGTGTATAAATTTCTACTTTTCCTCTGTCTTGTATATATTTACAGATATTTCCCTTTAGGGATGTGCCAACTAATCCAGGGTATGCGAATCTTCATTCCACAACAGTAATTTAGATTTTGTTGTTGCTATCCAGTAGACAGTAATACTATGTCTAGATCTCTTGCAAGGAAATGTACTCACAAGAAATATCTTCAGTTTTGCAGTGGATTCTCAGATTTACTGTCATGAAGAAATGCATTTTCAAGGCATTTCCCAATCATATTAATTAGCCTTCTGGTTTGCCATTATGTGGAGGTGATGAATTTTGTAGATTATTACTGTCAGCTCTTGCTTTCTCTTGATCAAATAGATTCTCCATTGTGCAACTTTTTAATAGACTTCCTCTTAGTTTAGCCTACAGTGATTGCTTTTGGCCATTCATTAATTATTAGCTATAGGCTCTGGAGTCTCCAGTTCCTTATCCTCAGGCTTGGATGATTGATATATTCAGTTCTGATTGGATGGGATTCATCTTCTATGCCTTTTCCCCAGTTCACTTGTTACTCAAAGTTCTGGCTATGATTCAGTCCTCTACTTATGAATTGTTGTTAGACCTAGACTGGATGGTCTAACCATGATTTCCTCTTCTACAGTATCTTCAAGTGAGTACACCTGTGCATCTTTCTCTCTTGCAGTCTTTCATGAGGCATCCTCAATCCCACATTCTATAAGAAGAATTTTCCAAGCTCATTAGGGTTTAATGTCTAAAGTTGTCTGAGGTGTGACTCACAAGAAGTTTGTACCCACTTTACCAAATGTGTTCATCATATCTTGTTTTGACCATGTTTTTATTTGAGTTTAGCATTGTCCATTATTTAGTTCAGACAACTACTCTTTGTTATTCTAAATATCTCAAGGTTTTGGACTCTTAAGTGTTATCTAGCATTCTTCCCATATGACCTTATCAATTACTTAACCAGGATTCTTTTGTGTTTTGAATCTCCTTTGAAAACATTTAACAAGGATATTAGGGTGATATTACTTATCTTGTCTCAACAACTGTTTGAGTCTTTAGCCTCATGTACCATGTATCACCTTTCCCTTAATTGGTATTTTTGGCTGCTGGCATGGGGATGTCATAAATTGGGGACATTGATGTGTTTGTATGACTCTTTCTTTTTCTCTTTAAGTCCTGCTATACCCTGATAGTTCCATTTTTTCCTAAGTCTCTGTCAACCTTTTCCATCTGTTTCTCACATCTGCAATCAGTTGTAATCTAATAATCTGTTTTGACTTTTCAGATCTGGAGATTTTATGTGATTCTCTTTACCTCCTTTTATGGTGATAGTCTTGACTCTGTATTTGTTGGGATCCTTCAGTTTTCTGGGATTTTCCCTGATTCCTTACAGATAGATTTGCAAAAGACATAAATGTACTAAATTTGATTAGACTTAACTCAGAAGATCATCCACCCCAATAATGACCAGAATATATAATACGGATATTTGTGATATTTGGACTTCTCCCAATACTTTTCTCTCATTCTTTACGTGATTTAGCAGCTTTCTATCAATAGTTTTCCACTACCCACAAGGCCATTTTAACTACATCTGCTGCATTATAAGGGAGGAGGGAATAGATCATCTAGGTGCTTACCAGTTGGTATTACCCTATTATCATGGATTCTCATGAGTAAAACTAAAAGGAATTCTGTCTGTTCCTGCCAATTTTTGGATTAAGTATATTGGAATCAGTTTGCTTTTAAAAATTTAGGGTAGTTGGTTCACCCATTGCATGGTTTTCAGAACATTGTTTCTTAAAACTCTCCAATGCACGTAACTCCCCAGATTGTACAAGTGAAGCAAGGGAGTTCTTACTACACCCAGTTTCCAGTCACTTGGGTGGTGGACAGGGGCTTTTCATTCAGAGAGTTAGTGTGTTCCTCTACTTTTGGTGAAGAGGACAAAGTGGGGAGCCCTCCTACCCAAGTACCTGGATTTTTTTTTTTTTTTCCAGATGTCGGTACCAGCCTCCATGAGAGCCTCAGTAGTGGTTCAGGTTTGACACTATGCTATTCATTTGGGATGTGCATGACATTTTTCTTAAATCAGTGTTGGTTTTCTATATTGTTTGTGGAAGGAAGTCTACCATATCAGAATAATTCTTAACATAAAGTGGTTCTATCTTAGAGTTTGGTGGCAACTTGGCAACAGGACAATTCTGAGACAGCAGATTGGACGACAGTAAATTATATTGAAAGACAAATTGCAACTGGACAAGTTGTCGAAATACAACTTGTCAACAATTATGTCACAAGATGGATTTGTTGTCATATTTACATTTTTGTAGGGGAATGCAATCATGTTTACATGTACATGAATGAGGTTTACAATGTGAGTAATTTGTTCGCAAAGGTACAAATTCAGCCATGGTGAAAATTTGGAAAGTTTGGTGAAAAGTTTTACTAAGTTAAATCTTGTGAAATGAGATAAAACAATGGAGAATGAAAGTATGTCAAGTTTATGAAGTATTGAATTTATGCTCCAAAAATTAACCGAATAAGAAAAGAATACAAAAATATTGAAATTTAATGTATTGTAGATGTCTTACAGCAAAAGCTGAAAATGACATCATAATGATTTCTACAGTAAAAAAGTTAGCCTTGCCAAAAGGTTGAGGTAATTATTTTACTTTGATAGCCATGAACACGCACCTAGCTTACTATTGGCAATACCATTGCTGCTACATTTGAAGTATTGGTATGTTAATGAGCCTGTTGGCAAGTGATAATATTGTTGGCAAATAGGATGTTGCCAAGTTGTCTGTCGACTAGTAATACTGTCATTGAATTGAGTGTCACCGAGTTAGCTATCACCCAGTTGACCCTGAACCCCATCCTAGGTCCTTGGTTGAGCACAGTGTTCCATGTTCTTTCCATAATTCCAGGGGCAAGTGGAATGCTCCTTGACAACTAGGTTAGGAAGTAAGGATGAATGTTCATAATTTACGACTCCATGAGTTCCTTTTCTTTTGGTTGTGTCAGACACATACAATCCCATCATTCTGAGCCTGGGGTGTTGCCTTTCATACTTCTTCAGATGAAAAAGAAAGTTTGTCCACTTTAGAGCTGCTTTCTTTCTCATTGTTATTTTGGACGTTCAGAGCACGTTATTTTATGGCTATAAGGTAGAATGCAATGAAAAGTACATCTGTATATAACAATGCAGTCCAATTGCTCTTAGCTATCAGTGTGGAGTTGTGTAACCTGAGCTGTCTGGTTGGGCTCAGCCTATAGTGATAATTGTTTACATACAATTCTACTTTTGATACAGTAACTAAATACCAAAGAAGACCATATGTATTCTGGATGTGATGCAGTTTCCCTACTTGTATACCACCTATCTTGGTACACCCCTGTTCTCTGCAGACATCTCGTGTATGGATCATGCCTGCACTGGTCCCTCCACCTTCTCAATGTGGGATTCTAGCTGTAGTGAATGGTAATGTAAGTATGTTTTGGAAGATAATATTTTCCTAAACTAAAAATTTATTTCTAATAATACTTACCCCCTTCCCTTCCTCTCTACCGAGAGTCAGTGTAAGTGACCGTAATGGTGTAAATCTTCAAAAAGTGATTACATTATCTAAGTGAAGTGCTTATGTGCATTGAGGAAGAGTGGGATTTGCAAATTACATATTGCCAATGACATTTAAGTAAGGTATAAAAGACTCAAGCATTCAAGACCAGTGCTTAAATAAGGAAAGTTCAAGAATAGCTGTAGTGTCTGTCAGTGGAGGTAAGTATTATTCAAAATACATTTTTATTTAGGAAAATATTAACTTTCATGTTTTCTAGAAATTGTGCATATTGTAAAAAGGTTATTTCTTTTTAGTTTTGTCAGATATTTTTCTGCTATTCTGGTCTACAAACTGAGCTAAAGAATTAATCCACAAGCACTTGCAGCAAATGTGCTCTAACAGTTAAAACTACCATTCTGTCTTTCTGGGCTATAATCTCTTTACATAGAAGAGAATGATCCAATACTAAATAAATAAAAATAGATTATCTTTTCAATATTGCTGATGTCATGCAGCATATTATCTTTGTTTGTGTTACCACTTAACATTTATTTAACTAAGTTTATTTTAAAGCAGTACATTTAAGTAATGGATTGTAATGCACAACACTGCTACATAGAATTTCTGTTCTGTGTTTTCTTCTCTGTTTTTGTACTGCAATTTTTGATATATATTTTGTTTTTACATCATATGAGACCTCTACAAAAATTGTGATGGCATAGAAAGATTTTGAACCCTTTTTCTTTTTAATAAAGTGTTTTATCAAGACAGAAAAATTGGATAAAAAAACTGTATATATAATTAAATTACATCATTTCAATCTTATTCTGTGAGTTTACTAATAAATTTATATCTCATGTTTATGATATATCTTGCACTGAAGAGAATGTTTTTCTGTAACTAAAAATGCAGTTAGTTGTTATAGTTCTGTTATTTAAAGTAAGATTAGCATTTATATTAACATAATTCAGTACATTATCTTTTACAAAAGTAAAGTACATAATATGACAATTTTATTACTTCATCAAGAATAAGGTATGGGAACAGGGCAGAATATGCCTGGTATGTATATACACTACATGGCCAAAAATATGACAACACCCATTCTAATTAGCAGGTTTGGCTATTTCGGCCACACCCATTGCTAACAAGTGCAAAAAATCAAGCTTACAATCATGCAATCTTCATAGACAAACATTGGTAGCAGAATGAATTGTACTGAATAGCTCAGTTACTTTCAACATGGCACTGTCATAGGATGCCACCTTTTCAATAAGTCAGTTCATCAAATTTCTGCTAGAGCTACTCTGGTCAACTGTAAGTGCTGTTATTGTGAAGTGGAAACGTCTAGGAGCAACAACAGCTCAGCCACAAAGCAGTAGGCCACACAAACTCACAGAATGGAACTGCCAAGTGCTGAAGCCCGTAGCACATAAAAATTGTCTGTCCACAATTCCAACACTCACTACTGAGTTCCAAACTGCCTCTGGAAGCAACGTCAGCACAAGAACTGTTTGCTGGGAGCTTCATAAAATGTATTTTTATGGCTGAGTAGCTGCACACAAGTCTAAGATCACCATGCGCAATGCCAGGCATCGGCTGGAGTGGTATAAAGCACAGCACCATTGGACTTTGGGGCAGTGGAAACGCATTATCTGGAGTGATGAATCATGCTTCACTATCTGGCAGACTGACAGACGAATCTGGCTTTGGCAGATGCCAGAAGAATGCTACCAGCTTGAATGCATAGTGCTAACTGTAAAGTTTTGTAGAGGAGGAATAATGGTATGGGGCTGTTTCTCATGGTTTGGACTAGGCTCTTTACTTCCAGTGAAGGGAAATCTTAATGCTACAGCATAAAATGACATTCTAGAGAATTGTGTGCTTCCAACTTTGTGGCAACAGTTTGAGGAAGGCTCTTTTTTTTTCAGCATGACAATGCCCTTGTGCACAAAGCAAAGCCCATAAAGACGTTGTTTGCCAAAGTTGGTGTGGAAGAACTTGACTGGCCTGCACAGACCCCTGATCTCAACCCGATTGAAGACCTTTGGGATGAATTGGAATGCTGACTGCAAGCCAGGCATTCTCACCCAACATCAATGCCTGACCTCACTGATGCTCTTGTGGCTGAATAGGAGCAAATCCCCATAGCCATGTTCCAAAATCTAGTGAAAAGCCTTTCCAGAAGAGTGGATGCTGTTATATCAGCAAAGGAAGGACCAACTCCATATTAATGCCCATGGTTTTGGAATGATATGTTTAACAAACACATATGGGTGTGATGGTCAGGTGTCCACATACTTTTGGCCATGCAATGTGTGTGTGTGTATATATTATATACTTATAAAAAAGACAACTAAGTAGTTTGATCATAGCATAACAAATGAAAAGCTGTCCGTGATACGATTACATATAAAAGAGCAGAGATGTGTTAATGTACTAAAATTTACATTTATTTTACCAAATTTTATGTGATATTTTATATTTTGACCAGAAACCTCTCTCACTTTAGTCTGGCATAAGAAAAAAACAAGTAACTGAACTAGTTCTGCACTATTGTTTGCTGCAATTGCCAGAGTAATGACTGCACATATTTCTGTAATTCCTATAACAACCTTCCTAACAATTTAAGATGAAAAAAATAAAATTAATACTATTGAAACACCAATGATTTAGAAATACAGGTTTGTTTATGTTAGTGTCTATATGTAGTAATAACCTTCATACTATCTGTGTATTATAGGTTAGACCAGGGATTCTCAAACTGACAGTTGTAAACTTCTGAGGAACTGTAGGTGGGATTAGGTGTGAATGAATATTTAGGTATAAAGCTGAAAGGTGTATGAATATTTAAGTGTAAAGCTGTAAGGTGCATTACTATCCTTTACATGGATGTTTGTCTATTTCTTACCTCCTCACAATATGACTCAGTCCTACATTTTCAGTTTCTTCTCCAGGACAGTACTTGGTTTGGTTTGTACAAGTGGAGATGCCATTTCTTACACCCACACAATTTTTGTTTAATATTAAAATGATTTCCAACTTTCTGCTCTTTCTGGCACTACCTGCTCCATTTTGGTTTTGAGCTATGGAATGTCTCATATGCAGCATCTCATCTTTTCCTTCTCCTACTGGGAGAGAGATTCTCCTTGTTTGGGGACATGAGCTTCTCTTAGACTTCTCATTCCTCATGGTCGCTCCTTCATGTGTCATCATCATTGGATTCTGATAGACCAACAGATGCCCCTGATACCCTTCCCCCTACATTACAGACTGATTTTGACTTGTGGTTAGATCAGAACAGTACTAATGAGGGGATATTTCTCTTTTGATTGTGGGGGTGTGACACGATTCTAGAGTATTTGGAATGATGGTTTCTTTCGAAGTACCTTTTGATGTCGGTCTCTTTGAAATTCTTCTTGTTTGTTAGGCTTTCCATCACTTCCTGCAGGCTCTCTGGGGTTGGTTGGTGATAGTCATCTCCAACATTTCAGTTATAGTCTCCATGTGGCTTCCACTGTAATACCAATTTTTGGTGTCACCACCTCAACTTTTCCTTTATCACTGATACTCCTCTATGAGGACCAGACTTCAGCATGTAGCTTTCTTTGTATCCTGTCCCATTAGTCCTTCCTGTTTGGCAGTTTACCAATGTACATGATCCACATACTGCTGTGGTCTGTTTTCAGGGCTTATCATCCTTCATATCCTAAAATTCCTCATATTCTGTCCTTTTTGCCTTGTATGGGACATTTTCTTTTCCTCTGTTGTGGGCTATATGGCAACTTTATCTGCCATATTTTGGTTCCCCATTTTGTTTGTCTTTTTCAGTTGCCAAACTTATTTATGTTCTTTTGGTCCTTCTGTTTTACATCCTCCCCATCCTGTTTCCTTCCTGATTAGCACCTCTATGTGGTCCTGCATGCTCAGGGATTAACATGAGTAAAGCAAACAGAGATTACTGCCTATTTCTAATAATCTATGGCCTTTAAGACTTTTCCCACTTCAGCCTTGATGTAAAACTCCAGACATTGCCAAGTGTTGGTTGATCAACTTCATCAGTGTGATTATCTGATTTGCAAAATAGGGTATGGCAGTCACCCATTGCACTGTCTCTGATAATGTAGTCCTTCAGACTCTCCAATATACTTTTTCCCTCCTCCTTTTATTGAAGTGTGGAAGTCCTTTTTACACACTAGTTTCTAGATGCAGGAGTGGTAGACCATGGAGGCCTGTCATCCTGAGTATGTACAATACCACTTGTTAGAGAGTAGAATAAGTGGCATTCTGCCAGCATAGGTGGCATGATGCAATTCGTACTACAAACTTGATGTACAATTCTAGATGCTGCCAGGGGTTAGATGTAGCATTTCACCATTTATTGCAGTTTGCTCTTCTGGGTGAGGCATCTTCCTTTCTACTGCCACATTTGGGTTTGCAGGTATTAGATGTTGGTTAGAGCCAACCTAGTTACGTAAATTCTCATATTTGTGGATGGTTGCCTTTCAGGACTTAGACTAGGTATACATCTTGGCCCTCTAATGTTCTATCATCCACTAGATATTGGTTCCTGGTGTATCTGGTGTTAGAGGATTTTGGTAAAGAAGTTCCTCTTCCCTGCTGGTATTTGCTCTTAAGGTGAATGGTGCAGTTCCAGTTGCTGCCAGGTATTGGTTGAGGTCAAACTCACCTTTACTGTCTGTTGTGCCCTAGCCACTCTATCTCTGGGGTTCTCATTATATTTGTAACTTTTCTTGGGGTACTTCCTTTGTTTCCACCCTGTTAGTAACACATTACTAATGGCTGCAGGGTAAACTAAGCTCAGAGGTGCTGTGATCTTTCATGTGTATGTTGTTTTTAGTTCCTTCTGACACCCCTTAGTTTTCTTTTAGGTGCTCCCTCATATAATATGGAATTCGTGTGAACGGAGATACGATATTGTATCAAAAACGAACATTTTCTTGAATTGAAAACATATCTCTGAGAAATACTTCCTTTTTTCACCCATCCTCTTTCTGTGTGGTTGGTATGATCTGATCAGTCTGGAAATATTTAGCATCTGCAAGATTAGATAAGGTTAGTGTTACACTTCTTTTGGTGGAGGGTTGCTACATAGAAATTTGCATATAAGTATACAGAAGTAAGTGGGAATGTCAAGCATAGTGGTGAGTGAATGTTTGCACCAGTGGAGGAGGCAGTATAAGTTAAGAAGGCCTTTTGTGTTTAGAGGTATTTATTCTAATTACATTTTCAGTTTAAGAAAATATTAACTTTTGTAGCAGTACGTAAACTAGGTTTATGAAGCCTAGATTTCCTCAATGTTATACTACCTCGCAAAATGACTTAAGAGGTAGATTAAAATTATAAATCCTAGAGTATTTTAACATTGGATGCTATATTACAAAATTAAAAAAACATTTTTTATAGAGTAAGCTTATGAAGCACGCAGCCCCTCTAATGGATTTTATTTTGTGAAACAAAACATTATTTTTCATTCAGGCACACATGAAGCATAGAGCATCTTATTGGAGGCATTGTGTTGCATGCTGAAATGAAAATGTCATTTTTTATGAAATCCAGCACACTTTAATTTGGATATTGTAGTGCAAAATTAAACATTAAAGCATCTGAATGCAGACGTTATCTTACGAAATTAGATAGTCCTTTCTTTGCTTTTATTGAGAGTGACTACATTTATAAACCTAGAACACCTCAATATGAACACTATTTTGCAAAACCAAATATTTTTTCAAGCAGGAGCTAGATTTGTAAAACCTAAAGCAATTAAACATAGATATTCTTGCAGATTTAGAAGGATTGATATGAAAATATGTAAGTTAGAATATTTGATATGTTTATATGGCACACAATGTTGCAGGTAACATTTTGTGTAAATAATAATATTTTACTTTCTATTTCCACTACTAATGTATCTAATACTAAATTATGATATGTATTTTCTGTTTAAATTTTCATACTAGTATGTTTAAACTCAACATATAACATTACTCTTATCAGATTTTAATATTGTTGTTGAAAGTTAAGTGTAAGGGAAAACAAAGAAGTAAGTGAGCATAAATTTACTACTTTGGTGGAATTGGTGGTATAAAAAAAAAAAGAAATATTTTAAAGTTGTTCTGCGGAGATTAACTATTCAGGTGATCTTTGGTGGAAATCAGAGAATGAAACGTTTTTTAGTTGTGCTAGAGTATGAAAAGATTCACTTCTTGTGGTCTCTGATGATATACAGTGTAGTGAAAAGGTTTGTAGCTGCTTTTGAAACTATTTTACTCCTAGTCAGATGACTAAAGATCTAACAATTTGAGAGTTTGTGTGGAGTTTGAGAAGTCAAAAGTGCTATGTATATAATTTTATGATTTCTAAGCTTGAAGCTTAAACATTTTTCATCGGATAAAATTATTTTGGAAAATATTTATAAACCTTAGTTAAGGATTATGTTTCATAGAGGATTATAAAAATAAGAAAGTAGCAGTGAACTACAACTAGAGTTCATTATCCTGTTGGTTAATATATATTTACGTGTGTTGGTTTACTCAACCATAAAGGTAATTAGTTATACATGTAGCATTATGATAAGTAATATGTGCATGTTATTTTCATATTCAGGATTTTATGTAAATGAAATAATCATGCAATCAACAGACACTAGTCAAAATGTACATGACACCATTTATATCACTTTTGTATTATTCCTAATGCAGTTTGGCATGGCCTGGTGGTTTGAGTGCTTGACATACAGTCATGGGTTTGAATCCCTATTTCTGAATGTACTCACCCTTTCACTTGTGGGGGTGCTATAATGTGACAGCTAATCCTACTATTTATTGGTAAAATTTAGTAACCTAAAAGTAGATGGTAGTTTTTGTTGCTATGTTATTTTTGTTGCTATCAGTTATTTCTGGTATTGAAGTATCTTTGTATACAAATTTACACAACAGAAATTAAATGGTAAGTGAGTAATAACTAGCACAGATAACCCTTGAGTAGTTTTGTACAAAAGTAAAAACAAAACATAATTATTCATAGTGCAAGAAAATGTAACATGTCTAAAGTGACTTTAAAAGTGTCATACCTTTTAGAATTACTGGGCTGCTTTTGAACAGTTTATACTTTTACTCTGTGTTTGGAAATGATTTTCCAAGTGAAGGTATTTCCATATAGTTTGTTTGAATTTGTGTATGCTAAACAACTCTTATGCATTCATTGAAGAATTAATGAGTTGAAGGTAGATGTTTTAAAAAGTTGCATTCTTCTTACGATAGCTATACTTACCTCTAAACTATATTTGTTGAGAATACTAATGCTTTATCATGGTTATTATGAATAATTTCAGCTAGAAGAAAGTTTGATATTTGGCTAATGGTTTATTTATCAAAAATTATTACAGGAATGCTGAAACTGTGCAGTATTTCTGGCAGAATTGGAACATTCCTGTTCATCGCTGGGCTGTTCGTCACTTGTACAAGCCTCTGATATCTATGGGATATAGCAAAACCAAAGCTTCTATATGTGTTTTTCTTCTTTCTGCCTTTTTCCATGAGGTAACATTTCTAGTTTTTGTTGTGCGTAATAGTTTATAATTTGAGTTAATTTAATTTATGATGGTAGTTAACATGTATTCAAAACCTACAATAAAATAATATTTTGGTGCTGCAACATTCTATTAATGGATTTTATACTTTAATTTGAAATTTCTGTGTACTTCAACCACAATTTGTAGATATAGACATTAAACATAAAAAAGTTAATTATAAAAGGCTTCAGAATTGTGAAGGTATTTTGTATAGTAAGTTTCATGGCCTCTGCTATAGTACACAGATAAATGTTATCTGTTGTCAATCTGAAATTTATAAATAAATAACTGTACAAGAAATATGCATAGTTAGTGAGTTGTGCTCAAGCCAACCTTTCTGTGATCTAAAGTAATTATAGGTGTAACAGTGTATCATAAAAAGACAACAGGTTTCTGTAATGCATTTAAGAAGTAGTGCTACCTATAGAACTATTAAATGTCTGTTTATGATTAGATTCATATTATGTAAGATTCATGCTAAAACCCATAAAATACCACTATTAAACATCTCTTAAAATTAGATTTACAATCATACAAGATTCATGCTTCAACCTACATGGTACTAATATTCAACATGCAGAAAATTAGATTCATAACCACGAAAGATGCATGAAATAACCTATACTTCTAAAATTAAATGAAGTTCTGGTTTAACCCAGTTTGAATATTTAAAAAAATATAATGCACTAAACAGAACTTTTCTTATTCTTGTACACTTAATTTTTTAAGTTAATTTTTAACATATTATTATATATATAGAGAGAAAACATAACTATTGCATACTACATTTATATATTTGTGGTATTTAGTTTTTGATGCTTGTATAATAAAATTATTAAGAACTTGTGCAGTTAGTTTGGATCCAACCTGTTATATACTGTGGAATTAAGCTTCAAAAGACCGTTCATTAATGTAAAAGTTCCATTTTTGATGTTTTCTTTTACATTTTGAATATTTTGATTGCCTGAGTTTCAATTAAAAAAATTGTTTTTGTTCTAGTACTTAGTGAGTGTACCATTGAAGATGTATCGGATCTGGGCATTCTCCGGTATGCTGGGTCAGGTTTGTTCTTCTGTTTGTCTTCTGTTCATTTTATTGCTTTAACTTATTTATATTACCACAAAACCTTATTACTTGACAGACTGATAAAATTATATAACCAGTAGACTGTGGATATAACCCTAGTTCAGAGCTTTGTTATGTTATACTACCAATAGACTGTGGATACAATCTTAGTTGACAGTCTGGTTATGTTGTACTACCAACAGACTGTGGATACAACCTTAGTTGACAACCTGGTTATGTTGCACTACCAGTAGACTGTGGATACAACCTTAGTTGACATCCTGGTTATGTTGTACTACCAGTAGACTGTGGATACAACCTTAGTTGACATCCTGGTTATGTTGTACTACCAATAGACTGTGACAACAACCTTAGTTGACAGTCTGGTTATGTTGTACTACCAACAGACTGTGACAACAACCTTAGTTGACAACCTGGTTATGTTGTACTACCAATAGACTGTGGATACAACCTTAGTTGACAACCTGGTTGTGTTGTACTACCAACAGACTGTGGATACAACCTTAGTTGACAACTTTGCTATGTTGTACTACCAATAGACTGGATACATCCCTAGTTGACAGCCTGGTGGAGACATTTAATCTTATTAAAACACAAGATATTATGTGATTTACACCATAAATTTTTTATCCTTAATTTTTGTTTTAATTGTGGTTAAGACAAATGTAAATGTTATAGTTTGTCAGAAGGTTTTCAATTAACAGAAAACCTAAGTGAGCTTCTGTCATATATTCAACCAAATGAGGGGTATCGGGAATGATGGAATATTGAATTTATAATAAAATTGTGAAGAGTTTAAAATCCTGTAGTGATAATTTATGAGTTTTATAATTTTCCCTTTAAATAATATCCAACATGAGAAACTCATAACATGTATCTGTAGTTTGATGATAAATAATTAGTGTAAAAAGTGAAATATTTGAAAGTGAGAACAGGTTTTGTTAAATAAAATGGTTGTGGTTGACCAGTTTGTAAAGAAGATTTCATAAGTGTTAACCTTCTTTGTATTTGTAACAGTAATATCAGAATTGTAAGTTTGGGTAAAGTATGTTATTTGTCACTAAAGCATTAAAGAAGTAACATCTAGGAATGCTTATAATGATAAAACCATGTTTAGACATTTGGTTATTTGCAACTGTAATATACTTTGAAAGTTGCAAGATTTGCTCTAGTGGCAAAAATTTTGAAGGATATTTAAACAGGATGTGACAATAATATCCTGAAATTAGAAGTGTAACTTGGGATAAGGAAACAAATCAAGCCCCTGTTTGTTACAAAACATATCATTATTTTACATATTTTTATTTAACAGGATTTCTGTATATCATGTGTATCCAAACTGCTTCTAAAATTCTCACTTGATTTATGAAGAGACTTGTCCACTTGTACCACATTGAGCTGCCAGGTGTCACAAACCTGAAACTGACCCCAATACTTCAAATTTGAATTGCTTTGTACTATAGAGACTTGCATTTGTTGAATTTAGGATATTCTGATTTTCATAAAATACTGTGAAATATTATTAATACAGTACAGATAATGTAATAAATATCTATTTTAAGTATTCTTAAAATGTCACATTTTGGTAATTTAGTATTTTCCATAAAAAAGTTAATAAACAGTGTTACATTAGGGGAGGACAGCACCTAATAATAATTAAATGTTGGTCAATATAATTTGGTTAAGACTAATGTGGAATAATGTGTAGCCTTTAGTTCAATTTGAATCTGTAGAAAATCTGATTGTAGGTCAGTTTATCAGATGTGAAATAAAAGAAGATGTAAACTAGACAAACTGTGATATGACGTATCCAGCTAATTACAGTACATAAGAAACAAACTACAGTTTAGTGAAAGTTTTCTCAGACATAGATTCATTATTCTTTCTGGAGTTTTGCTGTATGCGATTTTACAGCTTCCATTTTCCAACTATGTACCGTGGCCCAATGCAGTATAAGTTACTTAAGTTCTCTGACCAACAGCCTTTCCTGTGAATCAAACATGATAACTTAGGTTATATACAGCTGCCATTTTAAACCTTAATTTCATTATCAACATTGCTTTAAATATTTTCCAACTGTTCAGTTATTTAGAAAGCATGCATTCAAAACAAGATATTTAGTTAATGTACAACTTTTTATTGATGTGTAACATATTTAATTCTCTATTCATTTATTTTGCAGTACTGCAACAAAGGTAGGTACATTTCATTTTTGAGGCCAAAATTTTATTGACTTATGATACTGGTTAACTTAAACCCCAGTTTATAACATTCTTAAGCTTAATCATGAGAATATCTGTTTTTTTAATATGAAGTCTTTGAAGCTGGAAATGCTTTAGGTGTATATATTGATACATGTTATATTTAAAAGAGTGTGTGTTTGTTTCTTGAAACAAGGTATGATTTAGATCACTAAAACCTTAGATGGTAAAATATTTAGTATACCTTTCAGATGCATTATTTGTTAGATCATCAAAACCAGATATTGTTACTTACCACACATGGAATATTGGCCTGTAATTCAAATGATACTGTATTATTTTTTGTTAAATTTAGTTTTTACAGTAAGAATCATTAAGACATAATATACTCCCACTGTTACACCAATGAATGGAAGCATTTTTGTACTGAGCACCATAAACATCGAACTCACTTTTAGAGTCGTGCTTAACTTTGTTATGTTAGTGCATGACTAAAATGCTACTTTGCTACAAAAAGTAGTTTAGGTGTCATTAACCTTCAAAGGCCTGTTGTTAATATCTGTGATGCATATCTTAGAGCACAGTTTAGAAACTTTGTGGTGTGGTGAAGACTTTTGCATCATGCTGTCTACTTTAAAAGGACTAAATACGATCCATATTTGGAGTTAGAACATTTTTTTCTTATATTTTAGGGATCTGGCATGACCTGGTGGCAAAAGCCCTCATCTCCCTATCTACAAACCATGAGGTTGAATCTCTGTTATGAAACATGCTCACTTTTTCAATCATGAGAGAATTATAACATGACAGCCAAGGTCACTATTCGTTGGTAAAAAGAGTAGCTCAAGAGTCAGTGGTGTTAACTAGTTAGTTACCTTCCCTCTAGTCTAACAGTGTTATATTAGGGAACAGCTAACACAGATAGCTTTCATGTAGCTTTGCAAGAAATCAAAATACACTAAACCAAATTCATGTTTGATGCGATTTCATGTGAATAAACATAAAAAATAAATTAGTTACTCTTGCATAATAACTTGTGTTTGCCCCTGTGTGGCTGTATGTGTTTTTTCTTATATGATGGGGTTTTGTGTTAAAGATAATGCAAATAATGTTTATCATGCAGTTTTTAATGTAATACAGTGTTTATGAAGAGCAAGGAACTTTTTGGTCCATTTTGGTTTTTTCATCCTCTAAGCTAAACTAAAACTATTAAATAAATAAAATAAAACATTTTATGTCATCCCTTTTCATTGATTAGTAATCAAGCTTTCTTTTAAATTCACTTAAATTTACCCTCTACACAACATCTGAAGGCTATCTGTTCCAGAGTCTAACCACCCTGTTAGAAAAATAAAACTATATTAGTTGAATATGATTCTTACCCTGCAAAAATTTATATTTGGTTCTAGTCCTGCTATACTCCACCATTAAGTATGAAAAAAGATGATGTATCAGCACTGTCAATTCCTTTTACAATCTTAACACTCCTACGAAAAGTGGGGCCTAATAGGCCCCAGAGCAACTTGAAAGGTTATTAATATTAGGCTAATAATTTTGTATTTAAATGAAATTGTCATTTAAATCCATTAATGAATGGATTAACGAGATTCCCACTGTCCCTATCTACTATCTAGCGAAACCACAGCCAGGGGAACGGGCTTGGAGAAATCAGGACTAGAAACGTCTTTTCGTAGGAGTGTTAAACATCTAAATCAAATCCCATCTCTTTTTTTTTTATCAAGAGAAAACACTTTCAGAGATTTTAACCCCTCCTTGTATGACAACCCCTTTGTCCAAGGCACCATTGTAGTGACCCTTCTTTGAACCCTTTCCAGTATTTTAATGCTCTTCCTAAAATATGGAGCCAAGACAAAATATGATACTCCAAATGTGGCCTAACCAGTGATATATACAATGAAATTATAACCTCTTTAGACTTGTATTCAGTATTTCTGTAGATACAGCCAGGTGGTTGGATCCAGGATTCCCAGCCTCCAGTTTTTCTTACCTTAGTTCAGCCTGATCCATCTTTAGTCTGTAGATCTAACTTAATATCCTATTTGCTTTACCGCTAGCAACAGCACACTGCTTGGGGTGGCTTAAGGGACTAATAAACCATTACACCAAGATATCTATCTTTATGTGTTTGTACAGGAAATGTGGTAGTTTCCTTATATAGAAGAGTATTTGTAGAGAAATGTTTTTACACATTTATTTCCCACTTACAGAACTACCCCTATTTGAAGGTAAATAGTATATATATGTTACTAAACTCTAAATGCTGAAGTGTTGTGTATGTAGTGAAAGCATGGAAAAACAAGAACATGGTTGGAATTTTTACTTTCTTCTTCCCAGTAAAAAATATTTGATTTTTCAGCAATATGAAAATATTTATTTATAAATAAATAAATTTTTACTTTCTTCTTTCCAGTAAAAAAATATTTGATTTTTCAGCAATATGAAAATATTTATTTATAATAAGTTATAAAAAATAATGTAATTGTATAATGCACCATCATAAATTATTTTAAACTAATAACCTGCATCCAGCTAATTAACTTTGGAGTCTAGACTATTGTAAGAAAGGTATCTTAATACACAGTTATTTGGTTTTAATATTCTATTTCATGTATAAAAACTATATTCTATCAAACGTAAAACTAACAAAGTAACACCGAACAATGAGTTAACAGAAAACATTAACGTGCTCTATACTTCCACTTTTCTTTTTGAACAAAATATTACCAGGTTCAATTAAAAAGGTTATATCGAGAATTATGTAATGTTTTATTCCTCTTGCTGATAGACTCTGATTTAAACCTTTTCCAATTAAACTTATTTCTATTTTACAATAATGCTTATTAGGAACAAGGTATTTTCAAGTAATGCATTCCAAACATGTGGTATAATAGAGACAATACAAGCCTTTTTCTTTTTTTTTTAGGTTCCATTTGCTTTCTTTGTGTCTAGATTTCTGAACAAAAGTAATGGAAACATGGCTGTTTGGGTATCCATTATCATTGGTCAGCCACTGTGTATCCTCACGTATTATCATGATTATTATATTCTTCATTATGGTGGTTCTCTCTAACAAACAACATGGTTACTTTTGTTTTCTTATCAGTCATTGTAAGCTTAAAGAACCAATTCAGGAAATGGCCTTATAGAACCTTGTTGTTGAGTTACTGTGTGACTGAAATATGATGTAATAATATTAATTGTTATCTGGTAATATAGAGGTCACAAATATTATTTACATTATAGACTTGTTGAAGTTACAAAATGCATTCAAATATTTTAAATAAATCTGCAAGTTCAAAAAATAAATTTTAGTTAACTTCCATAACTTTGCTGCCTCCTTAGTTCCTATTATTTGTTCTATGCATCCTAGATATTCTATAGTTACTATTCATTTTGGTGTAACTAACATGAGTTGTTGTATGTTTAAATATTTTTTGAAATTATAAAACATATTCATATATCTTTTAATAATTTCTATGATTAAAAATCTATAAAAATGTGCACAATATGAGCTTAAATTCTAGTTGTTTTTATTATACAAATTAGTTGTCTCCATTGTTCATGTTGTGTCTTACTTTGATTTACATTATGAATATTAAATATTTTATATTCACAGTTTATCATAAATAGTTCCAAATACTGACCCGAGTTACATAACTTTCCACTCCTTCCCATCCCTAGTTCTTGTGAGGATTATGGTTTCAAAGTTTTGTCAAATACATTACATAAGAGTGCTTTTATTTAATCATCATGAAATTTATAATGATTTTGTTTTGATGAAACAGCTCAGCTTTATTCTTAAGTGAAAGAGTTGATATAGTGTAATTTGAGTTCAGAAGCTAAACAAAGACAAAGCTGTCAAAACAAAATATTTTTCAATCTGTAAAAGTAATGTTTTAATTTATTTTCTCAATATTATTATGAATACTATAGATTAAAAAAAACATGTCACAGTTTTATTATTGTTATTTTATTGTGATTGCTGGAGATATTTTGTAATTGAAAACTTCAGTGGAAATACAAGTTTTACTTTAAAGTTCACAAGTTGCCATGACCTGAGGTGTGCATTTTATTTATTTCATGGCTGGAAAATCCAGCAGTGGGTTCCGAGTTAGTGTCAAATAGCAGAATTTAACTTTTATTAACTTGTTGATTATAATCTTCATATAGATTTAACTGGAACTGTGTTTGCAATTATCTACTCCATAACTGAAAACAAAAATGGTTAAACTTTCCAGTAGCATTAGAGCTGAGAAAATTTGTTCTATATCATAATATTTTAAGTAACTTTACAGTAAAAGATCTGTTACATCTGTGGTTCTTAAATTATTTGTAGAATTACAACAATATACAGATTAAACTTCACACCTGATCAGAACAAAAATAATTAGTGTTAACTACACATGAGGTTCAGTATATTTTCAAATTAGATGCATGGTTTTATATAATTAAATACATAATGTATTTATGATGTGAAATACTCTTAAGATAAAAGAGATACCAGACTTCCAAATTTCAGTGGACCCTGATCATTCTGTATTGAGAAGAATAATTTTAAGTAAATATTGTTTTGTATGTTGGAACTACTTCTGCAACTTACATCAATGTGATGAAATTTGAGCAAATTCCCGACTGACCCCTTGCCTACAATTAACAAGGGTTGTGTAAAATTACTTTCTCTATGATACAGTAAATGTATACTTTCTACATATTTAGTAGTAGTTGTGCCTTTGAACAATTAAAGTTTATGTGATGGTGTTATCTGTTTATCTGTACTTAAAATGTAATAGTTTGTTATTAGGAGTTGCATTGTACACCACAGTAACACAAGGACGTTATTCTGCACATTACTGGAATATAAGAGAGTCACATTGTACATGGCTAACATAAGGAAGTAATTCTCTACATGACAATAACACAAAGGTTGCACTGTACACAACAGTAATAATTGTGTGTGCAACAACAAGGAAGAGGGATTATAAAATCATCAATTTCACTCTCCATTGTTGCATGGGTATGTTAGAACTGTATGTAAAGAAAAAGATATATACAACTTGAAGGCATCACAATTATTTAAATGTATATATATATAATATACATAGACACACACACACTTAAGGTAAGGATAACTGGAACGTCTTTGCTGCAAGGACATTCCTTCTTACCAAACTGACAGCATTTGCTCAAATGCATTTATTCTTCTCACAGTAACGAGTCCAATATTGTCTTATTTTTATGAAGGACAATTAAATATATATATCTGCACTTTTAAAATTTATACTTTCAGGTTTACTTAGAAAAAGCAAATAAACATATTTCTCGTACTGTTTCTTTTGTGTCAAGTATACCTGTCAGCCAAGCATAGTTTGACATGTCACATTGCAAACAATACATAATAGTAGCTAAACAGTTGGGAGATGGTGGTGTCATTTTCGTCTGCTAATTCAAAATTACAGACAACTCACTATACACCATTAGTTTTGTGTGAAGATTCTAAACAAATGTGTTCATATATAGCATCTAACAGCACCTTCCCAGTAGTACAAAAGTGTGTCTACTCTTAGCAACAGATGCCTTCAAAGTTTGATTACCCATTGTGGGCAATGCACTAGTAGCCTAATTTGTAGTTTTCTGCTCAACTTCAAACATACTTTATTTACCTAAACACAATTGTAACATACATGATATTAGAAAAAAAAGTTAATAACAAAATTAAAAGGTATTGCTTTATCACAAATCCAAACCTGATTTTTGAAACATTTACACTGGATTCAAACCTTTGATAATGAACTGTATCAATGTTGTTAGTTTGTAGAGTTTGTTAAATTCTGTTGCAAAAAAAAAGTGGTTGTAAGAGTTTGGTGTTATTTGCTATCTGTCATGTATCTTTAAAAGTAAAATCACATGCAAGTGATATATTTAAAGAAAATACTTCATTATGATAAATGAATGAAGCATAAACACTTATTGTAGCTTTTATCTTACAAACTTCTCTTATTTTCATTTGTAGTACTACTGTTGAGCATAATAAAAGATAACTCATTATAATACTTACCATATAATGAAACAAACATTTTTTTTTAATTGTTGATTAGGTTTCATTTAAAAGTATTTAATAATCTAATCCATCTTATATTAATTTACATAGTTTTGTTATATATATTTTCAGTAGTTTTCTTTCCACATTCAGGTAGTTACTTAGATTGATATGACAAATCAAGATGATATAGGGATGGTAATGCCAAAACTAACAGAAACAAGTTATGGTTGAATAACAAAAACCCATAAAAATTACTGCATAAGTAGCAAATTCTTCCTAAAGAAAAACATTTATATGCAACTAAATTTTGAATTCATTTTATTTACATATACCATCTTACCCATTAGATGGGGCTGTGATGCTGTCTTTTAACATACTTCCAAGTATTCTTATCTTTATAGGCTCCCATTTACTAATTTTTGTCTGGCACTCCCCACTTATTATCACTGCCTTTGTTCATTTGCACCTATTCAGGCTTGAGTTAAAGCATTTAAATTGAATGATGTCATAAAGTCTTAAAATGGCTTATTCCCCTAAGCTTGTATTAGTGACTCGGGTGTAACAGATGACAAAACGCTTCACGTAAAATATCCCAATTTTCGTATCTCTTAACTCTCTCTTTGTAAGACAGCATGAATTATTTACAGTTTAACCACAAGAAAAATACAAATCATGTTTTTTCATCTTCATTTAAATCTTTTGCTTCCAGATCTGGTTTGACTTACTCTGAAGACCAGCTAACTAAGATGTGCAATTCTCCTTTGAGAAGGAGATAAAGCAAGTCATACGTAGGAACCATTGAAGGATGAGATGTTGACACCAACTGGCATCATTTTACTTGTGTACTTATGACACAAGACTTATCAGAACGCATGGTTATTTTATTAACAAGTATAGATAGTTTAGCAATTTTCCAATTTTTGTAGTTTGGACTATGGTAGTCATGTCATTACTAGGCCATTATACTTCACACCAAATGTCAAGGCAATCCTTTAAAAAAAAAAATTTAAGGGTTCAAGTTCACAAAAAAACCCACTTGAAGCAACGTGTTCATAAGACGGCCAGTATGGGTATTACCACTTAAATTAAAACAAAGTACAGAACGCTTCAACCTTTCTTCCTACCCTGAAGATAACCTAAGAAAGTCTAAACGTTGTTCTGTACTTTATTTTAATTAAAGTTTTAATATCCAAACCAGCCATCTTATGAACATGAGATATAAAATCTTGAATTTTTATTGAATTTTATCCTATTTTTCTCTATATAAATGTACGTGCTTAGGTTAAGAACAAAGCAATCCAATGAGCTGTATGGGCTGAGCCCATCATGGGTATTGAAATCTGGTTTCTAGTCACAATGAAAGTATGGAAACTTTATTTAATAGAAAAAATATACTTAGCTTTCATAACTTTTTTTTTCTTCAAATCTGACACACTGATAGATCTTTCCAACCCACAATTAGGTGTCAAATGGGGTTTAAATTCAAGCCACATGGCAAATTGTTCAACAAAAAAACTGTTTTGACCAAATGTTTTTTCACTTGCCTATGCAAAACATCACAGTAGCTGTGATGTGAAATTTTTAGAGCTATACTTAAGAGTAAATGTTTGTTTTGAATTTTACACAATGGCTATATACCCTTGTGCAAATTAATTGAAACAACACTGAAAATTACAATTTTTGAATTTTTTGTGTTTTATTTCTAAGAATAAAAAAATTACAAATTAATATAACCGCCTTTATTTTTCAGAAGATCATTAATCATGAGTCCACGAGTTGACTGCAATCTTTACTAATTTTTGGATTGCGGTACTACACCTCAATTAGCTTATCTTTCATAGTAGTCTTTTCCCCGAAGTCTTTCTTTACAAATCATCCAAAAATCCTATTTCAATAGGATTTAAGTCCAGAGAGTTCCCAGGCCAGTCCAGCACCTTTATTCCCATTGTAGTCATAAAATTCTTCAAAAATTTCAGTGTGGTACGGAGCCAGATCCTGCTGAAAAATGTCAGATCCATCTGGAAATCTCTTTTTCAATTCTGGAACAAGTCTTCTCTGCAAAACTTCGATGTACTGTGGTCCTCGCATCATACCTTCTACAAGATTTAAGCCTCAAATGCCATAGTAGCTGAAAAAGCCCCAAAACATCTTCAAGGGATGTTTTACGAACTGATTGATGTGAGATTCTCAAAGTTTCTCACCTGGAGATCTTCAAACATGCAGACTTTTTTTACCCTGTACGAAGAAAAGAGTCTCATCACTGAATAACACCTTCCTCCATTGTTCTTGGGTCCAGTTCTTGTATTTCAGACCCCACTGATACCATTTTTTCTTCATTGAGTGGGAAAAGAAGTTGTTTGACTGGTCTCATTGCCCTTCTAACGCAATTTTGAATGACAATATTCCTCAAAATTTCGTCATATATCTCAAAAATAGATTAATCATACTGCAAAACACAGCTAATGATGCCATCTGTGTGAAAAAATTACTATTAAAGGAAATCAGTGGGTCCAGCGAGCCTACACTAGCTTCCATGCTGAAAGTACTGTAAAATGGCCATTTGTTTCAATTAATTTGCACAAGGGTGTATGTGCTAGCTGTCTCTAATTTAGCAGTGTAAAATTAGAGGGGAAGGCAGCTAGTCATCACCACCCACTGGCAACTCTTGGGCTACTCTTTTAAATGCCCCCGCAGCTAAAAGGGCGAGCATGTTTGGTGTGACGGGGATTTGAACCCACGACCCTTGGATTACGAGTCAAGTGCTTTCAACCACCTGGCCATAAAGGTAGACCACTTCTCTCTCTCTGTTTTTTTGAAACTTGGCCTGGCCAACTAATAAATAAAGATTTCTGCTGTTGTTTATTGGTGATTGACTCACTTGTAATGTGCTACATTTTATAACAAAGAATTGCTTCTCTATTGTGTTCAATGTATTCTTGTCACCACTGCTGGTATTCTTTTTTTCTGGTCAGTTACCTGTGGTTTCAACTTTACATAGTTATTCTCAGTCTTGCCAGTTACATTCCCTCCCACCAGCTTGATCATGTCATCCATGTCTTTTAGTGCCCTTTCCTCTAAGAACAGTGACATGTCAATTAAGGTACGTGATCACAAACGTTGCATATTAGAAAATATGCCAGTCCTTCTAAACTATTACAACACTTGGCAAGATCAGTCCATCTTGATAAGTATTGCTGTAGATGTACCACAAACTCAGTTTCTCCAGTGTTCCGTTTGATTTCCCCAAACTTCCAATGAAACCCTTTCTCAGTACTTTCACAATTTTTCAGCAATGTCACTCTTTAGCTTGTCATAGTCCATGGTATCTTTTCATGTCATGCTCACATACACTTGTAAGTCTTTTCCTGTAAGAAGTGGGGTTGTGACAGACTGCCCAGTCTTTCATATTTCTCCAGGAAAGTGTCCACGTCATCTTTCTGTACATCAAGTTCGGGCAGATTATATCAACTAGCCCCAACCCCATTGTCATTCTTGGGTCCATCTTTCTGTTGGATGACTAGTTAGTAATAAATTGCACAATAATCTAACAGCACACAATCTACTTGTTTTAAAATAATGTATGAAAACAGATCAAATGTGTGTACAAAAATTCTTTAAGGCTATTGGCTATCATAGTTCTATCCAGAGCTTAAAATAATTGTCCCCTTTTCATAAAAGTCTACACACTCAAGTTCAATTACTTCAGAACACCTTTGTACACGACAAATTATTCTCCTCTACTCTTATTACAATACAAGGCTGAGATACTTTAAAATAACCAGACTAACTGCTGGTTACCACAGATGTAGCCAGAACTTGAAATTATTGTCCCTTTTTATCAAAGTCCACTTAGCTGGTTTCAATCACTTTAGAACACCCTTTGACAAGACATTATTCTTCTACATTTCCATTATCACAATACAAGCTGTGAAAATTACTTTATAAATCACCCATTGCACACACTATATATATACATACACACACACAACTGCCCGAATGAGGTCTAGAATTCTCTACAAGCTAGAAGATGTTAATGAAGTAACAATACTCACTCAATGCAATACATAAAATTCAGAAAGTTCAAGTAATGTGATGTCAATTCTTAACTAACCTATACAAGAAATGATTTGTATATACTTACGTTAACAAGCCTGCAATTAATTACCACTTCTAAAAATACTAAATTCAACATTGTGCTTTATAACTATCTAAGTCATAACTCTTGTATTGCATTTGAATGAAAGAGTCTTGCATATTTAATACTTTGAAAATCAGGAAGATGTACACACACTGGATGTGTGTTCTGATAATCAGAAAGATACACAAATATGGAAAGTGTAGATTTCAGATTTCCAGTTAAAAGAAAGCAGTACTTTGTGTATAATCTTGTAAGAATATACCTAACATGGTCAGCATTCCACACTTTGAGAAATTACAGCATGAACATTCTACTCATGTTAGTTACAAAACAATTTTATTGTAACATTCATACTTCTGAAAAACTGAAATAAGAAATCACTGGTACCCACTTATTCCAAGTTCTCTTAACACGATTTTACTTAAATGAAACACATTGAGTATTTTGTACAAATCAGCTATAGATAAGAGTATATGATTTCAAAGACATATCAAACTTTCTGAACAACTCTGCTGGAAAAAAAAAAGCACTTCATACAGATCAATAAATGTAAATATAAAATCCAATCATCATTATGAAATGATCAACTGTCACAAAATATTACAATATATATTATGGATCCCAGCCACCTTTTGGATTGTATACATATCCGTTTTTACATGCTCATTAACATTAAAATTACAGAATTTTAAGAAACTTCAAAAGGTGGGACTTGAAATTCGTTAAAGGTTTAGATAAAAAATTCCCTTTGTTTTTGCAGAAAGATACAAAACACAAAGAGTTTCCTTATAGTTTAGGAAGATCCTGCATTTTCTGCAATGATATCTTCTTCAAATTGTCTTTTAATTGCATTCAATAATTCTGTACTCTGCATTACTTCAAGACCAGTTAAAGCCATAGCTTTGGCAGCATTCAGCGTGGGGATCTGAGCAGCTGGAGCTCCTGCAGCTTCAGTGAAAACTTTTGAATGGTTAGGAGCAGAAGTGTTGATCGAGAACGTAGGATGGATACTTGGCACAACATGAGAAACATTACCCATGTCTGTAGAGGCCATGAAGGGAATAGCCTTGTGATCTCCATCTTGAAATACAACACCTATAACAACAGTAATTTTAACACACTATCACAGCAAAGAAATAAACTTCCATCTTTTTTTAAATTTGAATTTTTACCACTTCTTTCATAAAGTACATCACATGTAGAATGGCACAGTATGGAAAAACTGAAAATTTCTGGCAAATCAACTGAGAATAATTTATACCAAACAGTTCTTTATGGTGAAGGTTTATTTTTGTTGATTTATTATTGTCATGGTTGAAACTTGATAAAGTAACTACCACATTCTAAACTAAATTTTAAAAAATCATAGCTACTTTTTGTTTGCGTATTCTCAAGAAAACCCATAGACAAGGGAGAGAGATTTCATTTCAGTGTCTGCAGAAAATACTGGTTATGGACACCTCATACAATTTTTAAGCAAATAAGGAAACTTATTTTTTTTAAAAGAAAATAAAAGAAAGAATTATTTTATTTATATTTATATGGGCCTGTCCTATATGACATATTTAAAACTGGCCAGAAATATTTGTTAATATAGCCTTAGAATTCAATATTAATATTATTCTATTCGAACAAAAATTATAAAGTTTGTGAGATATTTTTCTTTTATGATTATGGTTATCATTCATTTATTATCTCCTCCTGTCATTTATCTTTGAATTTCCAGTTGCATTAAAATGTGCTAAGTCACCTTCCAGATAATTATTTGTATTATGAGTAAATATATGTGTGTATGATAAAACTGACACCAGCTTCTCTAGCAGTGACATACAGATACTAACAATATAGTAGAATTGTATGTAAATATATGATCACATAAAGTTGAACTCTTGTGACCTACGCAGTAAATAAATACTATTCAAGAAGCCTCACCAAGAGAGTCACAAGATTGAACAGTATAGTTATTGATGTTTATCACTTGGTATTGTTATTGATATTAAAAGGTATTTTTGGAATATTGCACTTGCTGTATTTTCTTGGAGGAAATTAGATGTTTTTTTCTTTATGGTTCTTTCTCCCGATTGCATTATTTGAAATAATACTGATATTAATAGTGGTGTGTATTCCTGGGCAGGCACTTGTTTATTTACTGTGTTTTGACACGTGTTATTGTTAAATCCCAATCATAGTTGCATGTTCATTTTAAACTGATACATGAGATAAAAGATCCATTACTTAATAGCATTCTACACAACCTGTGTGATGTTTTGTTATAGAGGAGCCTACCATGCAAGATGTAGTTTTATGTTGTTCATGAACAATGCTAAGTATTTTGTAAAGTCTGATAGTCCATTTCTCTGAGAAAATTAGGTTTAAAACTACCAGAAATTTAATATTCTTTTTATTTCACACAGATCCAAACAAAGAATCCTTTATATTTCAAAATGTCAGACCAAAAAACTCTAGTGAGTAGATTTTCCCCCATAATTTTTGGGTACAAGCTATGTACTCTAAGAGAAATCAAAAATTAACTTTGCAATAAACACACACACACACACACATATATTTTACTTCTGTACCACTTATAAATTTTAAAATTGTTTTATCAGCTGAGTTCTCTTGCTGCTATTTTAAATCATTATCCCGATGATACTGTACAGGATTCTGTCAGCTCAGGAAACAGGGTTAGTGAAACTAAGAATATTAATGTAACAATGCAAAACAATCTCAAACATAAAAGTATAATAATTGTAAAAGGACATTAGATATATTAAATAGTATAACCAATATTCTAAATGAAAGTAACAATAAATAAATAATTACTCAGGGAACTCAGAGACGACAAATGTTGGCACCAAGTACAGTTGAAGAAATACGTTTTGAAAAACATAACTTAGCAGAGTAACCCAATTTCGTCCATTTTTGCAAAATCACATCTTTCCTAGTGTCTAATATTCAAGAATGACACATGTAACAGTGTTGAGCTGGTGACAGTAATTGTTTTAAAATATAACTAAAATTAATGTTTATGAATATATATATATAAATAATATAACAATAATTCATGAAACTACAACAATGTTAAATGTAATACAAACAAAACAGTTTAAACATAATATGTAGTTTGTCTAAAATCATTTCCCTACTTTAACCTCTGACACATAACAAGTAATAAATGTTAAATTTTCTGTGAAAGCTGAAAAAAAGGTAAGTCTTTAGAATGTTCAATAAATATAACAAGACTTAGAAATGTAAGTTACAGTACACATTAATATGACAAATATGATTATCAAAAACTAACTAACCACATGTCACACTTCATATAGAACTATTATATAGCTAGTATTAACTAACTAATCACAATGTCACATTTGTTATAGAACTATTATACAGCTAGTGTCAACTATACACTTTTACAAATTAAACTAATGTTCTTTGTAGAAGGCTTTAATGACTAAAATACGTAGTAGAATGTGTACAAAAATGTTCAGACAAATAAAAGAAACTAACCCAACTCCACTTTTTTAAATCATTAATCAAATAAACCCTTATAAAGATGGATGTGTCTGAAGAGCACATTAGGCATATAATGCTTTACGAGTTTAAAAAAGGCAACAGTGCAGCAGAAACTACACGAAAGATTCAAGGTGTTTATAATGTGGAGTCTTTCAATGAAATAAAATGTTGAAGGCAGTTTCAGAAGTTCAGATTAGGTGACTACAGCTTAAGTGATGTGCCACATTCAGGTCATTCTGTTGAGTTTAATGATGACTTGCTGCTGGCTGCACTCAATGAAGATTATGCTGCTAGTTGAAGAACTAGCAAAGAGGCTTAATTCAACCCACTCAACAGTTCACCATCATCTGCAACAGCTTGGAAAGGTGTCAAAACTTAGTTAATGGGTTCCCCATGATTTGAGAGAAGTCAACCTTAGAGCAAGAGTGTATGTTTGCACTTCTCTGCTCTCTCATGAATGTAATTCACCTTTTTTCAACAAGTTAGTGATTGCAGATGAAAAATAGATATTTTACAAAAATGTTAAGTGCCACAGTGCAGGTAAACTGGCTAAACCACAGCCTAAAATGGACCTCCACCCTAAGAAAGTCTTGTTAAGCATTTGGTGGGATATTGTTGGTGTTATCCTCTCTGAGTTGCTGCCACTCAATTACACCACATATCAGACTTCTATTGTCAACAGTTAGAATGCTTGAATGTTTCATTGAAAGAAAAGAGGCCTGCTTTGATCAGTCATAAAGGTGTTGTGTTACATCAGGATAATTCATGGCCCCATACAAAAAAGATCACATCTGCAAATATTGAAGAGCTAAATTGGGAAAAACTTCCACATCCTCCTTATTCTCCAGACTATGCCCCATATGATTATTATCTATTCCAAAGTTTGCAAAACTATCTTGATGAAAAAGACCTTGAAACACATGAAGATGTCAAAACTACCCACTCTACATTCTTTTTCTCCAAACCAAGAATTTTATAGAAGTGGCATTCAGAAGCTTGTGAATCATTGGCAGGAAGCAATTAATAATAATGGAACATACAATATTGATTAAATAACATTAAAAGCATTTGAAATACTTTCTCTTTTTTGAACCTAAAATCAGACATTACTTGAGGGATAACCTGATACTAAAAGAAAACAAAACTTTCCAAAGAATTACAGCATAGGAGCAAAGGTATTTAAAAGGTCAATATACTTTAAAACTTCTAAACCCATAATTTGCAGCAAGAATTTTGTTGTATTTCTCACTGATTGATTGTGCGATTTTTGTGCAAAGCTACACAATGGATATATGTGCTAGCTGTTCCTAATTTACCAGTGTAAGACTAGAGTTAAGGCAGCTAATCATCATTACCCACTGCCAACTCTTGGGCTACTCTTTTATCAACAAATAGTGAGATTGACCATCACATTATAACACTCCCTGGCTGAAAAGGCAAGCATGTTTGGTGTGCAAGGAATTCAAACCTGTAACCCTCAGATTACAAATCTAACTCTCTAACTACCTGGTCATGCCTGGCCCTCTCCCCACTGAACTGAATGAATTTTGTTTAAAATGTATGTTTAGAAAACATTGTTTGTGAAAATTAAGTGAATGTATTACCCCTATCCACAAAACATTTTTATGACAAACATGTCTAATAAGCTGTGAGCAGTAAACACTGATGTAGCTTATTTCTATCATTTGTATGTTGGAATGGAAAGTTTAGTGCTTCAAAATAACTTAAACCTGACCATTTTCCCAACATTCCAAATATTATTGTATACAGTACTGTGCAAATTTCATATTCAAACAGTTGATTACATGTAATATTGTGTAGTAGTTGTAGAAATTATAATTTTTCTATTCTGAAAATGTATTTCCGAGAGGTACTTTTACAACATTAGCTTTTTTTGTTCTGTGCTGCCCTCTATAAGCAAATTATTATTTTCCACATGTTACAAGCCTTCTGCTCTCCCCATTACTGAAAGATTTCAACATCTCATTCAAATTGCGTGTCATCTCTTCACCAATAGAAACACGACATGCTCATATATGATTCCCTCTACACTCCTCTACTGTTCGAAGTTTGGCAGATGTGAGGGCTGGAGAAACATGGGAAGGAAGGTGGAAAAAATGAAGGTAATTACCTCTTGGAAATACATTTTCAGTATAGGAAAACTATTATTTCTGATACAATAATTACCTTTATTCACAAGATTAGCCAGAATACCACATTGATAAGGAAGGACCAGTGCAAGAGAGTGACAGAAGTACCCCCTAAAAAGAATCCAAAGGATACCTCTAGAAATGAGATTCAGATTTAAAAAAACACAAGAAGGCAACCACACCACTTCTAAGTCAGATGTAGTTTCTGTCCAATTGTGGAATGTAGAAAATATAAGGGTGGAAAACGAGAGGAGAACATCCGAGTGAGAAAAAATGTGACAGGAAAGTGATCCTAACCATAGATGACAAAAGACAGACAACCACAAATCTGTGTGAGGACTTATACTGACTGATTCACTATACATGCAAAACCTTACTGCAGGGTACTGACATCCATGCAAAGGTAGAAAGATGGCTCCTACAGAAAGGATGAACCACATTCTGATGTGTCACTCCATAGTCACTGGTTATCACACATTGGAGGATATCACACCATCTACACCCACAGAAAACCACCACCCTACTTTAACTTGAGGGGTACCTTCAAGGTCAACCACCTAAGCAATATGGAACTAAAAAGTGGTAAGGACTCCCATATGCAATCATCTGAGAGAGTGCAATGGATGACCACAAAACCTTATTTTGAAAAACTGACCATACCAAGTTATTCACTTGAGGCATGACAGGAATGGTTTAACCATGCAGTTTATGGGTGGGTCTGGAAAGGCATGCTTATGAAGCAAAATATCACGAGGTCATGAACTACTAAGTGATCCTGTGGAATACTTTATTTGAATGGTAAGTGTGCAAAGCCATGGAAGATAAAGCATAAGTCAAAATGGCTGTAGAGTGTATATTTCAAAGTTAAAGAACACCTGGGCAGGTACCACTAGCCATAGAGTGGAATCCATGAGATAAAGCACTAGTGAAAGGATCCTGAAAAGAAGGAAAGTATGAATGAAAATGTAACAGTCAGAGTTGCACCAAAATTTGAAGAAGGGCTGCAGGTGGTAGATGAAACCCAAACAGAGAAAACTGATATGATGAAAATAGTGAAAGATGTATGCACTGGGTGTGGTCCAAATGCCAGATTGCAGTATCTCCTACACTGGAGAACAAACACAAGAACCAAAGAAAAAAGTGAGGCATCAAATTTGATGGGAAGAAACCTGGAGCAATTCTTGAAAGCAATAGACTAACCAAACCAAAACACAAATCTAACTGGAAATGGTAGAATGTGAAAAATCATGAAGGGTGGAGGATTGCCAGGGAATAAAGAATTGCAAACAACATACTCCATAAGGAAGCAGTATGAACAATACAACAACAAAGAGTCCTGATTAGGCACGAAAGCCTATCTGAACATGGTCGAAGGTAAATGTGGGAAACGGAAGGAAGGAAAATAGGAAAAACCATCCTCCCCAGCTGTTGAGGTCTTTGGAATAAAGAAGATGAGTAAGCTGATAAAGGATGTATCAAACATCAATAGTAAACAAATGTGACCTTAGAAATACATTTTAAGAAAGATGAAATATGGAATGCAAAGAAGATGGTTTAAATGTAGATAAAGTAAGGGTATGAAGGACCACATGAATGTCTCAATTCAGAAGGGGTAGGATGCCTGGGAGGGCAGCATATCTGGAAAGAGTACACAAGTATGGTAAGAGCAGGGGACATAAAACCTGTACAGTATCAGGAAAAATGAAAAGTATGGAATATAATTGCCTTGGTCAAAGTAACAGAGGGTCAGGAGGAGAGAGAAGCAGTTGCTATTATCAAGGAAACCAAGCCTGAGCTAGCTAATAAGGCCCAATCAGGAGGACCCAACAAGGAGCAAAGTGAATGAGAGAAATAACCCAACAAGGTAATTGGATGAATGGAAATGTATAAAGACACTTGAGTGACCAACCTGGATGAAAACACTGACTGATGCACATATTTCTTTTATTTATTTATGAACTTTAATTAAATTTGGTAATTAAAATTACTTATGATAAAGAATGCATACTCTTTTCTCAACAGCTACTTGGTGATTTTGTATAAATTCTTTCACTGACATTTCATATTTTTTCACAATACAAGTACTTGTCCCAGTTACAAAAATTTAAACCAACACACACAAAAATTAATCTAGACATACATCATGTTAGTGTTTAGAACATACCCATTGCTTCTGCATGTTTCTTGTATGTATTTGCAAGTTCTTTGTTGGTCAGTAGATGTTTGTAGCTTCTTTCGTGAATGTTGTACATCACTTCACAACCCGTTGAAGTAGCAGCTGCAAAAATGCAAGCAATAACTTTTTCTTGCAAACTTTTCATATCCTCCATGTTAGCTGCCCGGAAAACAATTTTCATCTGTGCTTCTTCAGGAATTACACCTTCAATATCTCCTCCTTTTGTAATAATTGCTAGGCAAGAGAAAAAAAAAAAAATCTGTCATTATAAGAGATAAAACAATTACGAGTTCCTAAATAAGTTATTTAAAACTGAACACAAACTATGATACATAGATTTTTAAACTAAAAAAAAAAAAAAGAGAAAATGTCCAAACACAATTAATAACTCAAAATCTTAACAATCACCATCTTTAGAACTAATTCTGGTATAATCAGTGATGATCGTAAAAGTAACGTACAACTTTAGAATTGTTCTTTTGGTCCAGATAATGTATTCCCAAACATTAAGATCTATAACACAAGTGGGGAGACAAAAATTTACAAAGAAAAAGAAAAAAGTTTTACACTGAAATATTTCTTAAGTATAGCAAAAGTTTAATTCTGTTCACATATCTGTGATGAAAGGAGGATAAAGCTAATGCTGACCTTTCAGTGTTACCCAGCTGTTTGACAACATAATATGTATATTTACAAGTAGCAAAAACAAAATTATCAGGCTAACATGTATAGTGGGTAATAAAATAATCAAAAGAAGTTCAGTTACATAAACACTTTCAAAAATAAAATTACAGAAAAAAATTCAATTACCTATATTACAGAAATTAACATGACATTTGTACCATACAGTAATGCAAGATATATCAGAACTTCTAATGTGACATATTAATTCAACCATTTCTTAACAGGATAGCATTATTTGTTAAAAGCATTGCTAAAACTGCCTTGAGTATTAGTCTACATTTAATCACTTAATACATTTTACTTAAGTCAATACCAGAAGAAATATTTAATTCTGTTAATGTTTCAGAAAAACCAACACCACACATACACACATACTATGTTCATAAATACAAACTCGAAGTTATTTCAATAAATTTTTACTACTTCATGTGGAAAATAGAGATAAAACTTCACAATATGGCTAACAGAGCTATTTAATATGGAGATTAACCTACAGTATAGTTTCAGAATATGGCTAACAAAATCAGTGGTGTTGAGAAAACCCACTTGTGGAGAAAAATATATATGTAAATACGGCTCGTGTGGAGAAAAATATATATGTAAATACGGCTCGTTTGGGTTGAAAAAATATTTTGCATAGTGGAGCGAACAACATTTCAACCTTCTTCGGTCATCGTCAGGTTCATGGCTAACAAAGCTACTTAATATGGAGACTAGTGTACACTAGTTTTATAGTATAGCTAACAGAGCTACTTAATATGAGATAAACCATACAGTATAAAGCCAGTAAATGTAGGATAAAGGACATTATGGGAAAGCTACTTAATACAGAGGCTAGCATACAGTACAGTTTATGAGTAAAGCTAACAGAGCTACTTAATATGGAGGCTAGCATACAGTACAGTTTATGAGTAAAGCTAACAGAGCTACTTAATATGGAGGCTAGCATACAGTACTGTTTATGAGTAAAGCTAACAGAGCTACTTAATATGGAGACTAACCTAACATACACTATAGTTTCAGAGCATGGTTAACAAAGCTACTTAATATGGAGACTAACATGCAGTACAGTTTCAAAGTAAAGCTAACTGCACGGTATAACTAATAATGCTCCTTCATATGGAGGTAAACCACACATTCAAGAGTAAAGAAGATTTAACAAACAATACTGATGTTCAAATAAACATAACATACTTAATGTTTTTTAAACATGTATAAAAATATTAATCATAAAAACCTATGTTATTTTATGAATTGTATAAAAAACGTTTTAAAATATCCTCAGAACAGTTTCAGAATAAATCTAAAAGAGCTACTTAATGTGGAGACAAAAATACTGCATAGTTTCTGAGTATAGCTTACAGAGCTATAACACGAATGAATACATCCAAAAAATGAATAACATCCTATCAGACACGAACAAATTTAAACCAATACACACAAATCCAACAAAGACACACGAGACGCAACTGAACAAATTACTACTACAAATGAAAAAAGCCAACACAATTTCACAAACACTTTATTCCTACCTACGTAAAACCGATTCACGCACACCACAAATATACGGCATCCCCAAACCTCATAAACCAGATTGTCCATTACGACCAATAATGTCCACATATGAATCGTTTAATTACAACCTTGGTAAATACATAGCATGGGCATTCTCCAAATATGTAACATCAGCCAGCTCATTTATCAAAGACTCTTTTAATTTCAAGTCTAATCTAAATCAACTTAATCATAAAGCCTTAATGGCCAGTTTCGATGTTATATCCCTCTTTACAGAAGTTCCAACCACTGAAGCCTGCAAGATAGCCTTAGAACTCTATATCCGAGACCCTAACCCAACTACAGAAATTCCCAGTAACCAGTTAGCAACCCTCATAGAATTCACCACGATAAAGACAAACTTCATGTTCAACAACCAAAACTATATACAAACAAACGGCCTAAGCATGGGCAACCCAGTATCACCAGTTCTAGCCAATATTTTTATGACACAAGTTGAAACACAAGCAATTAACACAGCATTACATCCACCACTATACTGGTATAGATATGTAGATGACACGGTTATGGATTCAAATCTACAGAACACATACTTAATTTTTCAATCACATTAACTCTATACATCCCAACATCAACTTCACATGTGAACAGGAAGAAAACAATCAAATATCATTTCTTAACCTCAAAATTACAAGAACTGATACACAATTTCAAACAGAAATCCACCAAAAATCACCCATACTGGACTATACATTCCTTGGGACTCAGCACATGAAACAAAACAAAAAACTCAACATACTAAGAAACCAAATAAACACAGCCATAAAACTATGCTCACCAGATAAAATTAACGATGAATTAGACAAAATAAAACAATACTTCACCAACATCAATAAGTTTCCTCCACAAACCGTAGAAAACATTATCACGCACACACCTAGACAGAAAGCAAAATCAACCAACTAAAGTAAATACAGCTCACGAATCAAAAAAACCACGAAACCATATACTGCTGTATACCATATATTCCGACATCAGCAAACAAATAACCAACATTTGGCAAAATTAGTAACAAAATATGACATTCCAATTAATACCAAATTTATTCAAAACCCGCACAAAACTGAGGTCTATACTATGTAAAAACTACACTGACAAACACCACACCAACATTATTTATAAAATACAATGTGAAAACTGCCACGACTTCTATATTGGAGAAACAAGTAGAAAATGGAAACCAGATTCAAAGAACATAAAAGTCACCTTCACACGTTTTGAACACTGCAAGTCAAATAAACACAACATAACCATAGAAAACACTCAAATACTAAATAAAGAAACAAACATAAAACAAACGTAAAATTAAAGAAGCCTTACTTATACAACAACTTAAACCCAAAATAAACCAATATAAAGGAACGCCTTTATACCTATATTAATATAATAAATAAAATTATATATTCAAACATCTAATACCGCCCTCTACATTTCGACACACAGTTACACAACCCCTTTCAAACATGTGGTCAGCTTCCGGTCAGTTACCTCTTTCTTTGTGAACCTGACGATGACCGAAGAAGGTCGAAACGTTGTTCGCTCTTCTATGTAAAGTGTTTTCTCAGCCCAAACGAGCCGTTTTTGCATATAAAGAGCTATACTATATTGTTTATATATCAAACAACTATTAACCCTTAAACAGCAGGAATGCTGTAGGTAGCAGCATCAGTTGATAAAAATGGCTGCCATTTCTGAGTTAAACATAACAGTGAAAAGTGAGATTACTAACAGGTGTACAATAAATAACACAAGTTAGGTATGCTTAATCATATGGATCAAGTTTATGGTTTTATATGAACAAAAAAATACACTGAAAGGAAATATATTGAATACAACAAATGAATACTCTAGGTACGTCTTCACTGTTATAAAGAGACAATAAACTTGACAGCATTTACTGTTAGATGTTAAGGAGAACAAAATTATTATGGGTGTAAAATTACTCATTGTTTTGTTGTACATAATATGATACTATAAAGTGATGCAAGAATTTATCTTTAATTTAAAATGCCAATTCTACACATCTCTATCATATGTATCATTACATATTAGACGAAAAACAATTTTGTGTTTATAGCAACACTTCCAGAAAAATTAAGGTAGGTATGCAAGATTCCTTTTCTTTCTTCTAATGTTTTTGTTAAACATTATTACATCAGACTTTAACAGATTACTATCCTTCATTCATTCTTAAATTCAGAATTGCGTTACTTTCTGTAGTTTTAATTTCACGTCTGTTCCTTAAGCAGACATGCTTTGCTTTTCCCTTTCTTTTACTGTACTTACTTTCAATAAGGCCTATGGGTAACAGACTAAGGTCCTTGATTTTAATAGACAGTTGCTAAAAAATGTTTTAACAAAAATGCACAAGGTAATTAATAGTAAATGTATTTGATTCACATGCACAATGCTAAATACACTTGCTTACTAAAATTTACAAAATTATAATTTATTAATGCACACCATACAATAAGGATTGTAATTGTGCACTTTTAATACAATCTATCAACATTCAAGTTAACTAAGGTAAATATAAAGACTGATGGTGTTAATTTTTCTTTTTCGCATTAATGTGTAGGTAATTCTGAACTTTTAAACTCTTCTAAACTTGAAAGAAAACTACATTTTTTAACTGTATTATAGTATATATATTTTCAGCATAATCTTTATAATGAAAAGTATGACACTTAAGAGACAGCTCTGTGGGACTCCAAGTTCCTGTGGGAAAGAACAGGAAAGTGTCAAACCCACACAGACTTGAAATTGCTAGTCCATTAAAAAATGTTTAATAAAAATGGGCAAATGGCATGCAACCCATATGAGTGGAGATCTCACAGGATTCCATACTTCCATATAGTATCATAAGCTTTCTCAAGGTTAACAAAATACTTGAGAAAGGCTTTCCTCATTGTTCTTTTAAGTTGAATCAGGTGGTCCATAATGGAGTGCTGTTGTAAGAACCCACACTGAGTGGGACCAAACAAAATGAGCATTGTCCATCCTCTCTAAGAACTTGCAGAGACATCTCATCAAAGCAATTGGATGGTAGTTTGAAGAAATCTTTAGGATTCTTTCCAGGCTAAGAGAAAGGTAGAATAATAGCCTGGCACCAGGCATCAAGAAAAACATTTTCCTGCCACATCCAATTAAAAACAATCAGAAGAATATACAAGAGAAGCAGAAGATAGATGGTGCAGCATTTCATAATGTACATAATCAGGTATAACCAATGTACTATCAGACCAATGAAGGGCCAGTTTGAGTTCCACCAGTGTAAAGGGACAGTTAGTCATAGGGACAATCAGCTTGAAAGGAAAGATGTGATTGCTCTGCCCAAGTTTTGATGGCTATGAAGTGCTAGATATTTGGCAAAAGCTTTCACCTAGAGTATCTACAATGCTCTGGGTATCAGCTACTTCCTGGCCATCAGAGAGCAAGATCGAGAGGGGGACAGAATTATATTGCCAACTGACTTTTTGAATTTTGTCCCATACGACTTTGGAACTAGTGGTAGAAGATATTATGATTGTGAACATAATCCAAGATTCCTTCGAGCTTTGACATCTTACCCACCGAGCATGTGCACGGACCCACTGGAAAATGATGCAGTGCAAGAGTGTGGAATACTTACAAAAAGCATCCCAGGCTCATTTTTGAGCCTTCCTTGCCGTGTGGTAGGCAAGATTCCACCACGGATGAGGATATCTTGGAAAACATGTTGAGGTTTTAGGAATGCACTAAGCAGCTGCTTGCATAATATAGTCAGTTACTGCTGCCACACAGTCATCTACTGATGGCTTACAGACAATGGCAGAATCATGTCTTGCAAGAGCAGTAAAAAAGAGCCAGTTTGCTTGATCCAGCTTCCACTGGGGCACCCGAGTTGGGTGGCATCGACCACAGCCAGTGTCTCTCAAAATTATAGGAAAATGATCACTGCCTTGTGGATTATTGTCAACCCTCCATAAAAAGTGAGAGAATAATGAAGGGGAGCAAACTGAGAGATCAAAAGCAGTAAATGACAGCCTAGGTTCATGAAAATAATTATAAGAACTACTACTGAAAAGAGAAAAGGTTGTAATCAGAGAGCATACACTCTACAGAGCAATCCCTCCTATCAATATCAACACTTCCCCAGAGTAGTGAAATGAAGTGCAGCAGCATATTTCCAAGATGAAGTGGTGGACAGCAACTTTCGAGCCTCAGTGTCTGTAATGTTATGATTTGTTTTAAAATACTGTACCTCTGCAGTTAATGCAATGAAGGTCTGTTTCACACTCATAGGCATAGTGGTCCTTGCCACAGCAACCAGCAAATGTCAAGGAACCACAACATGATGTCTTCAAGTGACTGAACCACTGACACTGGAAACATCTGAGAGGGTTTGGAATGTATGTCCATACCATGCAATTAATATAACCTGTCTTGATGGTGGCAGGTAGACATGGTGATGTAAATGTCAGAATGAGGACACTAGTCAGCATCATAATTCCATCTTTGTAAGCAGAAATATGCCTCACTGCACAAACTCCTTGGGTGGAGAAACCAGCGAGAATCTCCAACTCGGGGATGTTCTTCAAATCCCGCTTAACAACAACTCTTACTGAAGAATTCAGAGTAGCATGATGTGTAACCTCAACAGGTATATCCCCAATCACCTTAGAATACAAGAGGAGTTCACTGTGTTGAGATGTGGATGTTTCCACCAACATGTAACCAGATCGAAGCTTCTTTTCTGACTTTGGAGAGCCAGCAAGTCCCTCTAGTCCCTTCTAAATGAAAGAGAGACATTTGACCTAAAGGTTTGTCTGAAAGAGAATGTAGTATAAGAAAATGAGATACAACAGGTGTTACACATGTTCAAGATTGCTTCTCAGAATCTTCAAGACATGGTCATTTACCTATGGACTGTTTTTTCACTACTTTAAGTTTATTTAGAGGATCCATAAAAAAAAAAAGAATATATCGATGCCCACTGACTCCACCCACCAAAGAGTCCTACAAGGGGACTCACTACAGTGTCAAACAAGGTCACTGCAGTAATGCCAGAGTTTCGTGAGCACTATATAAACACCAGCATCAGATACGTCCACAACACCTGTGGAGAACATCCAACACTGATACTTGGTAAACTCTAGCCCAAGCAAACCAGCTGACTGAACCAAGGAGAGCAACCCCAAGGTTGCCAGTCTACAGGAATTCAAGGCCAAAGTGGTGTGTTAGATTTGGACCCCTCAACCACCAGGATCCTCTCCTCCCCTTCACAGGTTGCCACACATGGGTGGGTGTTTAGATCCCAGAGGAGGCAAACAGAAAGAACAGTACTTCCGCTGGGACGTCCCCTCACAATGTACAGGAATCCACACCATGTGGATAACTCCTCTGAAAAAATTCAAAGTTGCATAAGGAGTAATCTCAGTGGGTATACCTCCAATGGCCTTTGACTTCAACAGGAATTTGGTATATTGTGGTGAAGATGTTTCCACCAAAATGTCTCTAAAGCATAACTTCTTTGCTGACTTGGGCAAGCTAGTAAGCCCATCTTATCCCTTTTGAAAAAAAAAAAAGAAGAGACATTTGCCATAAGGATTTCTAAGGTAAGGAATGCATAATTAGTAATCAAGGTACAGAATCTGACTGTGATGGTAACTGTACAACAGAGTCGTCCATGGGTGGTCATTTTCAGATACAAGAGGATGCTTTACCATGCCAAACAAAATTATTGCAACAACACCAGGGTTTTGTAAGCACTATACCTGAACACAAGCATCATACACAATGTCCACAACACCTGTTAGAATGTCTAACACTGATACTCAGTTGACCCTAGCCCAAGTTGACCAACCAAGTGACCCTGAGGATGGGACAGCCCAAAGTTGCTTTGTCTATAGGAATTCAAAACCAAAGTGGTGCTTTAGGGTTGGACCCCTCAACCAATAGGATCATCTCCCCCTTCCCCTTCATGAGTTGCCATGCACAGCAAACATGTGTGTGGATGTTTAGATTCCAGAGGAGGTAAACTGATAGAAAAGAACCTTCTCTTGAAGGTCCCCTTTCCACGTACAGGAATCTACCTCGAGGTGCAATTCCTGGTAAAGAAGAATATATACCAGATACAACATACAGGGACATTGAAAAAAGGTTCTAGAGGTTAAAAATTAATATGCATACTACATAATGGACAAAAGAATTCTTATTCTTAACACCAACATCATGTTGAACACCAACTTTCCAGAGTTTGAGTCAGAGTAATGTCATCAATTCACAGAAATATACCAAGTATGAATCTGATTTTTCATGTACAAAAAGACTTATACATATGATTAAAAGCTAACCACATTTCATGCAGATGTATATAATTAACATGAGTTATAATCAGTATTCCCTCTCCAATATGGGGTTAGTTTAATGAACTAAGCACTCACATATTCCATTAATACACCATACCCACTAATTTGAGGACACTGATATGTACAGAAAGCTTACACAAGAACCAGAAACAGTTTTTTACTAAAATCAGAGACAAATTTAAATAACTCCTCCAAAATATGAGGCTTAAAGAAATCTTCTACTACTTGGCATCCAGAGTTGTTCAGGTATATTTTATATCTCACCCAAATAAACAAACCTAATAATCTTTCCCAACTTATAAAAACATTCCCAATTTGCTTCTGATGAAGAAAGATCCACCTTTCAAAAGCACTTAAGTTATAGGGTTTTGTAATTTTGTGTTAAAATGAGGTATTTAGTAGAATCATGTCTAAGTTTAACCCAGATCCCCAAGTCCAATACACTAACCATCAGGACATGCTCTGGCCAAATTCTGTTGAAAGAACATTCTGCACAACATATGAGAAAATAAAAACAACAAACACAATAAAAGATACCATGTCACTCAGATGCAAGAAAATATAAAAATATGTTTTCCATACATACCATGTATTCTATTGGTCGGTTTGATTTGCTGCCTCAAGAAAGCAAAGCTATTATAACAGGCTACAGCTGCATCTAGTGCATTAATTCCCTCCCAAGGGAAGCCACTTGCATGTGCTGCTTTCCCTTTGTAGTCCACAGTTATCTATTAATGATAATTAATAGTAATTAAAAGACAGATATAAATATATATACAAGTGAGTTTGATGAAAAGGTCTATTACTATTAATACATATATTAGTTGTTTTATTTACCAGTGTACATGATCAAAAATTGTTTCAAAATATAATAAATTGGAAACTTCTAAACCAGTGGTACATAAAGTCCAGCCCTTGACGAATCGCCAAGTGGCCTGCAATGTCCAACAACAAAGTCAAACATAGAGAGTTCACTCGCTTAGAGTTCTCGCATGCACGAAGATTAAGCGCCATAGAAGAACATGCATTAGATTAGATACTGGATGGTTCCATATTTGTGTAGAGCAATAAAGAAAATTTAATAAGCAAATCTCGTTAATGCATAGGCATTTCATCATTGGTGCAATGACGAAATATTTCCGTAATTACAAAATCTCACACGTTCCAATTGTTCTTCAAGATTTACTTACGAGCCCTATTTTGACATTATTTTGTAACAAAAATGGCAGCTAATCGTAAAAGAAAAGTTGACGACGAAAACTGGCAGTTTCATGATGATTGGACTGTGCAATACTGTTTTGTTCAACAACAGAACGTGATTTTTCTACTGTGTCATTCGACAACTGGGTCTGCTCTATTTGAGGAGACAGTACGACTGTCTAGAAGTGTTTCATTTGATTTCACAAAACTCGTAAGTGTGACAACTGATGGAGCACCAGCCATGACCAGAGAAAGTAGTGGGCTGGTAGCACTGTTGATGAAGCATCGAGGAAAGCAGAACAGACAGTTGGTAAAGTTGCACTATATTATTCACCAACAGAACCTGTACAGTAAAGAACTTGGTTTTGAGGCACTGATGGCATCATTGACGAAAACCGTTAATTTCATCAAATCACGAGGGCTCAATCACCGTCAGTTTTGAAGTCTTCTTGAAGAAATTGATTCAGACTATGGTTACCTTGTGTATCACTGTAAAGTACGCTGGCTGAGTCGAGGAAAGATGCTCAGAAGATTCTGGGAGATGATTGATGAAGTGATAGAATTCCTCAGAAGCAACAATAAAGACACAGAAGTGATTTCCATGTCTGATCCAGCATGGCAAACTGATTTGACCTTTCTGATCAACATGACAACACTTGAATGATCTGAATTTGAAGTTGCAAGGCAAAAATCAGCTTGCCTGTCAGCTTGCAAATCACATAGACGTTCAGGACAAAATTGCAGTTGTTCTGGCAGCAAGCAGCATCAGGAAACTTCGTGCACTTTCCCACTTTTCAGTCATAGCTACAGAAGAATCAGGACATTGATGCACAAGTTTATGTTGGGAGGCTAGATACCTTGATTCAATCCTTCAACTCACAGTTTTATGACTTTGACCAATGCAGATTGTTGGTGAAACTTTTTGCTGATCCGTTCAGCGTGTCAGTGGATGACTTGTCAGCAGAATATCAGCTCGAACTTACTGATCTCCAGGCATCTGATGAACTGAGTGCTATTTACCGAGAAAACAGTTTGCTTGACTTCTGCAAAATGTTGCCTGATACATTTGCTAATCTGAAAGGGAAAGCACTTGTCCACACTCGCATGTTTGGCAGCACGTACTGCTGTGAACAGGCTTTCTCGCATACAAAACTGAACAAAAACACTCGCAATTAGCTGACTGATGATCACCTGGAAGCAGTTGACATATCATAACATTTCTTAGAATAATGTGCAAACTCTTTGATGTAATCGTTATTTGTGTGTTCTTAAATTTGATGTCCATCTTCTGTGAAACAACTATGGGACAATTTTAGTCTTCACTTTTTTGTGGCCCCCAACAGTTACGAGAAGTCTGTTAGTGGCTCCCGACTCAAAAAGTTTGTGCACCACTGTTCTAAACACTTCAGCTAAAACTAAAATATCAATTATACAAACCACTAAAAAAATGCTTGCATATTAAAGCAACAAATGGAGTTATTTATTTGCAGTTAAAAATACAAATAAATCAAAATTATTTTAACCACTGATACCACTTAATGTTTGACCATTAAAGAAAACAGACTCTATAGCGTGTCTTTCAATTTCTAGTAATTAATATAAAACTTGATCTCCTGTGTTGTACGTTTAAATTTTTGTAAGTTATAAGATAAAAAAATAATGTTTAAGAGGTCATGTGCTAATTCAACATAGTTATTTTCCATAGCAGATCCCCATCACATAAATTATTATACTAATTCACAGAAAATGTCCATTTTAATGTATGTCCCCAGTTTTCCGATTGATCAGCTACAGAACAATGAATATTAAATATATTTGAAATTTTCAAATTTTCTTCTGTTTGTTTTTGACTATTAATTGATTTCTATACATGTTTTGTAATCTTAACACCACAAAACAATGGAACAGCCAAACTTACTACTCGGTTTTTCTTCTGTTTCGTGATGACGAGAAATGAAACGTTTTCTGCTTTATTTTGGTAAAAGTATTAATACCCATACCAACCATCCTGATACATTATTCTGTTTGTTTTTCACTTATAACTAATTTATTTGAACATTTTGTAATCTTAACACCATACAACAATGCAAGAACCGTACTTACTAATCTGTCATTCTTCTCTGTTTTGACTGATAACTGATGTATTTAAATGTTTTGTAATCTTTACACCATACAACAATGCAACAACCGTACTTACTGATCAGATTTGTTTATTTTTGACTAATAACTGATTTATTTAAACTTTTTGTGACTTTCCATCCACTTGCACTTCTTTACTAAATCTGCTCTTCCACATACAGGTACATAAATCTTCAGTTTTGAAAAGATCAAGTAATCAATTATAGAAATATTGCACATGCACCTTACATGTAGCTTAATTTCCATGTATTATTAGCTTACAGTCTCAAAGTACAACAGCACTGTTTCAAAAATAAACTTAGATTTAATTTTAAAATAGCACTCACACATTTGTAAGCAATAAAAGGTGGAAATAAGTGGTCTGTTGGACTTGGGTGTGCCATCAGAGCAACATCAACGCCAATGAAAGCACCTCCTTCTAGGAGTATGTTCTTCCCTCCTCCACCTTCTTCTGCAGGAGTGCCTATCACAATAACCTGTATATAAAGGTACACACACTTAACTTCAGGATAACATAAACACCCCACTCACTCTTTTATTGGCAATGAAAGGTGGAAATAAGTGGTCTGTTGGACTTGGGTGTGCCATCAGAGCAACGTCAATGCCAATGAAGGCACCTCCTTCTTGAAGTATGTTCTTCCCTCCTCCACCTTCTTCTGCAGGAGTGCCTATCACAATAACCTGTATATAAAGGTACATAAACTAAACTTGAGGATGACAAACACTCCACTCACTCTCTTATTGACAAAGAAGGGTGAAACTAAATCTTTTGGACTAGGGTGTGTCATCAATGTCATTGAAAACACCTCCTCCAACCTGGTAAATCTTTCCACTACCCCCTTCTTCTACAAGAGCCTATTACATCACCTGTACAGCATGAAAACAATCATAAATGTTTTGAAGAATAAACATGAAACAGTGCTTACCAAAATAAGTACCTCTGCTCAGATTAATTATCAGGGTGATAACTATTCAATCTTAAGCATATACATATATAAATGTAAATACCTATCTTATCATACTATATAACATTAAAACAAAAATACCTTTTGTGTGTGTTATAAATGACAAGTCCCAATTTCTTGATATCACCAAGCAATCATACTAACAGATGCTTGAAATAAACATGCTTAAATAAAATAATTTTAAAGTAATACACATGTAATTAATTAAGGCATCTGCACATTACAAAACAGCTTTACTTACTATACATTAACTTCACCATGTTTAGTTTCATCCTAAATGGTTTACTTTTAAATATTTGTATTTTTCCTTAGTAAAGAATATATTAGCCACAAATGAGCTGTTATGTGAAAGGCATTATTCAAATGAAAACATAATTAGCTTCCTAGAACCAGTTTAGCTTTAGTTAAGCAAAGATTTATCTTCTTAACAACAAGAAACCTACTTGAAATAAAAATGTATATCTGAATGGATGGTATGGGTATTAACACTTTTACTAATAAAGCAGAGATCAATGTTTTGACCTTCCTAGGTCAAAATGTTGTTCTATACCTTATTAATAAAAGTGTTAATACCCATACCAGCCATTCTGATATACAAAGATCTAACTTGAATCAAAAAAGTAAAAAGGATATGTCACACGATCATTATGTTAGTTAATTTTTGAAATCTGCAGTTTTGAAAAAATATTGTTGTAATAATAGGTTATACATCTCTATAACAACATCCTAAACTAACTCAACAGATAAATAAATTGAGAAAAAATTTGAAAAGTTTAGTTTGTTTACTAACTGTATGTAATGAATAAAAAAAAATAAGTACTACTTGGACGAAACAAATATTTACAATGACACAAGTTCACGTTGAAATTGTAAGCCTAGACCACTTTTCTTTGTCAAATTAACACTCATACAAAATCTAATTACTAATATTAAAATTAAGGTTTACAACTTGAAAACAGGTTCTTTGCATCACCTATCATTAAAATTTCTTCCCTGGCACTATTACGCACTGACTGAAAAGGCATCCTGTGTTTCTTAAACAAGCTGGGTTAGATCTTTGAATATCTGGAAAAATACATATGTAACAAAAAGCCTGTTTCTTTGCGTATGTTAAATTAAAATGTTATATCAAAATTTTGATATTCCACAGATTTGAAAACCCTACATCTACAGTGTGTTCGGAAAGTCACTACGCACTTGTATATTTATTAACAGATAAAACTGTACAGTGACTTTCCAAACACCCTGTATATATTTGCTAGAATGAGAACAAAAATATTACCTGATGAAAGTAAAATGTATATTCCATGTAATTCAAATAACCAAGTGAAAAATACACACTTTTGAAAAAAGAATTCAAATGCTATCTCTTTGCAAAACCTTTTCAATTGACCCTAACCATGCTTTAAGAAGTACTGTGTATTTATGAGGTGTTCACAGACTAGACCTTCAGGTTCAAAAGGTATTTTGCTATTGATCTGCTGTCTGTCAATTATCCAGTTCATGTGAGCCTTACATCCATACAGAATTCAAATTAATGTAAATATCAAAGCACTCAGGTCAATCTCAGATACAGCCTACCAGCACTAATATTCTGTGTCCAGCAACCCCCCACATTTCAAGAATATTTTAAACAAAGTTAAATTAACTGGATAGATGGACAAATGTTGTAAAGTATTCTGTTTAATTGAACTCCAAAATCATAGATGAGAATTAGCTGGGATTACTATTTTTAACTTAGACTTCCAAATACTGTAATAGTACAGGCAAATAGGATTTATTTATATGTAATTATACTACTGATATGGGGAGAGGTATAAACAAGTTTATTTGTTTGTTTTGTAGATCTCAAGACCCCCCTTCAAACGGTCTTGACCCTCTGAGTCTAAATCCTGATGCTTTCCAATTTTGAAAATAAGACCAACTAAATTTAAAAGTTTTAACAGTATTAATCCAGTCACCTATCCAAGATTTTTAAGTCCAATGTAACACCAAAGATGTTTTACCACTAAAATCCCCCTTGGAACTACATCTTTGTAATAACGTTTATTTCTGTTTATGTCACCAACAGCCACTTTGCTGTACCTCAATCCACAGTTACAATACTCAATATTAATATTTAACTGCTACTATAGATTGCATTATACATAGGCTTATTACAAGTTTGTATGAACTCCATCTGGTTTGTGTACTTACATCAAATGTTAGCTATTATGTCTGATATTTAACATGTCTACTAAATCTAATGTTATCGTGTTTGGCTTCAAATATCAAAGTATTTACAGAACCCAATACAGGTTTTAGTTTCGTTTGCTGATTTGTTTTTACTTTTTTCTCATTTATTTATTTTTTTCATAGGAGGAGACAAAAAACACCATGGGGTTAAGATGTAAAAGATGCATAATTAACTTGTTAATAACATTTATTTGATGCATGTGTTTTTTAATCTTGCTTTAATTTCATTGTGCAATATATATATAAAAAGCCTCAGTCTCAAACAGATCTCAATTACAACCCTGTTGTTTACATGAAAGACATTTCCTCAATAAAAAGTGAGCTTATAAACTGCATTAGGCCAAATAAGAATAGAGCTAGCGAGGTCTCCCATCAAGTGAAGGGTATCTGTGTATAAACACAAAAGTAATTTGTGTCTTGTGGATTTAGACAATTGATAAAATATTCAGTTCCAGATGAGAGAGAAGACTGAACATTGTGTGTTTGTAAAACTTTTGTATGCAAGTAATTATTTATATTAACTTCGTAATCTTTATTATAAATTTTGTTTTTTGTACATTAAAATATATGTGTTAAGAAATAAAGTTATGTGTATCAATCTTGTTGGCAAATATTGTAAATCTGATGCATAAAGATTTAATTAACTTGAAATCATAATAGGTTAAAAATATTCACGAGATTAATTATAAAACATAACAATAAATTGAGGACTTGTTTTTGATATCCGAGTCAGAGAGAAAATTTGACAAATTCAAATAATAATTCAATTTATATATATAAGGCCAACAAGATTTGATCATGTCTGATTATCAAAGTTTTTTAGAATCACCCTCCCTCAATCAACTACAAAAATAAACCAAAAGTGAATTACTTGAAATTACCAAAATTTTAGAACCAGAGGTTAAAAAAATCCATGAGAAAAAATGAGCTAGAAAGTGCATTGTTGAAATATTAGTCAATAATGATTTGGAAAGAAGGTCTAATGATTAATACAGGCCCAACAGTAGATAAATCAGCGAGACTAATCTTCTTGAAACAGATAAGAAAAATAGTTTAATTCTTCAAAGAGAGTTCTAAGATAATTGAACCTTTCTGTATCAACCTTGTCAAAAAGCAGGCCTAAATTCAAAAAAGGAGCAGACAATTTCAGAAGCATACGATACAACCATGGCAACTCAAAGAATTGTAAATAAACCAGGCTCAGACAGTTTCCCAACAGAAAAAAATATTTTAGCTTGTCAATTGAAACTCTAAAGCAATTGAATAGGACGAAATGGACTGTTTCAAAGAGAACTATACAGTGTTTGATATGCCTACAATCATCCATAGTGTAAAAGATTTGCTTTATACATATTCAACTAGTTACAAATATGTATACATTATTTTGAAAACAATTAAAGTGAGTGCTGTTCATTTATTTTTTCAAATTTACTGCCAGAAAGTTGCAGAAGAATCTTCAGCCCAGCAACTACACACACATATTTTAACTATGTATATATAATATAAAAAAGTAAGCTTCCTGACACCTTCAAATTGTGAGTCACACACCCTAACCACCAGGCCAAGCCCAATCAAAACTACAATTACACTTTTTTAAAACAAATTAACAAGTACCTCTACATAACTTATTAAATATAAAAAACAAGTTTTATGCTTACCGAAGTAATGTTTTTATGTCTTAAAATGAATAACTTGTTGAATCACTAATAAAAATTATATAATTGAGGAATTGAGCCCTACCTTGCCTATAATGCTAGGATCTGTTTCCAATGCAGCTTTAATTCCAAATCCTGCTGCTAAGCTAGACTCAGCTATCAAATTGTGACCACAGGCATGTCCAATAGAGGGAAGTGCATCATATTCACACATTAAAGCCACCTGAACTTGCTTTTCTGTAAAATAAATTGAAATTTTATTGAATTTGTTGTTTTTTAAAGTTCTTTAAACCTGAGAGTGTCTGAATGATAAACTAGACCACATGTTATACATGAAATATGAAAAGGATGATAAAATGATAAAGAAAACAACCCAATTAAATTTTAAATCCAAAAAACAGAGCAAATAAAATTCAAACAGCCTAAGAAAACCATAACCACTGGATTCAAATGTACAGATGGCTCAAGAAAGCTAAAAAATCTATGACCTTGTTTTCCTGCATATTCTTTAAATATCTTGAGAAAAGATAGCATGTAAACTGGACATACTTATTTAGTACTATCTTATAAAAGTCACTATTCTATTAGTTTATTTTTAAGATTTTATGTTTTTGGCATTAAATGTCATGGTTCACTTATTATAGCTGAGCTCTATGTTTATCTCTTGCTTGCTGTAGTTGGTACTGGAAACGTTTTTGCTTGCAGGAGAAAGAAGAGGGTTGTTCAAATGTTCTTTTAAACTTCCATCTTAATTAGTACTTGAAGGTAGCAAATTAACTGTACCTGTTTTAATATTAATGAAGCACATTATTGAATAATTAAAGCTACAAAACTAAGAACATTTCAGTTGGTGCTTAAATTTTTTATTTGGATACAAAATTACAAAATCTAAGAAAAATGCTTCCAAGGATTTTGTCTAACTTTGAGCTTTGTATTGGAAATATGTCTGTATACTTTCCACTATACTAATTGATCAGATTTTCATTTCAAACTACCAGATAAATGTCTTTCATTTCTGAAACATCAATGGAAGAATCTTGGAACAAGTCGTATCTGCTGTAAACTGTGTGTGTGTGTGTCAACTTCTATTACCTTTATCTTAAACCAAATTTGACATTGGTTGCATTAGCATTTTCTCTATGATAATGTTTCAGTGTTTGATCCTGTTACTCTTTGAAAAATGTTTCTTTAAACGGATGACCTAATAAAATACCTAGGGTGAAATTTGAATTGCTTTATATTCTCACAGACTCAGTTTAGATCTATTCTCTCAGCAATGCTTTTACTATTTGCACTATTCTTTGACAGGCAGCCATATTTGGAATAAGTTCTGAAATTATTCAGACTGAAGCTTACGTCAATAGCAATTTTTACATTAACTTAGTATTTTTAAATTATACCTTTGTTGTATATTGTGCAGGTTGATGACACTTGGTATGGCATAAAAGTATTTTTTCTTTTGTTCCAAAAGCATAAGATAAGTTGAATTTAACCTTATCTGTACATCATGTGCAGTAGAAGTTTCTTTTAACACAGTTTGTTTAGCCATTAAAGTTTAAAATGCTACAGACCAATGGTAAAGTGGTGAAATCATTACAATGAGTGTTGAGATCAACTACAGCATAAACTTTGGTGGCCAAGAACTTGAGAGAGGACCAGCAGTAGGAGTTATGTAACACTAACATTAAAACTATCCAGTGTAACAAACTGATTGAAGATTTAAAATGACATACCAAAGAAAAAATAAAAATAAAACTAGCAAAGCTTCCCCAAGATTAGAGCTAGGTGACAAATCAATATATGTCAATATATAGGCCTGAAAATGAATAGGCCTATGCAAAATGATTCTCTTATACATTACTGCAAAAACACAATGGTTAACATACTATAACATGAGCATTCACATGACCATGAAACCATGATATTAGGGCTTCCAGCAGACAAATCAATGTTAACAGTCCACACACATTACTGATCAAAGAAGGCTGATGATGCAACTACTGGATTTTCTTGCAAGCCAGAGGTACAGTAATTGAACTGGCAATATTTGTATAAGCAATAGTATCGGAATACCTTGAGAAGTTAACATCAAAAGACTATCTGGTTTATGACTTATAAATGTTCCCTCAACATGCAAATCACATGGAAAAGTAAAGAATTCCAGATAAGCTTATGTATGCTTCAGAACCTTGTTATACAGCTGTTGACAGCATAAGAACAAAAAAAGGGCCTTAGTATTTCAAAGATGAGTCAATAAATTTGAATTAAAAGATTATCAGATACATTCACAGTAACAGACGTACTGGCTGGACAAGTGGGATAGTTTTCAGGGTATATGGATAAACTGTGTGCTACAGATAGGCTTCATTTAGGCAGGTTGTTTCAGAAAAGCTGTAAAAAGATCTATCTTAACTCCTTGTTACCCTAGCTGTTTAGATATTCCAGTCTAGCCAGTGCCCTCATTCACCACTATTCTAGTTTAATTTAAAGCCAATCAGATTTATAGACAAACATGTTATATTAGGAAGAAAAATGGATGAGTTTAGGACTAATTGAAATGGAAACCAAATGTAATTGGAATTTCTAAAATGAAGTTACATTTGGAAAACACTAATAATACAAATTACTCTGAAATTCCTGGTTATAAGTTATTTAACATTGCAGAATTTATTAATAACTCTTTAATGTTTCTGTTTGCATATGTATCAAAATATTTTATGCCCAGAATTTCCTTCTGGTCAATATAAAATGAAATAGATGGAAATCCCTGAGGCAACTATGCTTTAATCCCATATACAATGATCATAAGAGCAAGCTATGACCTCATTTAGTCAATCATTACAATAAGCAGCATACTATACCTTTGTTTCACTATTTTTGTACCTTCTGGATATATTCATTTCACATCATTGACACTTGTAACACTTAAACACATCCTGATTCTGGAACAAGCTGCCACTGGTAATTACAGTTGGTCAACACTTTACAGAAGTATGAGATTGAAATTGCAGTTCTTCACATTTCCAACAGGTTTGGAGTGTGTCCCAAATATTTTGGACATTCTACTAACACGTTGGTTCATTAATGTTGTCCACAAAGGCTTAAAAATTTGGTATTCCTAATAATACTGTGTATATAACATACATTATTATCCCAAGCATGACACTTAAGGTAAATTTCATTTATTTTTTTGCAGAATGGTTAAAAGTGTTTGATATTTGAAATCTGCATGACCAAGACTTTCAAATATGCATGTTCAAACTTATTCTTAATGCAAAACTTCACACTCAGTGAAATAATATTTTTAGGTTTTAAATCATGTAACATGGGCTTCATGAGTGTTGAATTTTGTGAATCTACCACACCAGAAAAACTGCTTAAAAATGTTTTTTACTTATATTTTCTTCTTTTAATTTATACAAAAAGTTTGAATGATATATTTTCTAATGCAACCTTGTTGTACATTGATATAATCAGAATAATTTAAGAGCTTTAAAAGTTTCTAGAGCTTTACCCCAAACATAACTGTGTGAGCTTCCAGCACACCCTCAAATCCCCTTCTTACTTGTAAAAAAAAAACAAAAAAAACAACAAGTATGAAATACATAACATATATACACTTACACCCTCCCAAAATTATGTTTACAGTTCTTACATCCTTGTTGTAAGCATGACATAACTGCACATTAAACCAAAATAATTTCATATATATAGACAGAGTGAACATAATACATCATTCCAAGTTTTTGTGATATTCAGAAATGGAACAATTTTACAACTTTAAAAGTAGATGAGCTAAATTTTAATGCTATAATGCAAACTCCAGATTAACATTTACCAGACTTGCAAATTCTTAGTGGCCCATTCACCCACAGTTCTACTAAAGCAGCCAGAACTAATGCGTTTATATAAAAATGAAATGAGTGGAGTGTCTTTAATAATGGAGAGGACTTAATTACCTGTTTTATGATAATGATATGAAGAGTGTATGCGTTTTCTTATAGCAAAGCCACATCGGGTTAACTGCAGAGTCCACTGAGGGAAATCAGACCCCTTATTTTAGCTTTGTAAATCCATATATTTACTGCTGTACCAGCAGGGGACTTAATATGAAGAAGAATCAGTATTTCAACACCCAACATGTAATTGACCATGGATCCAAATTCTACAATAATAACTCAAAGCAAAATGCCCAGCAGTAATATACACAACAAATAAGTACAGAAAAAACTTCCTTCTAATGTCATGAAATGGACAGTCCAAAATTCAATGTAAATCTAATTGCAAATCTTTGTCACAAATTTAGTGGTTAAAAATCAATGCTGCATAAAAAAACGTCAAGTACTCTGTCAACAGCAGTGTCAGAAATTAAATATGAGAAACTATACAATACAAAAATCAGACACTTAAACCGCAAATCAAAAACTGAAAAAAAAACAATAAACAAGCATACTTAATTTTAATAGTTATACCTACATTTAAGGTTATACAAGACCAGACAAAATCCTGATTAATCAAAATTTAATCAAATTATGTTCACACAGTCTTCTCAATCTCATGCAAAATAAAATTGATTTCCAACAAATCCTTTGAAATCTCGAACTTTAATTTTAATACAACAGATTCACTGCCGGTACAGTCGATATATTTACTAAAATTTAGTTTTACTTTTACTCACCCGAACTTTTATCTGGTGGATATTCAGCCCTAAATGCCGTAGGAAGGATATAATTACGTTGAACTTTGAAACCTTCTTGCTCCAGAGCATCTGCTAACAAATTATGAGCATGTCTTTCCTCAAAACGTAGCTCAGGATTTCTCCACACTTCTTTACTTATTGCATCAAACTTTTCTTTTTCTGTTTCAATTTTATGGAGGATTGCTGCAAATCCAGGACGACTCATTCTTGAAAAAATTAAAACTCACAAGATATTCACTCCTCCAGCTCGAACTACGGCCAAAGAAATCACGCGCTATGATTCTACTTTTACGACATCTACGTTTCTAAACATATGCAAGTGTACTAATAAAAACATAGTAGGGTACTTATATTATTTTACAGAATGACGGGAGGGATTCGATACAACGTAATCTTAACTGAAAATCGATCTTTATTACCTAATATGTAATAATTCACACAGTAATATACAAAACACAGATATCATGTTGCTCTCCAGGATTTATTTGCTCAAAACGTGAAATACAATCTAGCGAATACATGACTGAAATAACTAATCATTACATCCTTGTACAATACGACCAATCTTCTCTGAGTGAAACTATTACATTAGTCACTTTTAAAAGAACAAAAAGGGAGAAAAATAAAGGATCTCTCTAAACATTCGCAAACCCATCTACAGTTGATGCCGCTAGTAAGAGATAGTGCTTCCTTATATATTCCAAAGTAGAGTTCAAAATACAAGTTTATTTTATTGTTCTGTTTGTTTTTGAATTTCGCACAAAGCTACACGAGGGTTTGTTTGTTTGAAAATTTCGCGCAAAACTACTCGAGGGCTATCTGTGCTAGCCGTCCCTAATTTAGCAGTGTAAGACTAGAGGGAAGGCAGCTAGTCATCACCACCCACCGCCAACTCTTGGGCTACTCTTTTACCAACGAAATAGTGGAATTGACCGTCACTTTATACACCATCACGGCTGGGAGGGCAAGCATGTTTGGTGTGACGGGAATTCGAACGCGCGACCCTCAGATTACGAGCCGAACTCCTTAACCCATCTGGCCATGGTGTATCAAGAGTATGAAAAGAACCAAAGAAATAAATAACATGCTAACAAATGAAACTATATCTTTATTTACAACAGTGTGTTCCTTTAAATCCTTGGTTTCTATTGCACTGGATAATTTATGACTGACTTTGAAATAAGATTTTCAATCAGATCTAAGATCAAGGTTGAAATATAAAATGGAAAGTTAAAATTGACGATGGTGATACTATCAAACGTCAAGGGTGAAAACATGGTAAAAATATGTCTAAAATGGCACCGTCACTCACCCATGTATTGGACATGCAAGGCTGTGATAGCGCCAGAGCAGACAGATTTAACTGCGGTGTCAATGAGCTTGCTCCCGCGAATACCAATGTGGCCTGGTATTTAAAAAATGAATAGAAATGGATGACAAAGAGAAATGGACCAGTCAGTTCTGAATATAGAAGAGAAGAAGGTGAGAACTAAAGTGAAGCAATTCCAGGGCCAGTAGAGAGCTAAGTTCGTGTATTGCATAGCTTCTATATGATCCAGGGCCAGAGAAATGACATACAAATCGGCAATAAACACAGAAACTGTAGAGGGGATCCTGTGTACAACCATCAAATCTCAGCAAATCATGACAGATTTCAAATAGTCACCTAATTTTGAACTATCTGTATAAATGGGAATAGAAGGATGGTTCGAAAGATGTTCGGCAAATAGAAGACAGAACTTCAATTCGGGATCATCCATCTTCTACATATGACTCAAAGAATAAGTTATAGTGAGATGGGTTGACGAGTGGAGACACCAAAGTCATCTAAGGACAAACCTAATTCAGCCAACTGTGTCTGGATACGAAGGCCAAAAGATACAGTGGCAGAAAAAGAATGGCCCATTGAGGATGGAAAACACAACCACACGTGAGATACTGTGGTAAGGATTGAAGTTTTATAGCATACAATAAACACACTTGCAAACGGCGGAGATGTAGAAGAGGTTCATGAGACTCAGCTAATAAACTAAGGAATGGAAAAGTTCAGAATACCTCTATGCAGAGCTGAAGCTCTGATGGTGAACAGGATCCAGCATCTTCAAGGCTTGATCCCGAAAAGCCATATACCAGAGACCCAAAAAGGGCATGATAGATTTTTAAGTTGGTGGGGGGCGGGCGTTGAGGATTCAATCGTCTGGGTAGCTTTTTTTTCAAACCAGACCCTATCGACGAAATGTATCTCAATCTTTGATAGTAATTTAGGTTAAATTATTTTTTCATTTCCTCTGAAAAATAACCAGAGGCAGTCAGAAACGGCTGTTTCTCTTTACCCCACTCGCAGCTAATGATTATAAGGCACACGAATTTTGGGTTTACTTGATTCGTCGAGATTAGGTGATAATATTCCTTTTCTTGGTTAACGTTCATGACCTGCAAGAAGAGAATCGGGGGAGAGTTGAGAAGTGGAGTTGAAGGGACCCTTCGATGGGTTGAGTCTGAAGTTAGACTGACGAAGAGCAGGTAAATTGGGGTGGCGACGTGAGCAAGAAATTTAGGCCGTGTAGGTACCCTTCTGTTTAGTTACAAAAAAAGTAGAGGATATATTTAAGAAAAATGAATGAAAAAAAGATTGCTGTTTAAGCTCAAATGTTAAGATCACATTTAAATTTATATTTACTAGAGATAGACCTTTTAAAGGTTGGGATCTTTGAATCCAATCAAGAAAATTTTGCTGTGGGAGGAAACAGAGGTATCCCGAGAAAATAGACTTTCACGGCCAGTGCGCGGAATAAAATTATCCTGACCGTGCCCGGAATCAACTGCAGGGCAAGAAAAAAAAACAATGATTAGTATATAAGATTAAATAGATACCTGAAATTTGACTTAAAAGAAGCTTGACGGAATCAGGGCAGCTTTAAAACTAGGTGAATCAGAAACAGTGTCGAGTACAGCTGTTGACGGTTTTAGTCTGATCTGGCGAATAAATAACTTCTTTTGAAAGGTAATAACTTCCCGTGAATTCGTGGTCGTTTAGGTTTGGCTGGCTGGGCTTCGATTAGTTGAACTATTAGGGTAGATCTGGTAAGTCTTTTGGTGTCGTCGTCTGTCTGGATTGCACCGTTTTTCTTGGGGGTTCTTGTTTGGGTTTCCTGGGATGTTAGGTGAAGGCTGTCAGTAGAGATAAAGGCGTCATATCTTGTAAGTGGCGTGGATGAAGTTTGGCTCTCTTAGGATATTTTATTTACTGTGGTTGTCTGTGTGATTTTGTTGGATTCGAGTAAGGATACTTGGAGGTTAGGAGGTGGATTGTTAGCAGTTGCAGACAGGATGTCGGCTTGGAACAAAAGAGTTGAAATTTTTTATTGTTTCTTGTGATAGAGTCTTGGTTGGTTGGAGATATGGATGTTTTGCTTTAAAATGGAATAAATGAAAGGAACAACCATTACTGAGAATGTAGTCGGCAATGGCTTTTGAAGAAGTCACGACTTTGATGAAATGAGTGGACTGGCCTGCAGTTCTTGAGTGTATTCTGTGGACAGCAAGTAGTAGTTTGGTTTTGGTAAGATCTTCCAGAATATGTTGAATTTATTCTGGTTGGATGTAAGGGTCGACGTCCTTAAGAAACACAGAGAAGAGGTTAGTGGAACTTTTAGTGGTGGAACAACTGACTTTAATCTCAGCATTTCAGGGTTCGCACATATGAACTAGATCAACTGTAGTAGAGGATTCTGGTCTTGGTGTGGTTGATCTTAATGCCTGGCTTGTATTTGGTGACGAAGGGAATTATTAGTCGCGAAGAAAATGTCGGGGGTTGTCCATCTAGGATCACGGGTATGGCTGGTGTGGCGTGTCTTGGCTGCGGGAACATCGTGTTTGGAGAACAAAAATCACATGTCTTGTTAACTCGAAATCTCGGCTGAGCTCTTAAAAAACGGCGAAACGTATTTAAAAAACTAAAAAGAGTGGCAGGAATTCCGATTTAACACTTTGCGCCTCAGGGAGAAACGCAAAGCAATCGAGGGCGCTCAGAAGAGTCCTTTTCTTCGCCCTACTCTAGAAGTTATAATTCATGGTGGGCAGGTGGTTATCAGCGAAACCTAAAAAAGGTTAAACATACGAATTTGCACTGTTGGTTGGTGACAAAGGTCTGCGAGAGGTTAAATACTGAGCTAATAAAAAGAAAAGGGAAGGGACCTGAAAATCCTAATACCCGATAATTTAGATGTGGAAAAACAGAAGTACCCCGAGAAAAACCCACTTTCACTAACCAGATGCCGAATGGTATATCTGGTTAGTGCCTGAGATGTAAACAGAAAGGATAATTAAACATAAAAAAACGTTACTAAAGTTAGTTAAAACAACATTAATAAATTGGGCTAATTGTATTGAACGGTAAAATGTGCATCTGCCAAGAGGAGAGGGTGGCTGATAAATCAGTGAACTGGGTTGTCAGCGGGTTACCGTTTACTGTTGTTTTTTTTTTTTATAAAATTTAGTAGTTAGTTCAAGTGGTGTTTTTATAGATGGTATGTCGTAAATGTTGTCTAGGTAACAGTGGGAGGTGTATAAGGGCAGTCCTGATTGCCGTATATTGTAAGACTTGTTTTTTGTATTTAGAGAATCGGGCATGTTACAAAGTAGTATGCAGTCATACTCAACCAGGAGTCTAGTGTGTGTTTTATAGATGAACATAATGGTGTGAGAGGTACAACCTTTATTCATGCCACTGATTCTTCGAAGGAAGAAGATGCAGTGGCTAATGAGAGATGCAATTGCGTTAATGTGGGTCGTCCAGGTTAATTTGGAATTAAAGTAAATACCGATAATTTTAAGAGACTTGAAGAAGGGAGATCGTTGTGTCGTGAATTTTGATTAGTTCCTTAGGCATTCTTTTCTCTTTTTGTTTAAAGCATCTATAAAATAAGATGGTTTGAAATTTTGGGGGATTCAGTGCTACCTGCCATTCGTCACACCAGTGTGTGATGGCGTTGACGGTAGTTTGGACGCGATATTGTCAGTGTATTGAGAGGCATGGGTTATTTTAGGGAAAAGGATATCATTCTCGAATAGGATGTATAGAAAGGGTCTGAGCACGAGTCTTGGGGACCCCAGCTTGTAGGGAGAACGTGTGGGAAAGTTCATTATTGATTTTAACTCTGGCGAAGCGGTTGTTTAAGAAGCTAGCGATCCATCGGATAAAGGTATTCGGGATGTTGATGGAGAACAGCTTATCAAGAAGAGTGTTATGCCATACAGAGTCGAAGGTGCACAGGACATGGAGATACGCTAACGACAACTTGTTTCCGATTGAAAGCCTGAAATGAGGGTTCTGTGAGTCTAACAAGGTGATCAGCGGTTTGACGTTGGTGCCGGGAAGCTTTCTGAATGTTTGATAGAAAGTTATTGGATTCAGCAAAGAAAGTAACTCTGTTAGTGATAATTTTCTCCAGTAGTTTAACCAGGGTGTTGATGAGGCTAATGGGTCTATAGTTTGAAGGATCACGCAGATTAGATGAGCTTTTACGGGTGACAGTGATAGTGACAAACGTTTTCCCAATTAGTTACTTGCTGCTGTTTTCTTAGACGTATAATGATGTTGTTTGATTGGTTGATTAGTGTTTTAAGGTGTTGATTACGCGTAGTGACGAAACGTCTACGTAAACGACATCTTTCAGAAATGTGGTTATGGATTTCAGGAGTCAAGATCCAGTGGTGTAAAAATCTTAACATAAGGAGTTCAACTTGTCAAGTAATGAGCAGTTGTTAAATTCATTAGATAAAACAAATATTTCTTGTCTGTATTAGTAAGAGGATAAAGCGTGTTTATTACATTTATCGATTTATCCTTAAGTTCCTTATGTTTCATCTCATGAGAAAGACAATGTTAACTTATTGTTTGTAAATGTAATATTTTTTAAACTAATGTTTATTTGTTTCAAAATTGGTTTGTAATTTTGTCAATAAAAGACGACTGTTGATTTACCTAGTAGTGGTATCGTTCTAAATGATATTAGCTCTATTTTTAATATATAAATAAACAGTATCGCACAAAATATATTTGATACAAACAGCATTGCCGAGGTATACTTAAACAAAAACTAATAAACCACGTCCATCTTTGTGCTCATAACATTCATTGTAATTTAAAAAAAAAACGTGAAATGAAGAATAATTGTGAAATATTGCTATATGATATACAGTGTATTAAAATAATATATGTAAGAATGCTAATAATATAAATAATTCAAAATATAAAGTTTCATGGTGAAAGTCTATAATACAAGTGTTAAAAACTTTAGCAACCAGATCGCGAAATGTGTAGGCCATCTTGTTTGTAACCTTGAAAATGCCCACAGTCTCCTCAAGTCTTGCTGTTGATCTGGTCTGTTGGATTTGTGATTTCTTTCGTGCATAGCCTGTGGCTGTTTTCATGGGGGAAATGAATCGAAGACTTCAATAATGGATTTGGTAAATTTGTGAACGAGGTCGTCAAGGGTTTTAGAACAACAGATTAGAGAGGAACATAGAAATGAGTGTTAGATAAGATATATTTGTAGATTTCCCAATTGGAATTAGAAAACTTAAAGGTAGGAGTTGTGTGTGTGGGGATCGCGGGTAGAGCTATCGAATAAACGAAAAGACAAAGGAAAGTGGTCACCACCGATGTGATCGTGGACTTGGAAGTTGAAAGTATGATGTTCGGGGTAACTGGGGCCAGATCGAGAATGTCTTGAGAATCGCTAACATGTGTGTGTGTTGGGTGGTCGTTGTTAATGCATGTTAGGTTGTTGGAACGTAAAAAGTTACAGATGATAAGTCCATTACGATTGTTGGAACGACAAGAACTCTTTATGCTATGAATTTAAATTGCCGAGGATTATAGTGCGATAGAAAGGGCTGATTGTAATAAAGAGATGTCAGTGGGTTGCATGGGGTTAACATATACGTATTAGGACTAGGGTGACAGAGAAAAGTTGTTGAGAGTTGGTTCTGCTAGTGTGGCTTCATTACATGGCTGAGTGGAAGGGTTCAAAATTTTAAATTTGTAAAAAAGGAGGAAGAGGTCTAGTGTATCTGACCCTCCTGGGTATACAAATAAATATACCCAAATACCAGAGAGAGTTTGTTTGTTTTGGAATTTCGCACAAAGCTACTCGAGGGCTATCTGTGCTAGCCGTCCCTAATTTAGCAGTGTAAGACTAGAGGGAAGGCAGCTAGTCATCACCATCCACCGCCAACTCTTGGGCTACTCTTTTACCAACGAATAGTGGGATTGACCGTCACATTATACGCCCCCACGGCTGGGAGGGCGAGCATGTTTAGCACGACGCGGGCGCGAACCCGCGACTCTCGGATTACGAGTCGCACGCTTTAGCCAGAGAGAGAGAGAGATTTGTATAATATGGCAATGCCTCTGTTTGGGACAGAAAAATTTTATAGCCAGAAACGGTGGAAAAATAGTTACTATTTAGTAGTGTTTCGTTTGTTTAAGCAGCACAAAGCTACTCGAGGGTTATCTGTGCTAGTCGTCCCTAATTTAGTAGTGTAAGTCTAAAGAGAAGGTAGCTAGTCATCACCACTCACCGTCAACTCTTGAGCTACTCTTTTACCAACGAATAGTGGGATTAACCGTCATATTATAACGTCTCCACAGCTGAAAGGGCGAGCATGATTTGGCGCGACGGGGATGCGAAGCCGCGACCCTCAGATTATGAGTCGCACGCCTTAACACGCTTGGCTATGCCGGGCCAGAAGTGTTTCGTTGATGGAGATAATGTCAGAGTTTAGGTTATAGCATATGTGTCCTCTGTTGGGGACAGAATGAGGGACAGAGAAAACTTTATAGCCAGAAACGGTGAAAATATAGTTACTATTTAGTAGTGTTTCGTTGATGGAGATGTCAGAGTTTAAGTTATTGCATAAGCTCGAATTTCTTATGATGGAAGCCACCTTGGCTATTTATATCTACAAAGGAAACCATACCACTTATCTGTCGGAAGTTTGAACCCTTTCTTCCTCGAATATAGTGATGCAAGGCACTAGAATCACGGTTGCCGAGGTGTAGAAAGAACATGGTTGAGAGGCATATCCAGTAGTAAAATTGGTGGATGGACTAGAAGTTGTTTTCCATCGAAGCAACATGAGCGACGAAGGCTGCAATTCTCTCGAGAAAAGCTGCGTCGAAACCTTTAGGTTTCCTGGGAGTGGACTTCGAAGGTTGCTGAGCTCCAGTTTGGTTTTAGGTCGTGTTCTGAAATTTCAGGGCTTTGGCATAGTTGACCGAGTTGTTTCTAACAGTGGGGAGGTTGAGGAAATTACTGAGATGTCCAACAGAGGACCCAGGTTTGCCAAGTTTCAAATTTTTAAGTCCGAGCCTTGTTGATATTTTGGACAACCATGGTAGGAGGCTGCATGTTTACCGTTGCGGTTGCTGCACGTGGTTTCCTGACAGGGCCTCTGCCAGTTGTTGACAAGCTGTAAGCCTCCACAACGAACACATTGTGGAAAGGCTTTACAGGTAGTACTGGTGTGGCCAAAGCATTGACAGTTAAAACACTGAAGAACGGCATTCACTGGCGAAGTTTTAGCAGAATCAATGGAGTATTTGGCGAACCAGAGAGTTATTCCATTGGCAACGAGGTTGTTAGCTATGGTTTGGTTCTGAAGGGCAAGGTTCACGAGTGGGGTCGGTTGTCTGATCTTGAAGGATTTGATTCTGTCAATACTGAGGGAGCAGATGTTGACAGCAGCAAGTTTGAGTTTGACTTTATCTAGGGTGATGTCGAAAGTAATTGCTCCAATAACCACTTGAAATTTGTTCTGGGGGTCTCCGGGAACGTGCATGGAAATCTTGGGTCCCTTGAAGGGGGACCAGGCCATGAAGAGAGTAAGTTAGCATAGTGCCTCGGATGAGAGCACTTAACTATTATTCCTCCTTTCGGGATTCTTCTGAGTTCAGATAATTCAATATCCGGGAAGATTTTAAGTGTCTCTCGTGCGATATCAGGCAGGCGATAAGTGGCTGGAACGCCTTCAATAATGATAGCTGGGGAATTTTTAGTATTAGTAGAAGTGGTGGAGGCGGTTGGAGACTTGCATGGAGTAGTCTTATCAGGCTTTACATTGGATTCGGGTTCACGAATATTGGATGGTGTAGACTTGGTAGGGGTGATGGGAGTTGAGGCTGGAAAGGGAGTAGACATAGGAGAAGCCAGAGATTTGGTAGTACCAGAAGGGCCAATATCTTCCGTGGATGATAGCGAGGAATTCAGGACAGATTCTGAAAAGTGGCCTGAATTATTAGCGGATTTTCTGGAAGCCCGACTACGCGTTCTTATTATCTAGAGCTGTGGATGAAGGAACCGCTGTACCGGTAACATGAGAACGTTTTTGGCGCTTCATTCACGAACAAGTCATAGTTCTGATAAGGACTTGTATTGGAGAAGAATCAAATATTCTAAATAAAAACGACGTCTACGGAACAATAGAGAAGAACGTCTGATCAGCTCGAGTAGTCGACGATGAAACAGGAAACGAAAAACGAAAACAAACCAAAAATGTGAAACGTATCGTCAACAACGGGAAAAATGAGTATAGTGTGGCTAGATAGTATTGCTATGGTGTTTATGTCTTGCCCTCTGCTAGTACGGTGGTATGTTTCCGGATTTAGAACGCTAAAATCAAAGGTTCGATTCCCCTCGGCGAACTTAACAGATAGCCCGACGTGGCTTTGCTAAAAGAAAACACACAGTTTAAGTCTTTCTTCAAGCCATTATTAGTATTGGCTAATTAGATGTTTATATATTACATTCTCAATTTTATCCTTTAGCATTTTTTAAAAAAATTAGAAGAATGTATTATAATAATAGTATACCAACCACACTTCAGGCCATTTTGAATACAACTAACATAACAGTGATCGGAACACATTCTACATAAGCAATATTTTGATAAAAAGCATTGAACTAAACAATCGGTTCTCCGCTGGTACCACAGTAAGCTACGAATTTATAACGCTAAAATCAGGGGTTCGACTCCGCTCAGTGGGCTCAGCTGATAGCCCGATGTGGCTTTGCTGTAAGAAAACATACACACACTAATGACTAAACGATAGAAAGAAACTATTCACAAACAGAATATTAACTAAAAATAGAAATATAAAATGTTACTCTACAAACTAAGTACGTATTTTTCATGCCATTGTGTAATGACAGAAGAGTTGTCAAGATTTTAGAGTAATAATTACAATTAATAACAAGTAATTTTATTATGTACAAGGCAAACTGCTAAAAAGATCTATGATAAGTGCTCAAGATTATCAGTAGGGTAGGTATCCTTTTAAATATCACAGTTACCGACGAATGGTGCCATGATTAAATATTTAGTTCATTCAGGCTTAGTTCGTAGTTAGGCGTGTGAAATGTAGTAATTTATTAAGGTAAAGTATTTCGGTAACAAAGTACGATATATGTTTTATTTTACTCTATTATAATTAACAAAACAAAAGACATTGCAATTATATTTACACTTGAAGTTAACAGACGTTTTGATTTTATTGCTAATTTACTTTACTTGTCTGTAGCGTTATTGAATGAGTTACTTGGCCAACATAATATAGATACCTAGTCTGGGTTAACAGTAATAAAATAAATGATGAAAAAAATTGTACAACTTTAAAAAAATAACGTTAAATTAATGGATATTAGAAAATGTACTGAGATGTAGTTTTGACAAATATATAATGCACAAGGGTTTGAAAGGAGATTAATTTCAAAGATTAAAGATATGAAAGAGGGCTTCCAACTTGGAAGTTTTCATGTAAATTAAAATAATGTTGGTAAGCATGGAGAATTAGACATATTACAAAGTTGAATATAAAACAATTGACACAGAGTTTTGTGTATGTGTGTTACCTGAGCACTAACTCACTTCATCTGGTTGGTTGAGCATCACATTTAATGTGTCAAGTAATTTACATTTTGAAATGTAGCTGATCCAAAAGTAAGTTAACTCTTGATTAACTTTGCTCTAATTTTAATGTTGGAAAGATAGAGATTTCTTTTTTACCCATTATTATTACTCAGTTGTGGGAGTCAGCAGTAGTCATTTTATCTGTGTGTAGTTAAAGCTGGACAATGGGTTATCTCACTATCTGTGCTATGCCCCAGTGGGTATCAGAAGCCAGTTTCTAGTGTTTATGGATTTGCATATTTACCATTTTACCTCTGTGATAGTCACAATGGAATAATGAAAACCTTTTCTGCAAGACTTTGGTTGTGTACCAATTATTATCAAGGTGGAATCTAGTAAACTTAAAAGTAATGATATTTTATCATTAAAAAAGTATTAGACATTTCAGATCATTGAATTTACTTTGAAAATAGCTAAACTCATACTTAACACACTCCATCTTAAAAATAAACCTGACTTAGGAGAAAATCTTGAGTGATAAATGAATCCCTGCAAGCTTATTTAGTACAATATAATCTCATGAATGAAAACCAAAATGAATTCACCAAAAGGAAATGTTACCTTACTAATAGGAATTTGGTATTTTTAATTTTTAGATGATGATTCACATTAACTGGATGGTAGAAAGAATATGGACTTGATATACATATATTTTGAAAAAGGTTTTGATAAGATACCACACAAAAGATTAGGTAATAAAATCCAGTTTGTTGAGATTAGAGTAAAACTTGAATTGCATGGTGCTTGGATAAGATAAAATGTTATTGATGAAGTCAAGTAAAACTAGACCCTTGTTACCAGTGGAGTGCAGGAGTAGGTGCTTCTGTCTGCTGTTAATCACATTTATAGGGGCAAACTTAGTAAATTATTAAAGATTTCTAACATGAACATTTAACTATTTCAAGTTACTTTGAGGGTGTTGAGACACTGTAGAATTACTAGGATCAGCTGACTGACTAGATAAATATTTGGCAAATGTTCTTTAATGTGGGAATTGCAATATAATGTGTTTTGGTTATCTTAATTGTTATCCCACTTTTAATATAAAATAGAACCCACTTAATAATGTGACTGAAGAAAAGATATTGGCATAGGGTACAAAAATAGTTACTTAAACAAATGAGGTACTTCTTTGTTGCTCTTTAGAAAACTAATATTTATAGATGCATTGTTTTACTATCTTTGCTATGCAGTCTTTTTTTTCAATATTAAGTTTTCCACTTATTATGTGAATTGTTGCATAAATCATTGGGTTTATAATTTCCTTGATTTAACAGACAGAGGTGTGTTAAGGAAAGAAAGTGATGCATCAGTTATATTATTTGTGTTTTCAACCATTTATGTAATGTATCAGTTTTAACTAGCAGACAATATCAGAAGAGAATGAAAACACATGAGGAAACATGCATTATTCACCCTATTCAACAAAGAGGTTAGCAAAATGGTGTTCATAGGATTGATTATGTTACATTATAGTACTGCTGCAGCAAGATAGAGGGTTCAGGTGCTGGAATCTTATTAAAATAATGTTTTACTTTATAGCTATCAAACCTTTAAGGTACACTGTACAAGGATTTGATGTTTATGTTTAATCAGATAATCGTGTCTGCGTATTGGTCAAGAGTGATTGGAAGAAGTCTTTCGAGCATGAATATTGTGTTTAGTGTAAGAAGTTGAAAAATGGTAACAGTACAGAATTAAAGCATGAACCAGATTTGGTAAAGATGTGACAGTTTGGTGCAATAGAACTGACAGGGTAGTTAAGTTTATTTAATGAATAAATATGTTTTTGGAGTAGCAAGGTGATGCTAAAAGATTTACAGGGTTTATTAATATGAATTCTACCATGGACAATGTTGTAGGGTTTTGTATGGATGTAGTTTGTATGATAGTGTGGCACTAAGATGATAAGAGGATTTTTCTGACTTATTACTACAGCTTTTCCTTTAACTTCACTTAAATTGTATGTAGCCTTATGTGTACATGTTGTCTATGTACTGTTTTCTTTGTAAAATTATGTTTCGGGTCCTGTGTTTTAGAACTTATTTTCTTGATTTTGAATCTTCTGGGTGAAATTCATTTGATGATTTTTGTAGTTTGGAGAAGTGGTCTATTGAAATACTTGAGTAATCATTTTGTATTTATCTTTTTACAGATAGTAGCTTGTTCACTTTTCTCACTTGTTTATAGTTAATAAAACATAATAGGACTTTAAAATTCATACTCATCCATATTAGTGTTAACTATTTAAGTCTTCTTGTTTTGTTTCCAGCATAATTTTTCATACCTTCAAGAGCTATGAGATGATCATGTAAAGTAGTTAACTTGGTTTTGTTTCTTCAGTAAACCATTTTAATGTTCTGATTGTCTCAAACAGGCACTGAAGAAAGGTCATGTGATTTAATTTGAGATTAAAAAAAAGCTAGTCAATGTGTGTTTCTTTGATTGCTTATAACTCCTTACTGAAGTGCTTTACAATCATGTGTATTTAGGCCGAGCAAGTCCTATATTGTACAGTTGAATTTCTTATCCCTTACCTACCTTCACACCAACATTTAGCCTCCCCCTTCAATATTTGGATACATTCTGACCAGTTTGCTTTACAATTAAGTGATGAGATTAGCATACCTGTCTCATCTGAGTGGGCTTTGGACCAGTTTGCTCTTGTATATTATCATGCAGACTGTCCTTTTCTAGACCAACAATTGTTAGATTCTGTTATACCTATTTGAGGGTTGATCCTTGAATATTCTATAGCTATGACTCATGCCCAGTGTTCCAACCTTCATCTTAAACTCAACTCTTTTGCACAATACCATCCATCTCCTCTCTGAGGCTTTCCATCTGAGAGGTTTTCTAGTAACATTCTCTCCCACATTGGCTTGTTTGTCAACTTCAGCTGTTCTGACTTTGATATATTGTTTCTCTGTTGTTGGAACCTTCTAGGTTGATATGTAACCTTCACTTGCATCCATTTACTGGCATTTTTTCTTCTGGATTTATGTGTGTGTCTCCATTTTTGCAGTGTTATGTATGTAACACAATCCCTGAATTTTTTGAGTTTTAAGTTGTATCAACACAGTGACAGTGTATTGTTTCCAATCTTTTTGCCTGTTTCTTTTAGTCAGAGCCCAAATTGGTACCTGTTCCAGTTTTTGTCCTTCTGCTTCCCAATCCTTTCCAGGGTGCCTCATTTTGTCATTTTCTCTGATGACTCACGTCACTTCATTAACAGTATTGGTGATTACCTAGCAAGTTCTGGTTTGGAACTTGACTTGCTGACTTTCTTCATTAGTGGCTTTTTTTTGTCAATGGTTATTGGGTTCATCATGTTTATTGAAAGACTTTTTGATCATGTTTTTTTTCCCTGTCTCCCATCTCTCCTATACCTGTTTTCTTCCATCTGTCTTAGGATCAATGTTAGGACAGCATCTGTTGCAGGCAGTTTAGGACATATTGTCTCAGCAGGCCATCAGACCTATTCTACATGTTTTGCTGGGTTTCTGTTCCAGATTCTTTGTTGTTTCCAAGAAACCTGGAGACTAGAAGTCTGTCACTAATTCATCCTACCTCAATCAGTTTGTTCAACTGCCCTTTGTTACCATGAAATCATTTCTCACACTATGTTGGGCATTTTCTGTGGGCTTATTGGTTACAAAGATGGTTGTCAATGTTTTATCTACACATAACTGTCTCCACATTGTCTCATTTGTATCTTTGGTTTGTCCAGCATGGTATGGTTTACCATTTTCTCACACTATACTTTGGGCTTGTTTTTTACCTTTTATATTTGCTGTTGGGTGTTCAGAACATTTGATCATCATTTTCATGCTCTACAGGCTGATATTCCACAATAATAAGAATGATTAGCTTCTTCTGGTTCATTTTAAACTAGAGTTGGTTAGCCATAGTAATCAGCTTTTTCAAGTGGCTGCTCAGATTAGCTGGTTAATCAAATTGGAGAAGTCATCTCAATTGGGCTCAACCTCCTTCCCAGTGACTTTGATCCATGGAACTGTCAGTTGGCTGCACCCTTTCAGTTCCCTCACTTTCTTCTTGCAATATTATATTGCCTTTGCTGATATGGTTTTCAGTGATGCCACTGATTTCTCTAGATCATGTACATTTGTGATCCCTTCAGTGGGCTATTCATGATCAGTGTAACTTTACTTGGGATCCCTTGGCAGCTCCCATTATCCTTCCTCAAACCCTGATTGATAATCTGCTTTGGTGGTTTGGACAAGGTCCATACATTGACAGGCTTCCAGCTTTCACCTCATTCAGATCTATGTCTTTTTGGATGTATCCTTTAAGAACTGGGGTGCGTGGATCAATCACCAAGAAGTTCTTACATATCAACATCCTCAAGATTCTTGCAGTCATTTGGGCTTTGAATCACTTTCTTTCTCTTACCAGATACTGTTTGGTGATGATTCATTTTAAAAATTCTACAGTGGTAGCACAAATCAATCATCTAGGTAGCATCCAGAGTCTCTGTTTTTGAACATTGTATTTACTATATTGGGCCCACTCACACCACATTCAGTGAGGGGACCCTTCCAGGGAAGGCTCTGTTCTTTCAGTTTTCCTCCACTGGGTTCTAAACATCTACCCACGTTTGCTGTTTATGGTTACCCGTGAAAGGGAGAAGATGATCCTGGTGGTTGAGGTGTCCAACCCCAACACACCACTTTGGCCTAGAATTCCTGAAGATGGGTGGCCTCCCTTGGGTCATTTGGCTGGTTCGCTTGGACTAGGGTCAACCAAGTACCAGTGTTGAATGTTCTCAACAGGTGTTGTGGACATTGTATCAGATGTTGGTGTTTGGGTATTGTGCTCATGAAACCCTGGCATTGCTGCAGTGCCTTTGTTTGGCTTTGTAGTGCATCCCCTCATAGGGCTCCATGGTGGGTGGGGTCAGTGGGCACTGAAATGTTCCTTTTTTTCTTATGGATCCTCCAAATAAAATAGTGAAAAACTGTCCATAGGTAAACAACCATGTCTTGAAGATTCTGAGCAGCAATCTTCAACATCTGTAACATCTGAACCTCATTTTCTTATACTACATTTTCTTTCAGACAAACCTTTAGGGCAAATTTCTCCCTTTTCCATTCAGAAGGGACTAGAGGGACTTGCTGGCTCTCCAAAGTCAGTAATAAAGCCTTGCTTTGGTGACATACTGATAGAAACATCCACATCTCAACACAGTATACTCCTCTTGCATTCAAAGACAATTGGGATATACCTATTGAGGTTTCCAGTGTTGTCAGCGGCTCAGTCACTTGAAGACATCATGTCGTGGTTCTTGACATGTTCTCATTGTGGCGGCAAGGACCATGATGCCTATGAGTGTGAAACAGACCCTCATTGCATCAACTGCAATTGCTCTCACCCATCACACTTTCGTTTTTGCCCTAAATGGTTGGAAGGAAAAGAGGTGCAGCATTTTAAAACGATTCAAAACATTACTTACCCTGAGGTCTGAAAGTTGCTGTCTACCATTCATCTCAGATTTACACTGCTGCACTTCATTCCACTAATACAGTGAGAATGCAGATGGATCTCTCTGTGCCTCCAAAAGAATCATTCTTAAACTGCATGAAAAGTCTTTTGATCTTCATGGTTAAAAAAGTTGATGAATCAACTTCAACACTCATCTATGTCCCTAATGTACATTCCAGCAAATCCCAAGACCTACTTCCTTTGGTTCGGGGTACAGGCATTTCCTTGGATACATCTTCTTCTCCCACCCCAAAATGCAAAATGATCATTCGCTCACGTCATCAGTTGCTGGAGTCCTCTTCCAACAGCAAAGACCTGCCCAGTTGACCAAGGGTAGGATCCATGGACGTTGATAGACCTCCCTAGAATAAAGACAATAAAGAAAAAAGATGTGGTCTTAAACAGAGGGGTTCTTCACCAGATTTACCTGCACATAAATAAAAATGGCTACCCTGATACAATGAAACTCTTGAGGATTACGTTCTAATCTGGATGACATCAAAACACTGATTGCTTTCTACCATCCTGTATGTCTTTCCTTACAGGAAACATTTCTGAAACCTGCCAATACAGTCACCTTTTGGCAATTTTCTTTGTACAGAAATGACAGGCTGTATGATGGGAGAGTGCATTGAGAGGTTTCACTGTTGGTTGATCAGCATGCCCCAACCTTTCATTGCCACATGACACACCCTTGGAGGCTGTAGCCATCCGTGTTTCCTTGAGTCCTACCATCACTATTTGTTTTCTCTACCTGTTGCCTGAAGTGACCTATGATTAATCAGACCTTGATGCTGTCATTAAACAGTTGCTGTCTCTCTTTTTAATCCTGGGGGACTTTAATGGACATCATCCCCTCTCGGGAAGTGCTGATATTGATGGGAGGGGTTGCTCCGTAGAGTGTATGCTCTCTGATCACATACTTTCTCTTTTCAGTTGCAGTTCTTATGGTTATTTTCATGCACCTAGTCAGTCCTTTACTGTTTTTGATCTCTCAATTTTCTCTCCTTTTCTATTTACCCACTTTTCATGGAGGGTTGACAATAATCCACGAGGCAGTGATAATTTTCCTATAATTTTGAAAGAAACTGGCTGTGGTCGATGCCACCCAACCCACGTACCCTGTTGGAAGCTGGATCAAGGAAACTGGCCCTCATTGACTTCTCTCGCAGAACATGATCCTGCCATTGTCTGTAAGCCATCAATAGACGATTGTGTGGCAGCTTTAACAGACTGTATTATACAGGTAGCTGCTCAGTGTATACCTTTTTCTATGATATCCTCATCTGTGGTGGAAAATCCTGTCTGCGACATGGTTTGGATGGCTCAGAAACAGGCCTGGGACACTTTTTGTAGGTATCCCACACTCTCACACTGCATCGCTTTCCAGCAGGCCTGTGCACATGCCTGGTGGGTAAGATGTCAAACCCAGAAGGAATCCTTATTAAATTCACAACCAGTATATCTTCTACCACCAGTTCCAATGTCAAATCGGACAAGATTCAAAAGTTCAATTGGCACTATAATTCTGTCCCCCACTTTTCAGTATAAAGATTAATGCCATCACTGAATAACTCTCTCTTACTGTTGCAAACGAGCTCTATGTCGATGACTTTCATATCTCATGTCAGTCATCGAACATGAGGTATTTGAGCAGCAGCTACAGACTGCCTTCAATTGTTTACTGAAGTGGCCCGCAGCAAACGGCTTTAACTTCTCTCTCTAAAACTGTTTGCATGCACATTTGCAGCCAATGGGGTATTTATTCTGATCCTGAACTCCGTATCCGTGAAGTTGTGCTTCCTGTGATTCCCGAGACAAAGCTTATCTTTGGCCATCAGCTAATATTTATACCACACATCATGCAGCTGCAGGTCAAATGTACAAGAGCATCAAACATTTTCTGTGTCCTCTCTTTCTGGAAGGGCTTTCTGCACTTCCCCAGTTCAGAGCTTATACACAGAGACTCATGAACCTTCTTTGCATCTCTGCCATTTGTAATTGTCTTTATTGTATGCTTTGAAACTTCATTCTTTGCCAAAGCATCCCACCTGAGGATGTGTTTTCCTTCCTTGGTGGGCCATCTCTCTTCAGAACAGATGATCTGCCATTGCTCCTTTTGGCCTTTGTATCCAGGCACAGTTGGATGAATTGGGTCTGTCCTTGGATAACATTGCTGTATCCACTGGTCAGCTCATCCCACCATGGTTTCTGTAAAGCCTCCAAATGTGACCTATCTTTAAGTCATCTGAGAAAAGCAGACACTCCAAACTGGAAATATATTATCTGTTATTTGCTAAACATCTTTCGAACCATCTTTCCATTCCAACTTATACAGATGGTTCAAAATCAGGTGATTGTGTGGGCTCTGCCACGGTTTGTTGTGGTTTGATGGTTGTGCACAGAATCCCCACTACAGCTTCTGTGTTCATTCTGAACTGTACACTATTTCTCTTGCCCAGGATCACAAAGAAGCTAAGCAGTACTCAAGTTGCACTATTCATACTGACTTGCTCAGTTTTCTACTGGTCCTGGAATCGCTTCACATTGGTTCACACCCTCTTCTCACTGATGTTCAAAACCAACTGGCCCATTTCTCTTTAGCATCTACTTTTATCTAGTTTTTCAGGATACTGGGCCACATTAATATTAGCAGGAATGAGCTCGCTGACAGCGCACCTAAATCTATCTGCTCTAGCACTGTCACTGCTGTGCCTGTTCCATACGTGAACTATGGTCCTGTATTCAAAGCTTGGCTCCATGCTAGTTGGCAGTCAACTTGGAGTGAGCAACGTGAAAACAAGCTTTTCCAAATAAAACCTTCTCTTGGACTTTGGCTGTCTTGCTATCATAAGGATTGGAAAGAGGAAGTTGTTCTAACTAGGCTATGCATTGGTCACAGTTTTTAAATTCATCATTTTCTTTTATCTGGGATTAGTGCAGCATTTTGTTGTCATTATGACTCTCAAGGACGGCACCATTTTAAACATGTTCTGTCCCAAGGTTTATCTGTAACATTAGACAGTGTTATTGGTGATGGTAACACTGTCTAATTTGGAAATGTTTTTAGTTTTTTGAAGGCCATTAGTTTTTTTCATGCTATTGAAGTTTTTTAATTTTTACATAAGACCTTTTTTTTAATGTGATTCCCTTTTAAGAATCAAAGTTCGATTTGAAATTAGAAAATGGCTGAAATGTCAAATAACTCAAAACCAGGACTGGAAAGGCCAACTTCATGTGACTAACTCTACTGTTTGAACTACCCACTAGTTATCTTGGCTAGTTTTAATTAAAATTTTGCTACAAGTCTTCTAAAACTTTTATTGCTTTACTTTATAAAAATGGTCATAACATCAAATAACTCGGAACCAGGACTGGAAAGGTCAACTTTAGGTGACTAACGGTGGTTTTTTAATGTACCTGTTAGTCTTCCTGGCGAGTTATGATAATTGCAATTATGTTACAGAAAGTTCTTTACAACTTAATCAGTGATGTTGAGAAAACCCACATGTAGAGAAATATATATGCAAAAACGGCTCGTTTGGATTGAGAAAATATTTTACATAGAAGAGCGAACAACGTTTCGATCTTCTTTGGTCATCGTTGTGAACCTGACGATATTGCATATATATTTCTTTACAACTTGTTTCACTTAATTTCTCTCTTACTACTGTAGACTAAATGTAAAAATTGGTTTTAATGCTATTTATGTTTTTTTAAAACTTTGTTTTGTTTTACCATAATTTACTTTTATGAATTTTACTAATTTTACTTTAATTTCAATGTTTTACTGAACGTTTGGTACAGAAACCAAACCAATCAACCAATCAGAGCACATTCATCTCTTTACGTATTGTGTTTCCAGGTGCTTTCAGTCTGGTAGAGGACCATCTCTTTCCTACACCGACAACATTTATCTGGTGGAGTGGTCCTTAGATTCCATCATATTTTGGGGGCTTAGCTTTCTGTGGGATTTTACCCAAGAAGATGTATTTGCCACATACTTCAATCACAAATTACTTCTCTTTTGGTCCTCTGTACCTCATCCTTGAGCTCTGGCTGTCTTTGTCTTCAGCCAGGATTGGCCCTACAATTTCCTTTATGCCTATTCTCCTCCCTGATTACTTTATTGAGTGATCTCTCTCTTCCACATCTCTCTGTGTTGAGCCCTTTTTATTACTCCTTATTGGCCAGCTCATCCATAGTTTCCACATTTACATCAAATTTCCCTCCATTTCTCCTACCCTTGACTCCCTTCCTTTTTTCTCAACCTCGTTTACCAATTTTTCATCCAGCCATCAACATCTTTTGTTTTCGTGTCTGACATTTGTTTCATCCTTGGAAAGGAAATCAGGTTTGTTCTATAGAGTAGCTTTCCATTTGGCTTTTTCCATACATCCTTCTTCAATCTAGATGTATCATTTCAAAGGGAAGGTGTTTCACATTTGGCCTGTAACACTATGATTCTCTACTGACTGACCTACTATGGTTTGTGTGGTTGAATTTTGCACACGGCTTATCTGGCTGTGTTATCCCATACCTTTCATTTTTCCCAATATCTTAAATATTTTGATTCCCCTGTTCTTACCATGCTATTGCATTTTTTTTTGATTCATCATCACTGCAAATGATTCAGTCTTCCAGAATGGAATCTTAAGGTAGTCTTCCATTCCTTTATTTTACCTCCACTTGAAACTTTTTCCTTGTGAGTGCTCCATGTTTCACCTAACCCTTAAAACATGATTGCTTTTCCTCTTAGCCTGTGGACCTTGAAGGTCTGACGTATTTGCTGTTGAGATTTCACATACAGTTTACAACCCTACCTATCTTCTTTATCTGGATCATTACTCTGTCAAGTTACTGAGGTCTTGTTAGTTACTGGAGGGAATCCTATTGTAGGGTTTGTTGACCACATCTAATCTATGGCAGTTCTTCAAGTACTAAGACTTAGTAAGCCTATATTCATACTTTTTTTTTCCTTTCAGGGGCCCTTGCTTCATTTAATATTTACATGTGAATCCTGTTCTTTAGTGAATAGTGCCTGACCAGGCATTCTTCAATTACAAATCTGCATAGTACAGCCATGTTGACTCAAGTTTTAACTTCCATGGCATTGCAGTGCTCATTGTTGAGATGGAGTGTTTCACAAGAGTGGTTGTAGGCAAATATTCTTTCAATGTACTTGTTTAAAAACTTACCTTTTCTGGATCATATCACTCATGGACTGCATTGGTAAAACAGAAGGAGATGACTGTTCATCCCTGTCACACCTTATATTTAATAAATTGATATAATCTACTTTTCCAAATAGGGTTTTGTAGTCACTAGTTGCACTGGCTCAGGTAATGAGGATCCTCTGGATTTTCCAGCATATTCTCACTCTCCTTTTCTTCAACTAGACTGTGGTGGGTGTCCTTACAACTTTCTGATTCCAAGCTGCTGGGGTTGTTGACCATGGATCCGCCTTCCTGAATGGGCTCTACATACAGATGACTATAAGAATTTATTGCAGAGTAAGTGGTGATGTGCTGTTGGTGTAGATGATGTGATGTCCTCTAATATATAATATACACAAAGGAGTGAGATGTCAAATTGTGGTTTACCCCTCAGTTGGGAGCTTTCATCCTACCCTCATGTGGATGTTGTTACCCTGCTGCTGGGTGTTGGATTTAGAGTAGATCCAATCAACATAAGTCCTCACACATGTTTGTGGTTGTATGTATGCCTCCCTTCATTGTACTTACTCTGTCGTGTGGGCCACGGTGAAATTAAAGGAGATTGTATTGGATCAGTCATTTTGCTGTACCTCATTTTATCTTATGCCAAGGACGTTATTGTTTTTCGGATGGTTCCAGTAAGTTTTGCAGTTGGGGAGTTGATTTTTAGAATAGAGACATCATTTTGATACTGGCTATCAAGTCCCCAGATTGATAGATTTGAGATATCACATGTCATACAGAGGAGTAAAAGTGGTTCTAGTATAATTCTCATCCTACTCTGCATGAATGACAGTTCACAGTGGAATTGGTTTTGGATGTAGTTAACTTACTGAGTACGGATCATCATGTTGTAGCCACTATATATCTCGGGACATATCCGTTAATTTACACACTTTTATTACTGTATGGGATTGACTTCTGTATACATTTCTTGGTTGACATCACTATCCTGCTACAGTTATCTCCAATTTGAATGTGCTTTACTCTTTTCTGCCCTTACCTCCTACCCATTTTCTGGATTGACAAAGAGTATATCTAGTTCAGAAATGTTGCAATTTCATCATCAGAGTTTGTGTTTTTGATCTGATTCTTTCATTTCTAGGGGTATTCTCAAGACACCTTTATGGGTTACTTCTGTCATTTCCTTGTACTGGTCCTGTCTCCTATTCAATGTGTAATTCTAGCTAATCTTTTGAGAAGAAGTAAGTACTGTATTGGAAGTTACAATTTTCCAATACTGAAAATGTATTTCCGATCCACTCACACTTCCTACCCTTCCTCACCATTTTCCTCTGGTGTTACTTTTGCCAGTCTTCAAAGCAATAGTTTGATAGAGGTGTATAGAGGGAGATGCAGGCACTACATATGTCATGCTCCAAATGGTGGAGAAGTGATGCATGATGATTTGCATGAGAGACATGTTGGAATCATTTGATTTCAGTAGGGGAAGAACAAAAGTTTGGAGGCATGCATAAAGAAAAAGGTTTACTTGTATAGGACAGCACTGGATTAGAATAGTTAATCTTGTGAGAGGTAGTAGGAAGCTATTGGAAATAGATTTTCAGTATAGGAATGTTATAACACTTAATTATTTTAGTCTGTAAGAACCAGTAAACCTGAAAAACATTTGTCGGATGCCTTAAATATGGTTTGAAATATAAAACTGTACATGAATAATTTATAATAAGAACCTAAAACTGATGAAATGTTAAGTTATGAGTAAAGTACTTTTCCAGATAACCAGGAGTAATGTTTACAATGGTGAAGTTTACATTTTTAATGCAGTAAAATTCTGTTTGGCTCTTTCTTTCAAGATATTTTTTTTACCTTATTATTTTACAGTATGAAGGTAATTTTCAAGTTTGAAAAAATCTGTGATTAGAGAGAGCTGTCTAGAAAAGAAAAGTCAATAGTATTTTATCCTTGTGGACTTGTATATTGGAGAAAATGTCCTTCAAACCAAAGTTTTTGAAACCAGGTACATATATTTCAGTGTTTGTGAATATTTGTGTGAATGTGTTCTTTTGTTATTTTTTGCTCTTTTCTACAAACAGTTCATATCTTGACATCTCTATATCAAAATTTTTAATTTTGTAAAAGTTTACTATGTTTTGTATATAGACAGATTTGAAACTTCAGACCCTACTATATATTTACTCATTTACCTAAAAACTTCTGTCTTAAGTAATAAGATATTTTTAGCATACCTATGCTTCAAGAACTGTTCCTCCCACATGCTTGTCACATCACCACTTTTGTTTCCTTTGTTTACTTAATGATTTTATTGTATTCATTCAGAATTTTATATTAATTGAAAGGCTTTAAGGTGAAAGGAGGTACCCTGCTGAGAAAAATCCCTTGTTTTTGAGTGTTCTTAAGTTCAATCCACCCTTTTTCCTTTAAATCCAGTTCTTCAAATTTTTCTGGTTCTGAATTTTGCTGGATTACTTATTTATTGTAGTTTCAAATACTATTTTTATGCCCTATAAATATAGATATATAACTATTTCCTTATTTTCACTTTCACTAATTTTTAGTCATTTTTCATTGTAGGCATTCTGGCCTACAATAATTTAGAGGCAAGAATACCAGATTTCAATTTTATATTTTTAGAAATAAAATGAATTTGAAGCAGCAATTTACCCTTGGAACAATTTCTCATCAAGTTTTTAAATAATTTTGAATTATGAAGGGAAAAATGAAATGTGTAAATGGTACTTGGACTTTTAAGCGATATCTGTTGATAGCACTGAGTAAACTCAACAGAGAAAGGCCTGTATTAATAGAAATTCATTTTAATTCTAGAAATATAAATTGTGATCAGTCACTGTTTTTGTTGCATGACATTTGTTTTCTGAATGTAATATAACAGGAAGAGAAATATTAGATTTTGCCATGCTTTTAGTGACTAGTGAAAATTTCATTATGTTCTAATAATTGAAGCTTTTTATACTTAATATAAATTTACATATGTGTTTGTATCACTGGATACTTTATTTCTACATGTTTAGATTTGAGAAAACAGAATATATAAAATATTAACTTCTGTTTTGTGAAGTTACTTGCATAAATCAAAAGTGAAATTCAATTTATTCATGAATGTAACTAATAAAACATACAGTTACTGTTCTTAATGTCTTATAAAAATTAAAATATACTGTTTCATAAGTTGGGTATGGTTATTGTGATTTCAGTAATATTTTGACACAAGTTAGTTCATAAATCCAAAAGGAGAACGTTGTTTTTCAAGCACTGTAAGTCTGTCAGCACAGTTTAAATTGGATTTTTTTTTAGATCATTGTAAGTACATATAAGCAATAGAGGTTAGCAACTAAGCCTACAGATGTATAACATAATGTACACTGCTGGCCAAAATCTTAAGGCCATTGAACATAAAGAAAAAATATGCATTTTGCATTGTTAGACTCAACCACTTATTTGAGTAGAGCTTCGAAAGATGAAAATAAGAAAAGGGAAAATAAAAATAAAAAACCTTTTTGGCATTTAATAGGGAAAATGTAAACACTATGAAATTAGTCTAAATACCAGCTGGTCAAAAGTTTAAGACCATACCAAAAAGAAGTCCTAAACAGGGTAGGAAATGCCCAACAAGTGGTTATTCACATGTCATATATAAAAGTTGATGTATATAAGGGATCATTTCCAAAAATTGGAAGAGATGAGCAGGAGGAGTCCACCATGTTTAATTCACTAAACATAATGACAGCTCAGCAGATAGAAAAGATAAAAGGTTTTTATTTAAATACTAGCTTTTCAATATTGGTAATTTGATTTCCTAATTTGTACAAAACTAGACTTTGTATATTGACATAACAAAAATATAATTTGAGCCAGTGCTGCCTTCATCAAACCGTATGGCTCACAAAAATTGATGTTCAGGTGTGTATTAACTTTTAAGGTAAGAAATCAAATAATCTATTTTTATAAAAAAAAAAAAATTGAATTGTAATCTGCCATTTAATACCAAATTTAATGATGCAAATTTATAAAATAGTAGTTCAATAATATTTTGAATGTGCATTCACGAACATGATTACATGGCCTTTCACCCATGAAAAAGTTTAAATAATGCACCTAAGAGTGCAGAACAGAAACATGTACAGAGCAATCACTGTCTTGTATCTATTTTAATTTAACTGTTTCTAACTGAGACATCTAATTCCTTTTACTGCTTAATTTGAATATCACAAGATAAACTTGTTCTATATTTTCTTATTTTGCTATTACTCAAAGTCTGCAGACACTTTAATACCTTATATATGTAAAAGTGGCTGGTATGGGTAGAGAAAGCACTATGTAGACCATATGTTTGAAGGAGATTGTAACCCTTTCTTTCTTTGTGAACCTGACTATGACCGAAGAAAGTCGAAACATTGTTTGCTCCTCTACGTAGTGCTTTCTCTACCTATACCCGCCGTTTTTACATATAATTTTCTTTACAAGTGGGTTTTCTCATCACCAAACACTTTAATACCTGTTTTTAACCCAGGGACCACCATCAAGAATATAGTTTCCAATGTATAAATGCAATATTAGTTATACTCATAGCATTCACTGTTGTGACTAGAAAAGTTTTTTCAGGCTTCCCCATGATTCAAGTTGCTTATGAAATTGAGCAGGTGGTTCACACTTTGAACTCAAATTGAGATTTCATTTCTATCTGTATCTACTGACAAAGCTATAATCATTCTCCTTTCATGTGTTAAAATTGGTGTATTTGTGTAGTTTCTCTTTAAAATGAATGACACTTCAGGGATAAGATTATCAGGGGAAATGGTCTCTCTGTCTCTTTGAGCTTATGGTTCAGCATGTGAGGGGAGATAGTCTCTTTCTTTGTGCTTGTTTGTGTATATTAGCTTGTTCATCATCCTGAATTTGTGGACCCTTATACACTTAAACAAAAGTATTTTGACAATAAGACAACCATATTATGTTTGTTTGGACAATTGCTGTTTGTATCCAGGCATTTCAAGAACACAGGACCTCTTTTCCTAAATTGACATTTCAGCATTGGTGGTATATTGTATTTGCCAAAGATAGGTCTGTGGCAGAGAGTACTCTTGCCTGAACAATCACTAGTTAACCACAAATTACTCCTGTCATCACAAACTGTTAATATGCTTGTAGGAAACATTAGTATTCTGATGGGTATGACCTTATTCCTGGTATTCATCTCAGTTGAAATTGGACACTGACAACTCTTGAGTGAAGAACATGACTGGGAGGATTTTGTTGTTAGGTCATTGCTTTGATTTACTCCTTTTTTGTATAAATTAGACACTTTATGTGAACCTTCAGGTAGTGATTAGTATTGAAAGAAAGTGTTTATCTCTTCTAAGCTTGCTTACTGTAATGATACCATTTATGTCTTGTTGTCAGAATAAAATAAACTATTCTCTACAATATGGTTTGTAACAAACAGCATTCTTCATCCACAGCAGTACCATTCTTACCAACTGAATATATTAAAACCAAAACATCAAACAAAATTAGTCTGTTAAATCACATGAAAAATACAGGTCATAGGAGGTTGTAAGTAGTATTTGAAACATATTTTCCATCAAGATACTTTTTTTATATTTGTATTATGTTTTAAAGAAAATGGTCATTAGTTATATGAAACAAAAATTGGTTTTATGGGAATTAATTTGATATCAAACTATATACACTGCTGGCCAAACTCTTAAGGCCAATGAACATAAAGAAAAAATATGCATTTTGTATTGTTAGACTCAACCACTTATTTGAGTAGAGCTTCGAAAGATGAAAATAAAAATAGAACTTTTTCAGCATTTAATAGGGAAAATGTGAACACTATGAAATTAACCTAAATACTAGCTGGTCAAAAGTTTAAGATTATACCAAAAAGAAGTCCTAAACAGGATAGGAAATGCACAACAAGAGATCTCAGTAGTGAGTTGCACGGCTGTCATTGCAAATAACTTCGAACATTCGCTTTGGCATGGTCGATATTAGTGTTTGTAGAAGGCTGGCTGAAATGTTATTTCAAGTGGTGAAGATGGCTTCACGAAGATCATGCACTGTTTGGAATTGATGTTCATTTCTATAAATTTCCCCTGCCATCGGCCCCCAAACATTTTCAGTGGGGTTCAGTTTGGGTGAACACGCTGGATGGTCCAAAAGAATCACGTTATTCGCCATGACAAAGTCCTTTGTCCTGTGGGCATTGTGGACTGCAGAATTGTCCTGCTGAAAGATCCAGTCATTTTCACACAAGCGAGGACCTTCAGTCAGTAAGGATGCTCTCTCCAACATGCCAGTGTAGCCAGCTGCTGTTTGATGCCCCTGTATAACCTGAAGCTCCATTGTTCCATTGAAGGAAAAAGCACCCCAGATCATGATGGAACCTCCTCCACTGTGTCATGTAGAAAATGTCTCCAGTGGAATATTCTTATCACGCCAGTAATGTTGGAAGCCATCTGGACCATCAAGGTTAAATTTTTTTTCATCAGAGAACAAAACCTTTTTCCACTTTTCTGTGTCCCATGTTTGGTGCTTTTCAGCAAAGTTTAACCGAGCTGTTTCATGGTGTGGAAGGAGGCGTGGTCTTTGAAGACCTTTACAGTTTTTAAAGTCTTTCTCTCCTAGATACCATCTTATTGTTCTTGAGCTGCATTCTGCGTCCGTGAGGGCTTTAATCTGGTTCATTGGCCCGCTGGTGTCTTGCCGGACAATCCGTCAAATCCTCCTGCTAAATACCAGCAAAATGTTTTTGGGCTGACCACTTGAAATTCTCATTCTGTATCCCTCAGAGTCTTTTAAGAAATTTGCAACAGCAGTTCTACTATGTTTAATCTCACCAGCAATGGCACATTGAGAGAGATCTTGCTTTTGCAGCTCGACAATTCTTCCACCTTCAAACTCTGTCAACTTTTTAGCCTTTGCCATGTTTTTACCCAATGTAACACAGGAGATGTCAGTGGGAGATGTTAACAATGCTAATGCTTGAACACAAATGACAAATATTGTTACTTGTTTACCCATTATTGCTTAATTTCAGTATGGTCTTAAACTTTTGACCAGCTAGTATTTAGGCTAATTTCATAGTGTTCACCTTTTCCATATCAAATGCTAAAATGTTTTTTATTTTTACCTTTTCATATTTTCATCTTTTGAAGCTCTACTTAAATAAATGGTTGAGTCTAACAATGCAATATGCATATTTTTTTTTATGTTCATTGGCCTTAAGAATTTGGCCAGCAGTGTATCTTTTCAGAAGGAAAACAAATGACTAAGCTTTAGTTGTGTTGATAAGAATGTATTAAACCATTAGAGACATGTATTTCATGAATGATATTCAAAGCTTGACTTGTCCACACCTGAACTTATTCTGAAATAAAGCACATTTTCTGTCCATATTGTAGATCAGATCAGACATATATGCTCATGGATGTAAGCTTTGAACTCAGTCTATTAGATTTATATTTAATAGAAAATTGTGGATTTCTGTAGTAAAATTAGAGGGGAAAAATTGCTATGTAGAAGAACATTTATGTTGTGTACTAAATGTTGATTGTTTTTGACTATGAAGCTTATAAACCACACTCATCTATGTTTTTATTTCCATGTTATTTTGAAATTTAGTAAGCCTATGGAGAAGGATTTTTGGTTTGATCTTAAAAAATCTCTCATGAACCAGTGAGGAACATTTTTGTTGTAAAAAAGAAATTACTTAAAGAAGGCATTTTTCACATTATTTTAGCATTGAGGCTGTGAGAAAGTGATTTGAAAAAGGTAAGGTGACTGAAATCCGTCAGCACATCAGGAACTTAATGGCTAAGTGTAAGAAACATGAAAGTCTTTAACTGACATGCAGGGGTGAACAGGAACTGTTCAGAACCACCTTGATAGGTATTGTGCAGCAAACTGAATAAAGTAATATGCCTGTAGATGCTTTCAAAGTTTTTCTGTCTGTTCATCCTACTGCTGACTATTATAATACTTTGACCTTCCCTACTAAATTACAGATGAAATCCTTGGTTTTAGTATCTCAGTTGAAAGCTAAATTTAAAAAAGCAATATCAGAAGCTTAAAATGATGGCAGTTGCTGAATTAATGATATTAAGAATGTAGTTTTATTGATGTATATTGAATTTACTTCCAGTGGGTAGACTTATTAGAACAAGTTAATATGGAGACAATGCTGTATTTCATTTTAAAAAGTACCAATTAACAGTGAAAACTTTGTCTTGAAATTGTTCAAAAAAAATGTCAAAAAATCATCCCTTTCAGTGTTCCTGTTTAGAGCATATTTTTATCCCTTTTGCAACAGGCTTAGTATAATATACATGAATTCATCTTTACATTTCCACATGTTAAGTATTTGCACAAAAACTGTTGATACAACATGTGTATCTTCACCAAATTTGGTAGACTTTTAGTATAGATTACAATTTTTTTTGTACACAGAAAATCAGATTTTTTAATGAAATATTTTACTGCAGATTTGTTTGTGAAAAGATTGAGTCTGTTTCATTACTAATCTGAGTGCAAAGTTATTTCATATTATGATTAAAAATATTCTTCGTTCAAGAAGTCTCTTATATTATTTATGTAATCTCTAAAACTTTATAAATACATTTCAAATGTTTGTTTTGAGTAAAACTTTATAATTTGTTATTTTCTATTCCCCAATTCTGTGGGGTCTGTCAGTTGACCAATCTCATATCATAAAAAAATTAGGAAATAATTATAAATTGTCCTTTTTGTGCCAAAATGACTACATATTGTGACATTAAAATGCAAATGTTTAGTGTAAGTAGCTTAAGTCTCATAACACCTTATGTTTGTTATTATATTGACCTTCCAGTCATACCTAGCTAACATTACATAATATGTATTGGTGGGGTGCACATGCACACGTTACATGTCCAATAATATAAAACTGACCTTAAGTTTTTCCTGTTTTGACTGTGTTTTGGTGTACTAGTATTTTGTAATATACAGGAACATTTCAATTATTATAAATTATATAGTTATATAGACTATTACTATTTGGGAATAAATAATTTAACCAATTTTTCTTAAAATACATTAAAATAAAATACATAAAATTCTTAAATAAATATATAAAGCAAACAATTATCTCTACTGACAACAACCTTTGAACTCGGTTGTTGCTGGACAAAAGTTGCTAAGCCTTTTAAGATTTCACATGTGGAGGATATTAAACAAAAGTTTGTATTTAGTTTATATATATACACACACACAGTTGAATAATCAAAAAATCATAAATAACCATACTGATACCATAAAATTCAATTATAATCTATTAAGCTTAGTAATTAAGATGTAGTTAGGTTTAAAAAAATATGAAACTTCAATCAGACTAAAGACACAGCCTATCTTCTTGAAATCTTGGTTCAAAAGAATGTGGTAGCCTTTTATCAGATTAAAATGGCTGATAACATGTCTTGGAGGACATTCTAAGCTGTTGAATGGTTATTCACATCATATTATTGAAGTAAGTTTATACAAGGGACTATTTCCAAAAACAGGAGGTGAGTGGGACCATTATGTTTGATTCAATATGTAAGCCATATCTCAGCAACATAAAAAGACGAGAGGTTCTTATTTTATATTCTAGCTGAAGTGAGTTTCTAATTGTACAAAACTATAGACTTAGTATTTTGACATCACAAACATTTAATTTTACACAGTGCTGCATTTAACATACTACATGACTCACTAAAATCTATATTCAGGTGTGTTCGTTTAATATTTACTTACAAATTAAGAAATTGACTCGCATATGATATTCCCTTTGCTGTGGATTCCTGTATGTGGTGAGGGGACCTTTCAGGGAAGGTTCTGTTCTTTCAGTTTACCTCCTCTGGGATCTAAACATCCACCCACATGTTTGCTGTGTGTGATGATCTGTGAAGGGGAGGAGAGGATCCTGGTGGTTGAAGGGTCCAAATCTAACACACCACTTTGGCCTTGAATTCCTGTAGACTGGCAGCCTTGGGGTTGCTCCCCTAGGTTCAGTCAGCTGATTTGCTTGGGCTAGAGTTAACCAAGTATCAGTTGAATGTTTTCAATAGGTATTGTGGATGCTGGTGTTTGGGTATAGTGCTCACTAAACCATGGTGTTGCTGCAGTGTCCTGGTTTGGCATTTTAGTGCATCCCCTTGTAGGGCTCCATGCTGGGTGGGGTCAGTGGGCACTGAAATATATCTTTTTTATGGATCCTTTAAATTAAAACTTGAATAAAATAGTGAAAAAACAGTCCATAGGTAAATGACCATGTCTTGAAGATCTGTAACACCTGTTGTACCTCATTTTCTTACACTACATTCTCTTTTAGACAAACCTTTACAGTAGATTTCTCCATTTTTCATACAGAAGGTACTAGAGGGATGCGCTGGCTCTTCAAAGTCAGTCAAGAAGCTTTGCTTTGGTGATATATTGGTGGAAACATTCATATCTCAACACAGTGAACACCTCTTGCTTTCAATGGTGATTGGGGATATAGCTATTGAGGTTACACCTTGTGCTACTTTAAATTCATCACGAGGAGTTATTGTTGAGAGGGATTTAAAGAGCATCCCAGAGTCAGAGATTCTCGTTGGTTTCTCCACCCAAGGAGTTTCTGCAGTGAGGTGTATCTCTACTCGCAAAGATGGAATTACGATGCGATGCCAACCAGTGTCCTCTTTCTGACATTTACATCACTACTTCCACCTGCCACCATCAAGGCAGGTTAAATTAATGGCAGAGTACAGCCATACATTCCAAATCCTCTCAGATGTTTCCAGTGTCAGCGGTTCGATCACTTGAAGATGTCATGTGGTTCCTTGACGTGTGCTCATTGTAGGTGGCAAGGGCCATGATTCCTGCGAGTATGAAAGGACCCTCATTGCATCAATTGCAAAGGCTCTCACCCATTTTACTTTCATTCTTGCCCTAAATGGTTGGAAGAAAAAGAGGTGCACCATTTTAAAACGATTTAAAACATTACTTACCTTGAGGCTCGAAAATTGCTGTCCACCACTTAATCTTAAATGTATGCTGCTGCAGTTCTTTCCACTACTACTGTGGGAGTGCAGATGGCTCTCTCTGTTCCTCCAGAAGAATCATTCTCAAACCAAATGAAGAGTCTTTTGACCTCTATGGTTGAGAAAGTTGATGAATCAACTTCAACACCCATCTCTGTCCCTAACATACATTCCAGCAAATCAAAAGGTCAGTGGGCAATATAATTCTGTCCCCCTTTCGATCTTGTTCTCTGATGGCCAGGAAGTAGCTGATACCCGGAGCATTGCCGATGCTCTAGGTGAAAGCTTTTGCCGGGTATCTAGCACTTCTTCTTCTCCCTCCACCTTCTTAGACATCAAGACGCAAGCAGAGTGATCATCTCTTTCCTTTTGAGCTGATTGTCTCCATGACTATAATCATCAGTGCATCAGTTGGACCTGATGATGTACAGTATGAAGTGCTGTGCTATCTATCTTTTGCTTCTGTTACTATTCTTCTGATTGTTTTTAACTGGATCTGGCAGGAGAATGTTTTTCCAGATGCCTGGTGCTAGGCTATTGTCCTACCTTTTTCTAAGGCTGGGAAGGATCTCAAGATTCCTTCAAACTACCATTCAATTGCTTTGATGAGCTATCTCTGTAAGACCTAAAAGAGGATGGTTAATACTCAACTTGTTTGGTTCCTTGAATCAAACAACCTCTTCTTGTCCACTGAGTGTGGGTTCCTACAACAGCTCTCCACCATGGACCACCTGAATCGACTTGAAATGTCAATCAGAGAAGCCTTTCTCAAATGACATCTTGTATCAGTATTCTTTGACATTTAGAAGGCTTATGATACAACATGGAGGTACAGCATTTTGTGAGACCTCCATACATTTAGGTAACATGGCCATTTGCCTATTTTATGAAAAATTTTTTGATGGACAGGAGATTCTGAATTTGTTTGGGTTTGACACTTTCCTATTCTTTTCTAAAGGAACTTGGAGTTCCTCAGGGCTGTGTTTTGAGTGTCACACTTTTAAGTATAAAAATTAATGCCATCACTGAACAAGAACAACTCCTTACTGTTGCAAATGGCTCTATGTGGATGATTTCATATCTGATGTCAGTCGTTGAACATGAAGTATATTGAGGGGCAGCTACAGACTACTCTCAATTATTTATTGAAGTGAACCACAGTAAACAGCTTTAACTTCTCTCTCTCTAAAACCATTTACATGCACTTTTGCTGCCAATGGGGTATTCACCCTTATCCTGAACTCTGTAATGGTGAAGTTCTGCTGCCTGTGGTCCCTGAGACAAAGTTCTTGGGGCTTATCTTTGACCATAAGCTGACCTATATACCATACATCAAGCAGCTACAGGTCAAATGTACAAGAGCACTGAACATCCTCTGTGTCCTCTCTTCCACCACTTGGGGGGTGGATAAATGTTCTATGCTAAAGGTAAATTGTGCTTTTATTTGCCAGGACCTCGGCCTTAAAGATTCTGGATCCCATTCATGATCAAGGAATTTGGCTCTGCACTGAATTTCCCCTATTCAGAGCTTATACACAGTCTCGTGAACCTTCATTGCACCTCTACTGTTTGCTTCGAAACTCATTCCTTACCAAAGCACCCCACCTGGGATTGTGTTTTCTTTCCTTGGTGGATTATACTTTTACAGAACAGAAGATCTGCTTGCACCTTTTGGCTTTCAAATCCAGGTGCAGTTGTATGAATTGGATCTGTCCTTGGTTAACAGTGCTGTATCCAATGGTTAGCCCTTTCCACCATGGCTTCTTAGAGTCCTCAAATGTGACCTGTTTTTAAGTCATCTGAAAAGAGCAGACATTCCTGATTGGAAATACTGTCTGTTATTTGCTGAACATCTTTTGAACCATTCTTCCATTCCTATTTATATAGATGGTTTGAAATCAGGTGACTGTGTAGGCTCTGCCATGGTTTGTTGTGATTTGGTGGTTGCACACAGAATCTCCTCTACAGTTCAATAAGATTTTGAATGCAAGTCAACAAATGCAATTACATTGCCTTTGACCTTTCACCCTGAAAGGGTTAATATGTAACATATTGTAGTGGAAAGACACCTCTTGCCACCTGAGGAACTTGTTAATGCTGCAGTTTTAACAACATAACATCTAATGTTTTGTTAATAGTGTTAAATAACTTTATAATGTGTTACTAACGGATTCTATGTATGCAAATTTACATTTCAACAATGAGCTTGGTTTATATTGTTTTCTGTGTTAATGTAAATTTGTATAAATTGGCAGTTATTAATTACTCTACGTCAGTGGTGCACTTTTTGAGTCAGGGGCCACAAACAGACTTCTCGTAACCATTAGGGGCCACAAAACAGTGAAGATTAAAATCATCTCTCAGTTGTTTCATACAAGATGGACATCACATTTAAGAACACACAAATAACAAGTTTGCACATTATTCTAAGAAATGTTATGACATGTTAACATTCACAAAGTGAGTGTGATGGATGGTGCTGCATGTCATCTACGAGCTTAGAAATGTCCAGTTTGACGTTGAAAGACTGCTTCCAGATGATCATCAGCCAGCTGATTGCGAGTGTTGTTTTTGTTCAGTTTCATATGTGAAAAAGCCTGTTTGCAGCAGTACGCACTGCCAAACATGCTGGTATGGACAAGTGCGTTCTCTTTCAGATTAGCAAATGTATCAGGCAACGTTTTGTAGAATAGCATGCAGTTCATCAGATGCCTGGAAATTAGTAAGTTCAAGCTGATATTCTGCTGACAAGTCATCTACTGATACACTGACGGATCAGCAGAAAGTTTCATCAACAGTTCGCATTTGTCAAAGTCATGAAACCGTGAGTTGATGGATTGAATCAAGGTATCTACCTTCCCAACATAAACTTGTGCATCAATGTCCTGATTCTTCTGTAGCTGTGACTGAAAAGTGGGAAAGTGCACGAAATTTCCTGATGCTGCTTGCTGCCAGAACAACTGCAATTTTGTCCTGAACGTCTATGTGATTTGCAAGCTGACAGACAAGTTGATTTTTTCCTTGCAACTTCAAATTCAGATCATTTAAATGTTGTGTCATGTTGACCAGAAAGGTCAAATCAGCTAGCCATGCTGGATTAGTCATGAAAATCACTTCTGTGTCTTTGTTCTTGCTTCTGAGGAATTCTATCACCTCATCAATCAACTCCCAGAATCTTCTGAGCATCTTTCCTCGACTCAGCCAGCGTACTTCACAGTGATACACAAGGTCACCGTAGTGTGAATCAATTTCTTCAAGAAGACTTTGAAACTGATGGTGATTGAGCCCTCGTGATTTGATGAAATTAATGGTTTTCGTCACTAATGCCAACAGTGCCTGAAAACCAAGTTCTTTACTGCACAGGTTCTGTTGGTGAAAAATAACAGTGCAACTTCACCAACTGTCTGTTCTGCTGTAATAAAATCTTCATTGACTTTCCTGGTTATGTATCAACTCATCCTAAAAATACCTCTAAATACATGTAATTCTGCAGTTACTGTATTAGATTATCAATTAAAGTACCTGTAAGTTTTTGACTTTTCTGGTTACTGTATGAAATTATGTAATTATCTTTAAAAGCATCCCTAAATACATGTAGTTTCTTGATTACTAAACAATGTATTTGTGAAAGTACCTGTAAATATGTGTATTTTTCTGGTTACTGTATCAAATTATATAATTATCTTTAAAAGTACCTGTAAATACGTGTATTTTTCTGGTTACTGCATCAACCTATTTATAAAAGTATCTGTAAGAATATGTACTTTTCTGGTTACTGTATCAAAGTTTGTTTTTCACAAGCTGTCCATCCTATATGCAGTCAATACTAATTAGCTGTGATCTTTTCTCATACTTATGTATTTGATCAATAGTTAATTCCATGTTTATTTTTTACATGTTAAAGATCTGTCATATGATTTCATTTTTAGGCTTTCTGGTCTTATTTTTTTTGGTAGAATTTGATGTAAGCTTCAATTAGAATAAGATCTGCTTGTTCCTTAGATGCTGTAAACCTTTTTTCATGCATTCAGTTTTTATGTATGGATAAAAATCATCATCTTCATAACCGGCATTAACTTCTGATCAATGCAAGCTAGTGTAAATCAAAACATAAAAACCAAACTCATTAAATATACTGTTTATACATATCCATAGCTGGATATCCACATATTTAATGTTTTAACATTTTAGTTTCGAAAAAGAAGCATTAAATATGTTTAAAAGAAATACTTGTACATTTTAAGCAGGATGATAACAATAGTAGTTTTATAGGTTGTTTCAAAATATATTAATATTTTTAATTTGTAGTAAGCAACTGCAAAGTTTACTTATGCTGAATTTGTTTTATATAGTATTTTTTTTTCTAATGTTCATTGAAGGGGAAGAACTTTTAGCATTTGAAGAAGAGAGAAGTTCTGTTGCAGACTTAGATTATTCCAAAGTAATTTTCAACCCCTATTCTTCCCTCTCTATTGAACAACAAAGACAGCAACTTCCCATTTTTCAGGTAAATTTATTCTGGCACTTACAAATAAAAAGCTTGTTAACAGAAACATTAAAACTGTAATTGTTATTGCATTTTTTGAATCACTTGTTTTCAAAATGTTATAAATCTTACTGTATAGTTCACTTTGATGGACTGTGGTATAAAACTTTTAGAATGTGTATCCCACATATTAATGGTTTGTGTGATAAAATGTTTAAAAACCCAACTCACACTTGTGAATCATGAGATAAAATGTTAGTGACTTCTGTCAAGAACTTGTTCAAATTAAATTGAAGTGGTATGATGGAGTTAAAGATTCTGTTAGGTAAGAACCTGAAACGTGCAATAATCATGTTATTTTCTATGAGGTAAAGACTGAAAACATGCAATAATAAAATTACATAAAAAACAAAGAAATAAATAGGAAGAAGACAGTGGAAAGAACAATACCAGATTTAATGGCCTGGCTTGGCCAGGTGGTTGAGGCACTTGACTCGTAATCTGAGTGATGTTTGTTTCAAATCCCTGTTACACCAAACATGCTTGCCCTTTCAGCCGTCAGGGTGATATAATGTGATGGTCAACCTCATTATTCATTGGTAAAAGAGTAGCCCAAGAGTTGGCAGTGGGAGGTGATGACTACCTGCCTTCACTCTTGTCTTACACTGCAAAATTAGGGACAGCTAGTGCAGATAGCCCTCATTTAGCTTTGTGCAAAGTTGAAAACAAACCAAACCAGATTTAATTCTTAGTAAAGCCAAAGAACAAATTAAAAGTTACGGCATAATTGTTTTTTTTTTCAACTACACGTTAAAGGTTGAAATGATTTTAACCAGTGAAGAATAAATCTTTACAGTCTTTATTTCATGCACATTGGTAACTTGTATGTATTCATACCAATATATAAACTATTTTGTAAATAACTTTGTTGTATGTTCATTGGCTGTAACATTTAACTTGCAAGATTAAAGCTGTATATTTAATAATCTCCTACTAAAACACAGTGGGAATACCAGTAGCTTCTGTAGCACTACAGTATTGTATTTAATGTATAAGTCAAGATACCAAACAGTTTTTTTCACAGTTATTTTCCATTTACAAATAAGCACATTACACAAATTTATGTGTAATATAAATAGTCAAAAATCAGTCAGTATCTCTGGAAAATAGTGTTTGTGTAATTTTTTCATTGCCTCACATTTTTGTCTTAACTTTTTCTCTACAGGCTCAGTTGAATTGGCTTTTTACTCATTTAAAGTCATTATAGTGTTGATATTACTAACTTTTAATATAGTTTCTGTATCTTTACAAAATTGCACAGGTTTTCAGTAAATATTACATGTCTTTTTCATATTTAAAAAAAAACAGTTGTTTGTAATAATCTAGAATAGATGTGCCCATAAATGTATCAAGCCATATCTTTTTATTAGTCCAGGTGTAAAGTGATTTTCATGTCAAAATTAAAATACTTTTCTTCATCTTAAAAGTCTTAAATTTCATTTTTTAATCTCTAAAACTTCCTAAATATATTTCAAATGTGTGTTTTGAGTAAAAGTTTATATTTTATTTTCTCTAGCTCTATACAAGGTTGGTCAAATTGACCAACCTCATATCCACAGAACATAAATTGAGATAAATCTAAATTACCCTCTTTTGTTCTGAAATGTATGAAATATTTATATTTTATGAAATGTATTAAACCTAAATGCAATGAAATTTTTCTATTATAATAAGAATAATCTTTCATGTATACATATTAGCCAGTAATATTGACATTATTATTATGCTTCAAAATGTTTCATCATGATTTTGCTTTTAGTATTTTACTTTAATAATATGTTTTCTTTTAATTGCACTTTTTTGTAGTACAGAATCCATGTTAATTTTTCTATTCATTCACTCTATTTTATGTATTCTATTTAATAACTGACAATAGTTATCAGCCATGAAGGAGTAATATGGTTTACTAGTTACCTACAAACTGTAGTGTAGAAATATAATGTGTATCTGCTAAAAATTTTGATAAATTGCATTTTTAACCATTAAATCCAGGTAGGTAAATGTTTTAACATTCATCACTAACATAAACACATTTTCTATGTCCACTTGTGGACTAACTAAATTTCAATTCCAAGATTTATTGTGCTACCTATACTTATTTTTTGTTTATATTTTCATTTTATTGTCATATTACGAGTTATGAAGTAATTGAATAGATAACCTACTTATTTTTCAGATGATTGATGGTGGTTCTTGTACTTACTTGTTAGTCTTCCTGGCAAGTTATGATAATTACCATTATACTACAGAAAGTCCTTTCTGACTTCTCTTACTGTAGTTTCTCTCTTAACATTGCAGACTGGATGTCAACATTGGTTTTATGCTGTTCTGTTTTACCTTCAATTTCTTTTATGAATTTTACTACATTTATTTTTACCTTTTTACTGGATGTTTGGGAAGTTCTTATTACAATTTTACTACATGTCTTTTACACCTTTTATTACTTTACTTTTTGAAAATAGCCATAATGACACATAACCCAGAACCAGAACTGGAAAGGCTAACTTCAGGTGACTGATGGTGGTTCTTGTACTTACCTGTTAGTATTCCTGGTGGGTTATGTTAATTACCATTATGTTACAGAAAGTCTTTTACAACTCTCTTAACATTGCAGACTAGATGTCAACATTGGTTTTGTGCTATTGATGTTTTTCAATGCTGTTTTACCTTCATTTCCTTTTATGAATTTAACTGCATTTACTTTATTTTTACCTTTTTACTGGATCTTTGGTGCAGATAGCCTAGCTGCTTTGTGCCATAAAACACTAAATCAACCAACCAACCTACTTATTTCTATGTTTTCGGTTTTCAAGATCTCTTGTCTTTTGTTTCTGTTTTTAAGTTTATGTTTAGAACATTGACAGTTTAAAACTTAATGAAAACTGTTTTTAAATTTTAGATACATTTTTGTCTGGTATGATAAAATTTGTTTTATGCAAAATATAAAGCACGTACTAACTAATATTTAAAACATTTGCAGGACTTTAGTTTATCGTATTCATAATACTCAGAGAAGTGTTTTCATTTTATTCAGTATTTTGTATAAATATTCAATAATTTATTTTCATGAAAACAGAAGATTTTATATTACTTAAGATAACATGATGTCAGATGTAAGCCTAAATAAGATATGTCTAACACAGTTTCTCTGCTCATTTTAATATAAGATAAAAGTTAATGATTTTTATGATCTGTAAAGATAAGACAAACACTTTCTTTCTCTTTATAGTACAGAAACCACTTACTCTATCTGTTGGAATGCTTCCAAACACTGGTTATTGTTGGAGAAACAAGCTGTGGAAAGAGCACTCAAGTACCACAGGTACTGTACCTTATAAACTGTTGAGTGTAATCAAGCATTTTTAAAATGTAATAGTTTTGTAAGTTGCTGGTTATTTTGTAACAAAATGATGAATATTTGCTGACTCTCAATGGATCTGACATTGTAGCATAAACATTAAACTAGAAGGTAAGAAGGATCTTTAAGAAAGGTAAAGTTTGCTTGTCAAGCACATTTCTAAACTATGTTCCAAGAAAAACAGAATGTTGTCACATGTTTCTTTTTTCCTACATCTTATAAAAGTTATTTTTTGATATTATATATATATATATGTGTGTGTATGTATGTATGCAAGATGAATATAAAATTAGGAATTTAAAAACCTGCAAATAGACATGATAAAAAAGTAAAGAAATAAGGATGTTGATTGTGTAGACATTATTCACTTAAGCTTTATTATATAAATCCTTATTTTTCCTCCATGCTGTTACTTGGAATTGCATTTTATGGAATCAGAATAAGTTTTGTAGTTTGAATAAATTATGTCTACAGTATCTCCATCTTTGTTTATATATTATATGAAATTGTGTCTGCAGTATCTCCATCTTTGTTTATATATGATTCCTATTTGTTTTAATTTCCCAAGTTTCTGTTGATCTTGTTTGCTGGCTTTTTTATGTTGAAAAAAATGGTTATTTAATATGGTAGCTAACTTTACACATTTTAATGATAATAGCCATAGCTAGTAGCTAGATGGTATGGTTATTTTCTGACTTGTTGACTATTTGATCACTTTAGTTCAAGGTGTAAAATGTTAAGCTGCAGCTGGAGCTTGTCTTGGAGAGTTGTTTGAGAATTTAGTGAAGATTTATAGTTTCTGTGTGACTGAATTATCTGTGGTTCATTATGATTCAAACCATTTACAGATTTGAATCTTAACAGATGAACTGTATTGATCTTTACAGGGCACAATTTTTGTAAACACATCTCAAGGTGGGTTCCTTTACATGTTTAAGAATGAGCTGATAGGCTGATTGGACTTATGGAATTAGTTCAATAGGAGAAGATAGTTTTTATCAAATGGGTGGTTTACATTTAACTAGGGTAAAATCTAGGATTAGACAGTATGGAAGACCAGAATAAACTAAATACAAAGAGAAATAAAACAGAAAAAGAAGTTTAGCATAAGAGATAAGTTTAGAAGTAATTTTAAGGATAGGCTTAATTGCTAATACCATAGTGCTAGAAGTATAAGAAATAAAACAGATGACTTAGGGTGCTGGTAGAAATGAAGAATCTTGATATAATTGGAATAAATGTAGATGATTTTGATAACAGGGTTATTTAATAGAGTTTAGAGTACTGTTGAAGTTAAGGATAATATAGGAAAGGGATTTAGGTTTCTGTTACCAAATAAAAGGGAAAAGGATTTCAGTTGGAATTTGTTTCAGACCACCAAATAATACTAATGAAATTAGTAAGAAACTTAACAGTGTGTCCATGAGTCGTGAGGTTTTTGGAAATTTTTCAGGATGGCTTTCTTCACGTACTAGAAACAATGATATTTTTTAAATTATTGTTAACCTCTAATTTAGAAATTGTTGAGAGGTTGGAAACTGGAGAACATCTGAGTGCAAGAGATCAGTGTTGTATTAAGTTTGATATTTTGCTGTGTACGTATTGAGTTTAGAACTAATTATACTTTGGTTACAAGTTTTGAAGGGATGCAACATGAATTATCTGTTGTGAATAGGGCAGCTGAGGTATTTGGATACAATGAAAAAATGTTTAAAAATAAATTTTCGAATATTTCAGTTAAACATATTCCTTCTAGAAAGAACAGGAGTGTCTGCAAGAAAAAAACCACGTCAACTCATAAAGTCTGTAGGAGAGAAATTTAAATTTAATAGTATGGTACGAGATTCAGAAGATAAAAAAAATCAAGAAGTTGGTCACATGGGAAGTTAGAACATCAAAAAGGATGTATGAAAAAGGTTTGGCTGAAATTGTAAAAATTAACAATGAGGATTTCTTTAATTGCATTAAAGGTAAACAAAATAAGAACTGGGGTAAGAACTTTGAGGGATGATAAAGAAAGGCTTGTATCTCATGATTATGAGATGGCTGGGTTATTACATTTTGCATTTTCTTCAGTTTTTTACTAACAAAGTTTTAAGCAGTGTTCTACATCTTGAATAGTTAATGAATGGAAACATGGTTGAACAATATTATTGTATTAATTCTGGGTTTGTTAAGAAAAAATTAGAAAATATAAAAAATGATAAGGTTTCTGGACCAGATAATGTTTCCCCAAGGGTTTTTAAGGAGGTTAATGATTGGATATGTGAGCCACTTAGTAGTTTTTGTTGTAAGTTCTGGTATTGTGGGCAGGTGCCAAAGGATTAGAAGATAGCTAATGTCAATCGTTTTGAGGAGGTAATAAAAATTGTCTCAGTAATTATAGGCCTATTTTTCTTACATCAGTTCTGGAAAAAGTTTTGGAAAGTCTGACACAATATGCATTGCAAAGTAGTTTAATAAAGCTTAGAATTTTATTGGCTAGTCAGAATGGTTTCACTGAGGGAAAATCTTGTGTTACCAGTCTTTTGGCATTTTTGATAAGATTACTGCTTATGTAGATGAATATGAGGGTGTATCCAGATTCCCATAAAGCATTTGTCAACATGCCACATAAAAGGCTTGAAAAAAATCAAATTTTTAGGTGTATAGGATAAGTTCGATAATTGGATAGAAGAGTGGCTAGGTAGAAGAAAGCAAAGAGTTCAGTCAAACTGGTTTAATGTTACACGTGGATTACCTCGGGGTTCAATCTTAGGACCTTTCCACTTTTTGATTTACATCTATGTTATAGATGAAAGAATGGTTAGTAATTTACTTAAATCTGCTGATGGTTGTTGCTAGCTGTGAAGTAGATGCTTCACATTTACAAAAGGATTTAGATCATTTTGTGAGTTGGATGAATAAATGGCAGATGGGCTTTAATTATGATAAATGCAAGGTAATGGACCTAAATTACCATAATTGGAATTATAAGTATAATTTGTATGGTAAGAACTTCAACAGTGTCATGAAAGTAAGGGATCTTGGTGTAATAGTTGATCAGTCTCTTGTCATTCAAGCAGTGTGCTATTGCTAGTTGTAGGACATGCAGATTTAAGATTTTATCTATAGAAATATCAAATACATTTTTAAGGGGTTATAATTTAATTGTTAAGTCACTAGTTAGGTCATATTTAGGGTATTGTGTTCAGTCTTGGGCTCTGTACCTTAAGAAGGACATTGAATTGTTGTAAAGGGTTCAGAGAAAGGTTACTAGAATGGTGTTTGAGATGTAGGAGCTGTTGCATGAGGAAAGATTAAGATCTTTGAAATTGTTTTCTCTAGGAAAAAGAAGAATTGGGATATGATTGAGGAATTTAAGATTGTAAAGGGAATGGATAGTGTTGATGCATTTTCTATTTTAATACTTAACAGTAACAATAGTAGGACTAAGTAGTTTTATTTTCCTGACAGGTTGGTTGGCCTCTGGAATGGGTAGGATTCAGATATTGCAGAGGCAGTAAATATAAGTGAGTTTAAGAAAAGCTTCGTAACTATATATGAATGATAAGCACTGGACTTGTGATTTCTATTTTATATTTAACTTATTTATTTGATAGTTTTAGTTTATTTTAGTGGATGAGATGGCCAAGATGGACTAATAGGTCCTTTGTTGTCCCAATTAAATATTATGTTAACATTCAGCCTCAGATAAACTTTATCCTCTTCAGATGATTTGTTTTGATTTGATATGTGTGGAATATTTTCATGTTTTTTTTTTAAGAAATAGTATAATCCCGATATATGTTGTGACATATCATCTATCATCTTTGGAAATTAGTTAACTGTTGTCATACAAATATAATTTTCTGTATGTGTCATGAGGTTTTACTTAGTACATTCAAAATTTCATTAATGTACTTTTATCATGATAGACAACTTTGGTATCAAAATATAACTAGTAATCCAAATGTTAATAGGATACAAGTTTTAAATTCTTACAGTTATAAGGTATAATTCAAAAACAAAAATTCCCTAGTATGAGAATTGTGGCCATTGCTCTCTAAGCATCCTTTCTTTTTTAATTTATTTATCACTTCTCCAAGAACTATAAAATTTAACATAAATTATTCATTATAATAATCTTATTATCCAAGCAAAGAATATTTGTATAGCTTCCAATCATATGTGGTTACAGAGCAATAAGCTATAAAATCAGGCTCTGCTTACCACACCCACCTGTTACATCTTCTGTTTCACAAATTGCTAATAATTCTTTATTATGCTTAGTACTATATTATTTATAACTAATAGAAAGTCAGAGTTTTAATATTTCAAATAGTGTATTAAATCAAATTCTTTTCTGTACATTTTTTTGCCTATGTGTCTTCCAGCTCAAACTTTATTGCCACAGGAAACACATTGATGTACTTTGTTGAATTTGTTACAACTTTTGTCACATAGTTATAAAACCAGAAAAATTATGATAGTTATAGGCATTGTCTGATTTTTATTTGCTATTACTCTGTGTGCTTTGGCGTGTTATTTACTTAAATAAAAATCCTATTGCAGTACTGTTATTAGTTTAAAAAAGTAGGTATCCATCACAGTTTATAAGTCATCATTTTCTTTTATCTGTGACTGATTCACCCATGTGTGAACTTTGTGACACTTAAATTACAATAGTCCAGCTTTTACAGTCATACAATTGTTATAACTGTGAGCAATGGCATAATTTTAGACATGTCTTTTCTGTGGGTTTACCCTTGACATTGGACAGTGTCATTGACAATGGGGTCACTGTTCAACTTCTTTGTGTTTTTAACTATTTACAAGCCATTGACCTTTTTAATTTATTTGATCTTTTATCTAATTTTGGATGTTGTCTTGTTTTAATTCAATTGATTTTTAAATTTTATAATAATTTTACTTTTACAAATTTTGAGGTTGTTTGGCACAGATAGCCTAATTGCTTTGCTCCAGTTACTTACCAAACAACTAATATGCAAAATTGATTTACCTAGTTTTGTTGTTTTTAATCAAATGGCATCATATTGTATAAAGTATTTATATGTAACAAATATTATATGTACATTAAAGGTTTTCTTGCAGTGTGACTGTTTTCTACAAGATATTTTCATTATTACATGGAATGAATCATTTACAGTTATTACATTTGTTTCCAGCTACACAGCCTAAAGGAGATTGTAAATAATTTCTACAACAATGTATTTATTTATTTTTAATTTAACTATATTTTACAAAAATGTTAAGTAATAATTTTTGGATATACTTAATAGTACCTGTTGGAAGCGGGGTGGTCCAGTAATGGAAAACAGATTGGTGTAACAGAACCCCGTCGTTTATCAGCAACAACAGTAAGTGCTACATTATATAAAAATGTTTTATGAAGAAGAGCTGATTTTGAGAAAAACCAAGTAGAATAATAACCAGTTTGTTTATGACATTAAATTTTCCAGGATCAAAAAGTACAAATATTGCAACAAAGAAACATGATAGTCCAAGTACTTGTCAAAGTACTTGTACAGTATGTTAATGTAACTTTTTGTTTTGGTCTTTTAAGTTGTCACCAGTTGTTGGAAACAGCTAGTGGCTTTAGCCACAGTGTATTTAAGTACATCAAAACATATAACAGGATTGTTAGTAAGCTGTAGACATTTATATAGTATTTTTTATTATACAAATTTCTTGTTGTATATCTGTCTAAATTAAGAATAGAGGAAGTGTCATCAATATTACGTCTGTTTAATTGAGTGATTTTACCAAGTAAATTGATATGATTGTTAGTAAGAAAGAAAAATTAGGCTTTTTATAGATGTGAATCTATTTCTATATGTACTAGGGATGAAACATGCTAATGTAACTGTATTCATCATTTCCATGTTTTAGTTCTTCATTCTTTAGCTGACAAATCCTTAGGCCAAATGTCTCCTTTTTCATTCAGAATGGATTAGAGTGGCTTGCTGGTTTTCTTAAGTCATTCAAAAAGCTATATTCAAGGAACAACTTGGTGGCAAATCCTTCATTGTGGATGTCTGTACATCATGAGGGGACTTCCTAGGGAAGGTTCTGTGTTTTCAGTTTACCTCCTCTGGAATCTGAACCACCCATCTACCTGCTTGCCGTGGATGGTGACGTGTGAAGGGGATGAGAGGATCCTGGTGGTTGAGAGGTCCAACCCCAACACAGTACTTAGATTGATGGCCTTGGAGTGGGGTCATTTGGCTGGTCCTGTTAAATTAAGGTCAACCAAATACCAGTGTTGAGCATTTTCAATAGGTGTTGTGAACATTATGTCTGAAGCTGGTGTTTGGTTATTGTGCTCATGAAACTCTGGCATTGCTTTAGTGTCCTTGCTTGGCATTGTAGTGTGTACCCTCATAGGATTCCATGGTGGGTGGGGTCAGTAGGCACTGAATCTTTCCCTTTCTATTATAAATACCCCAAATCTACATAAAAGTAAAATAATAAAAAACAGCTTATAGGTAAGTGATCATTTATAAATGACTCTGTTACCATGTATCTTGTACCATGTTTTAATCCTTCATTATTTACCTGATAAATCCTTAGGTCAAATGACTCCTTTTTCATTCAGAATGGATTAGAGGTGCTTGTGGGTCCTCTTAAATCAGTCAGAAAGCTATATTCTGAGGACATCTTGGTGGTAACATCTACCCTGCAACATACGAAACTCCTCTTGAGTTTGAAGGACAATGGGGACATACCCGTTGGGATCACTCCTCATACTACTATGAATTCCTTCCAAGGAGTGATCATTGAGAGGTATTTGAAAAACAACCCTAAGTTGGAGATCCTCGCTGGTTTATTCAGCCAGGGTGTTTCTGCTGTGTGCCATATCTCCACTCACAAGAATGGAATTATGTTGCCACCCAGTGTCTTAATTTTGAAATTCACATTGTCACGTCCACCTGCCTGTGCCAAGGCAGGTTATCTGAACTCTAAGGTATGGCCATAAATTCCTAATCCTCTCCAATGTTTCCAGGGTCAGCAGTTCAGACAATTGAAGGCATCATTTCGTGGTTCTTTGATGTGTGCTCATTGAGATGGCAAAGACCATGATGCTTACAAGTGTGAACTGGAGCCTCACTGTGTTAACTGTTGTGGTTCCAACCTCTCTTACTTTTGGTCTAACCCTACATGGGTGGAGGAGAAAGAGGTACAGCATCTAAAAGCATTTAATAACGTTTCTCATCCAGCAGCTTGAAAGTTGTTGTCCTTTACTCCACCATGAACATGTGTTGCTGCACTGCATTTCAATGCTGCAGTGGGAGTACCAACAGATCTTTCCATGCCTCCAACAGAGTTATTCTCCAATTATGTGAAGAGTTTTTTGCCATTTATCAATAAATGAATTGTCAAGTCAGTGTTTACTCCTGTCTCTGTCCCCACCATTCCTTCCAGTGACTGCATGGGTTTACTTCCTTCATCCCTGGCTTTGGGCATCTGTATAATGATTATTTGTTCATGTCCTCTGTTGCTGGAATATCCATCTACTGACAGAGACCTGCTCACCAAACTTAGGGCAGCATCTATAGAAGTTGACAGACCTCTTTCTAATAAAGAAAAGCAGCATGGTTGTAAATCAAAGGGTTCTCTACCCAGTTCTCTTACACCTAAGTAAAAATGACTATTTCTAGCACTTGTGTTTCTTCCCTTGCCTTCTTGGCCATCAAGTCGCAGGCAGAATGATTGCCCCTTTCTTTTTGGGTTGATCTCTCTTCAACTATAATCACTCATTTACACTTGTAGAACTCAAACTTGCTCTTAATCAGTCTGGCACTACATTGGTTGGACCTGATGATGTTCACTATAAGATGCTGCACCAACTTTTTTATGCCACTCTTGCTGTTCTCCTGGTTGTTTATAACCAGGTCTAGCAGAAGAATGTTTTTCCTGATGCTTGGCACCAGGCTATTATCATCCCAAGATTCATTGTAAGCATTTTACAATTGCTTTGAGCAACTGTCTCTGTAAGGTCTTAGATAGGATGGTTAATTATTCATTTTGTTTGGTTCCTCAAATCAAACCGCCTTCTCTCTGTCATCTGGTGTGGGTTTCGTCAACAGCAATCCACTGTGGACCACCTTATTCAACTTATTTCCTCTTGAGGAAGACTTCTCCCTTTAAGAAATGTTATCTTGTTTTCTTGTTCTTTGACCTTGAGAAGGTCCAAGTGAAGATATGAAAATGCATCATTTTGCTGAATCTCCACTCCTATGGGTTGTGAGTCGTTTACCCATTTTTATCCAGAACATTTTAGAGAACAAGTAATTCCAAGTCTGTGTGAGTTTGGCTCTTCCTGTTGTTTTCTACAGGACCTTGAAGTTCCTAAGGTTTTTTTTTTTTTGTATTATGTTTAGTTCTGGGCTCTTTATCTTGGGGAGGACATTAAAGTGTTGGAAAGAGTTCAGAGAAGGGCTGATAGAATGGTGCCTGGGATGAAGGGTTTGTAATATGAGGAGAGATTAAGATCTGTGAAATCTTAAAGAAAGAAAAGTTGGAGGGGATCTGATTGAGGTTTTTAAGATTATTAAGGGAATTTATAGTGCTTATGTATCTTTTTTCCTACTTAACATCAAGAATAGTAGAATTATGAGACAAATATAAATTGTGGCAGTTAATTAGGAGTCATCTTCAGCCAAGTCAGTTTTATTTCTGAAATATACATACCATCTGCTGACATGTAACTATTCCTTGATTTTCAATTTTTCCATCTAAGTATTGTCTCACTTGCTCCAGTCTTTAATATCTCACTTAAATGCTTTGGTAGATTGTTTAGGCAGAGAATTTGTGATGAAACTTTGTAGAATTGTTGGCAGCTGCCTGTTGTGGAGACACAAGTGTAGAGGACGACATTTTGAAAATCTTCCGCCTTTCGTCTTCAAGTCAGTGTGTGTGTAGGAGCTGACGGTCTTTTTATAGTGTCCTGGTGGAGAAAAATAAAATAATCATTTTATATTAACACTATTAAACCTTCACTTAACGGAGATTTCAGATTAGAGGTTAGTTACCTGTGGCTGCCATTGGTTGGATCTACAGGAAATCTCTCATCTAATCAGAAACAGTTATAATCCAATCAATCACAACATGCTCTCCACAATCCACCAGGACACTACAAAAGACTGTCAGCATTTACACACACACTGACTTGAAGACGATAGGTGTAAGACTTTCGAAACGTTGTCCTCTACACTTGTCTCCCCAACTGCCAGTTGCCGTCCATTCTGCAAAGTTTCATCACCTCACTTAAATGTCTGTAGCAGTTTTTGGCCTTATGACTCTCCACCTGTGTCAATGTGCCCTCTATCCTGGTACTATATATAAGCACCTCATTTAGATAATGTAACCACATTTTCTTGAAAAAGCATTTAGACAGTTTTCTCTGATATAGTGCAGCCCCTCATTACACTGCAGACTGTGACTTTTGGCATTGCTTTGTGGATTTCTGTACAGTTAGTTTCATAAAAAAGACACATAAAGGTGCTATTTTGGAGCATTAATTCCTGTGTTACTGTTGTCAGCTCAGAGGTTCATCAGGGTTCTCATATTCCTCTTCTGTTATACATTGAGATAGAGTAATATATATGGCCCTGCATGGGTCTTTTTTGGAGCTTTCCTTGGTTGCCTTTGAGTCTACTCCTTTCTGGATGACTTTCCTTGAAAGTCTACTCCTTCCTGGATGGTGGAAAATTTGTGGATACTACTTGGTTTTCATCCTTTATGTGATATTGACTTTTAGAGAGGTTCATATTTTGAATAACACTTGGGTTTATTAGCATACCTAAAGTAAGAATGTATTTAAATTGTTGATAACAGTCTCTTGGAACAGCTTAAAGGAATATTATTTCATGATATTAGTAGTGTGATAAGATTGTAAAATAACATTTATTCCAGATATTCTAACAACTGTTATAAAAATAAGTTTAATTATTTTCCTTTCCCTAAATTTTGATTGAGCACTAATCAAGTTTCTTAAGAAAATACATTGGTGTTTGTGCATGTAAAAGTAATTATATATAATGCTCATATTTGTACTATTTTACTCTCAGATTCTTTAAAAACTGAGTAAATAGTAATGAGTGCTATAAACTAATGTCACAGATAAATTAAAAACAAAATATTCTTAGTAAAATCAGGTGTCATAAACTGTTAACATGATATTAACCATATTTAAATTTCAAAAACACTGGTATATCATTGACACGTGTAATATTTTTCCAAGTTTTTTGCAAAACTAAATTCTTTCAGAGAAACTAAGAGCCATACAATAATGATATTATTGCTAACACTCTTTAATAAATGTTGTAAATTCTATTTACAGATAGCTAAAAGTAGCAATACTAAAAGTAATGACCATTGTTGTAAATATTAGAAAGCACACAAGTAACTTGCAAGGGCATAACATTACCGTTAACAGTAAAGAATATATACAGGTAGTCTCCTGTGACTTTACCATAAGAAAATACACACAAAACATCAAATGTAGCTCTGTCTAAAGAAGAAAATATAGGTTGAACTAGTTGTAAGAAAGAAAGATTTCTGTGTCAAGGCTTCTATCAATAGGTCATTTACCTGAAATGTTCATTATTTTCATCTTTTTCATTACAACAATTTTACAAATTTCTTTCTACGTCCTCATATCTTTCAGCAAAATTTCAACTAAAACATATGATTCAAAACTGTCTTTAAAAGCTGACATGTTCTTGAAACAATATTCAATACATCTCCTTTAAAGTTACTAAAATACTGATAATAGCAAAAACTATGGTTTTCTGTTTGATTGAAAAAATTGAAAATTCATCCATTTGTTCTTCATATTGTTCTTGTTTCACAAGCCTACAGAAGGAATGGCTATAAGTATTTTATTTAAATCTGGACAAACTAAAAAAAACTCTTGTGTAGGTCATAGGACTTTTTTATGTTGATGCTTGAAAGAGAGACGTCACTTTTTCATTGCTATTAGCAAAGTTTCTCTTCAAAGCCATTCAAGCAATTAGGTATATTGTGTCAAAGTCTATACACAGTTACTAAAAAAACTTATGTAAAGGTTGTAGGGCTGTTTTTAAGTTGATTCTTGAAAGTTGAGATTTCCACCCTCTAAAATTTTTAAGTTCATCTTTGCCACCAACATAGGTTCTTCAAAGTCATTCAAGCATCACAGAAATGAAGGAGCCATTTATGCATTGTTATATTAGTTTAAAATGTTTTGTTTTATTAGAGTAAGTAATGTGTATATTTATGACAGTGTCTCCATCTTTATTATTACTGATTATGGTTTGACAAGCAACTGGAGAAAAAAACAGCTTTGAATATTTTACTTATATCTGGACAGTAGTAATGAATACAGTATTGAGTATGTTATAGTGTAGTTTTTTTTTAAATTATTTCAGTGCCTTTGTTTTTTGCTCTGAAGAATTTTTCTGAGTCTTTCACTTTCCACCATTGAAAAAATATAGTCCTTTACTAATCTTAATTAATTGGAAATTAATTTGTAAAACTTATCATGCATTAATTAGAAACTGCTACATTGAAGATTTATCATTGTTCTTTATTGTTTCTCAAGTTTACTGTTATACTTTGCCTTTACATGGTTTTGTGTGACTATTTCATGAGGTTTCTAACAGTAGATGATTACCATAGTAGATTTCTCAAATTTTTCGTATTTTGCGTATTAATTATGTGTTAACACAAAACCACCTGGCTTAGTAAGTAATGATTGGGTGAAAAAAAAGTTTGAAAGGACTTGCTTGATGTGTGGACTTAAAATGATTGATATCATACAAACAGTGAAGAAATTACACTTAAGAAGATTGACAAGACTTTAATTTATGAATTGCTATAGAAAAAAACCTAATAAATGTATTAATGTCGTAGATCTGTGCTGGTCACTCCTCATGAATTATAGTGCAAGCTAAAACTACTTACATTATCACAGCATTCCATTTAGTCTTAAGGTCATATAGAGTAATATGTACCACAGATACATACCTTGGAATTGTGTGTAAACTAGACATATACAGCAACAACTCTAGAGATCATACAATTTGTGAATTTTTGGCATTTGGAAAAATGTGTATGTTAAGATGGAAATGATCATGGAAAGTATATTGTATGCACATTAAGGCATTTTTTTTTTCAGTACGAGTTAACTGAATGATTGAAGTAATTCATGTTTTGCTACCCTCCTGAGAAGACCACAAATAGTAACTGTCAGTGACTTGTAACAGCAACAAGTAATTGATAACAACTTTAGAACTATTGTCAGCAACATTTAGGATTAAAGTTAAAAAAGAATACTGATGATTTATACTCTTTTATATACTTATTTTATGCAGGAAGAGGCCATGAGGATACTGAATTCACTAGGGATGTGATTCGATTCACATAGTAGTTTTATGCTGAAAATTTTTGAAAGACACTATATTCATAAAGGATATGGTTTATTACTTGTAATTGTTTTATGTAGGAAATCCCTGAAAGGCACTATATTCACCAAGGATGTAGTTTGTTTCATAGGCTTTCATGCAGAAAAGCCTCTAAAGATACTATTTTCATAAAAAATGTAGTTTCATTTTCCCAGTTTTATGAAAGGAATCCTTGACAGACTATATTTATGAAAGATATTTTGTATCACAATTGTTTTATGCAGAAAAGCTGTGAGAGAGATTATATTATGTTCTTATAAGTATTAGATTTGCCCATTTTTGTGGTGAAAAATCAAATCACACCTCAAATCAAGGAAAATTACATGTAACCACTTATCATTATGTTTGGGATGCAGATTTAAGTATTTAAGACCATCTGAACTAATAAACAAACCTCTATAGTTCACAACCTAAACCTTTTTCAGAGAATTCTTTGCAGATAATTAAATCAGAAATGGTTGATGGTGGCATGCCATTAAGTAATCAAAATGTTTACTGATAGTTACACTTGCTGTCATTAATATTATCAATATGCTTTTCATGATAAAAAATCCATATAATAGGTGTGGTGTGTCTTCAGTTTTGAAGAAAAACCAAAAAGTTTTAAGACTGATAGTAATATTATAGGAGTGGTAGGTTAATAAATTCTACTTGAAAGTGAGAAATAAAACAATTTATTAATTTCTAGTAAGTAAAAAAAAAATTAATGTTTTCATTCATCCTGCTAGAGAAGACTGATCAGTAGAAGTTGTTCAATAGATGTAGTATTATCTTTTTCTTTGTATCTTAGCATTCTTTGAAATTTGAAAATGTAAAATTACAAAATAAAAGTTGGGATTAAGAATTATTTTAATGTATGTGTTATTACTTATGTGCTAATGATATGAAGCTGAATAGGTTGCCAGAAGCTAGAATTTCAAGATATAGTATAATATATTTGTATTTTTTAAAGCTTTCTAACAGAGTGGCTGAAGAAAAAGGAGTTATTTGTGGCCAAGATGTTGGATTCAGTATTCGATTTAGTGAATGCTGTGATCCTAAAGTCACAAAAATTAAGGTAATGTAATTAATGTTTTGCAAAATTTAATTTTAATCTTAAAATCTTGAGTTGATCATTCAGAAGTTGAAATGTTTTGATGGAAGTTTTGAACGAGACAATTTTTTGTTCCAGTTTCTCATGTGAAACTTGGCACATGTTTAGAGTTCAGTCTTAGTAAAAAAGAATTTATAATACTTCTTTTGTGTGTAGTTTTGTAAAACAATGAATTATAGTGTTTAGAAAGTATATTGAGTAGGTTAGAGTGTGAAAATTAATCAAAGATTATGTAGGTGTGAAGATATATGAATGTATTTGAATTTAGAATATGTGTGAAATAAAGTATGTTAATATTTTCTGAATGCTTGTGATTATGTTCAGATGTTTAGTAGCATATATATTATTTTTGTAGGGTGAATGATGGTATGTGTTTTTTTTATATTAAGAACTTTAGTATTTATTATTTAACAGTACATGACAGAAGGAACATTAGTGAGAGAAATGATGGCTGATCCTTTGTTGAATTCTTATTCTGTGATTATGGTTGACGAAGCTCACGAACGAAGTGTTTACACTGATATATTGCTGGGGCTTCTCAGGAAGATTATTCGAAAAAGACCTGACTTGCGGATTATAATTTCATCTGCCACTCTCGAAGCTGAAATACTGAGAAATTTTTTCAACACTAATGAATCAAAAAATAGGTATTCAAATGTTTAGTTGTTGGCTTCTGTTTTGGTGAAATTGTTAAGAAACATATACTTGATGTGGTTAAGATTTGGCAAGTTTTAGAAATTAATTAACATTACATTAATTCACAGATAAGAAAAAGTGAGATTCACACCTGAATATATAGTTTGTATTCAGGATGATAACACACAGCCATTATCATGTTTTCAGAAAGTAGCTAATACATGAGTCTAAATATTAATCAGTATCAAACCATGTTTTCCTTCAAATAGACCTTATAACCACAAAATCACTGTAAAAACTTGGGGAAAAAAATATAAATTATAGTTTTTTTCATTCTAGAATGACTACAATATAAAACACAAAAACACAAATGTTTATTCTAAATAGCTTAAATTTCATAACATTAAATATTTGTATATGTTTATTATTTTTGTTGTATTGACCTTCAGCCATGCCTAGCTAATAGTATAGAAGTTACAATGATATGGAACATATACATTCCTGTTACTGTAATGAGAAATATAAAACTGACTTTTGCCAGTACAAAGGTTTGTTTTAAAAGACTGAGAGGACTTTGTTATATTTGAAAATGGATGAGGAAATCAGTAAGGGGGCATTTTGAGCTGTTGAGTGGTTATTCACATGTCATATATAAAAGTTGATGTATATAAGGGATCATTTCCAAAAATTGGAAGAGATGAGCAGGAGGAGTCCACCATGTTTAATTCACTAAACATAATGACAGCTCAGCAGATAGAAAAGATAAAAGGTTTTTATTTAAATACTAGCTTTTCAATATTGGTAATTTGATTTCCTAATTTGTACAAAACTAGACTTTGTATATTGACATAACAAAAATATAATTTGAGCCAGTGCTGCCTTCATCAAACCGTATGGCTCACAAAAATTGATGTTCAGGTGTGTATTAACATTTAAGGTAAGAAATCAAATAATCTATTTTTATAAAAAAAAAAAATTGAATTGTAATCTGCCATTTAATACCAAATTTAATGATGCAAATTTATAAAATAGTAGTTCAATAATATTTTGAATGTGCATTCACGAACATGATTACATGGCCTTTCACCCATGAAAAAGTTTAAATAATGCACCTAAGAGTGCAGAACAGAAACATGTACAGAGCAATCACTGTCTTGTATCTATTTTAATTTAACTGTTTCTAACTGAGACATCTAATTCCTTTTACTGCTTAATTTGAATATCACAAGATAAACTTGTTCTATATTTTCTTATTTTGCTATTACTCAAAGTCTGCAGACACTTTAATACCTTATATATGTAAAAGTGGCTGGTATGGGTAGAGAAAGCACTATGTAGACCATATGTTTGAAGGAGAAACATTGTTTGCTCCTCTATGTAGTGCTTTATCTACCTATACCCGCCATTTTTACATATAATTTTCTTTACAAGTGGGTTTTCTCATCACCAAACACTTTAATACCTGTTTTTAACCCAGGGACCACCATCAAGAATATAGTTTCCAATGTATAAATGCAATATTAGTTATACTCATAGCATTCACTGTTGTGACTAGAAAAGTTTTTTCAGGCTTCCCCATGATTCAAGTTGCTTACGAAATTGAGCAGGTGGTTCACACTTTGAATTAAAAACAAATTGAGATTTCATTTCTATCTGTATCTACTGACAAAGCTATAATCATTTTCCTTTCATGTGTTAAAATTGGTGTATTTGTGTAGTTTCTCTTTGAAATGAATGACACTTCAGGGATAAGATTATCAGGGGAGATGGTCTCTCTGTCTCTTTGAGCTTATGGTTCAGCATGTGAGGGGAGATAGTCTCTTTCTTTGTGCTTGTTTGTGTATATTAGCTAGTTCATCATCCTGAATTTGTGGACCCTTATACACTTAAACAAAAGTATTTTGACAATAAGACAACCATATTATGTTTGTTTGGACAACTGCTGTTTGTATCCAGGCATTTCAAGAACACAGGACCTCTTTTCCTAAATTGACATTTCAGCATTGGTGGTATATTGTATCTGCCAAAGATAGGTCTGTGGCAGAGAGTACTCTTGCCTGAACAATCACTAGTTAACCACAAATTACTCCTGTCATCACAAACTGTTAATATGCTTGTAGGAAACATTAGTATTTTGATGGATATGACCTTATTCCTGGTATTCATCTCAGTTGAAATTGGACACTGACAACTCTTGAGTGAAGAACATGACTGGGAGGATTTTGTTGTTAGGCCATTGCTTTGATTTACTCCTTTTTTGTATAAATTAGACACTTTATGTGAACCTTAAGGTAGTGATTAGTATTGAAAGAAAGTGTTTATCTCTTCTAAGCTTGCTTGCTGTAATGATACCATTTATGTCTTGTCAGAATAAAATTAACTATTCTCTACAATATTGTTTGTAACAAACAGCATTCTTCATCCACAGCAGTACCATTCTTACCAACTGAATATATCAAAACCAAAACATCAAACAAAATTAGTCTGTTAAATCACATGAAAAATACAGGTCATAGGAGGTTGTAAGTAGTATTTGAAACATATTTTCCATCAAGATACTTTTTTATATTTGTATTATGTTTTAAAGAAAATGGTCATTAGTTATATGAAACAAAAATTGGTTTTATGGGAATTAATTTGATATCAAACTATATACACTGCTGGCCAAACTCTTAAGGCCAATGAACATAAAGAAAAAATATGCATTTTGTATTGTTAGACTCAACCACTTATTTGAGTAGAGCTTCAAAAGATGAAAATAAAAATAGAACTTTTTCAGCATTTAATAGGGAAAATGTGAACACTATGAAATTAACCTAAATACTAGCTGGTCAAAAGTTTAAGATTATACCAAAAAGAAGTCCTAAACAGGATAGGAAATGCACAACAAGAGATCTCAGTAGTGAGTTGCACGGCTGTCATTGCAAATAACTTCGAACCTTCGCTTTGGCATGGTCGATATTAGTGTTTGTAGAAGGCTGGCTGAAATGTTATTTGAAGTGGTGAAGATGGCTTCACGAAGATCATGCACTGTTTGGAATTGATGTTCATTTCTATAAACTTCCCTTGCCATCGGCCCCCAAACATTTTCAGTGGGGTTCAGTTTGGATGAACACACTGGATGGTCCAAAAGAATCACGTTATTCGCCATGAAAAAGTCCTTTGTCCTGCGGGCATTGTGGACTGCAGCATTGTCCTGCTGAAAGATCCAGTCATTTTCACACAAGCGAGGACCTTCAGTCAGTAAGGATGCTCTCTCCAACATGCCAGTGTAGCCAGCTGCTGTTTGATGCCCCTGTATAACCTGAAGCTCCATTGTTCCATGGAAGGAAAAAGCACCTCAGATCATGATGGAACCTCCTCCACTGTGTCATGTAGAAAATGTCTCCAGTGGAATATTCTTATCGCGCCAGTAATGTTGGAAGCCATCTGGACCATCAAGGTTAAATTTTTTTTCATCAGAGAACAAAACCTTTTTCCACTTTTCTATGTCCCATGTTTGGTGCTTCTCAGCAAAGTTTAACTGAGCTATTTCGTAGTGTGGAAGGAGGTGTGGCCTTTGAAGACATTTGCAATTTTTAAAATCTTTCTCTCATAGATGCCATCTTATTGTTCTTGAGCTGCATTCTGCATCCGTAAGGGCCTTAATCTGGTTTGACGAAAGGCTGGAGTCCTGCTGGACAACCCGTCGAATCCTCCTGCTCAATGCCGGCGAGATATTCTTGGGCCAACCACTTGAAATTCTTGTTCCTTATCTCTCAGGATCTTTTACGAAATTTCCAACAGCAGTTTTACTATGCTCAATCTCACCAGCGATGGCACGTTGAGAGAGACCTTGCTTTTGCAGCTCGACAATTTTGCCACGTTCAAACTCTGTCAATGTTTTAGCCTTTGCCATGTTTTTACCCAGTACAATACAGGAGATGTCAGTGGGAGATGTTGACAACACTAATGCTTGAATACAAATGACTAAATTTTGTTACGTGTTTACCGATTAATGCTTTGTTTCAGTATGGTCTTAAATTTTTGACCAGCTAGTATTTAGGCTAATTTCATAGCATTCACATTTCCCCTATTAAATGTTAAAAAGTTTGTTTTTTTTATTTTCTTATTTTCATCTTTCAAAGCTCTACTCAAATAAGTGGTTGAGTCTAACAATGCGAAATGCATATTTTTTTTTTATGTTCATTGGCCTTAAGATTTTGGCCAGCAGTGTGTGTGTGTGTGTATATACTGTTTGAAGTTAATAGAAGTGAAGTGATTGTGGCAGTATGACAGTAAATAAAAACTTAAATCATGTTCACATGTTAAAAAACAAACTTGTGATTGTAAACATAAGTCACTTATACTGGCAAAACCTGTTGTATTAGGTGTTGAAGTAGACGTCTTAGTATTAGGTTGTATTAGGTGTTGAAGTAGAAGTCTTAGTATTAGGTTGTATTAGGTGTTGAAGTAGAAGTCTTAGTATTAGGTTGTATTAGGTATTGAACATTTTTAGTGTTCATGTGGACACTAAGCAAAAGTCTTAGTATTAGGTGTTGAAGTAGAAGTCTTAGTATTAGGTTGTATTAGGTGTTGAAGTAGAAGTCTTAGTACCCCTTATTCTATTCAAAAACTACTAATTATGTTAAATTGAACTTAAAATGTTGCATTGGGTTTTAATTTTCATTATTGGTACTTATATGCGTGGCATTGCCTTGTGGTTAGGATGTTCAACTTGCAACCTGCGGGCCACAAGTTTGAATCCCATCACCAAACATACTTGCTCTTTTAGTTGTGGAGATGCTTTAATGTACTGATCAGTCCCACTTTTTTTTGGGAAAATAGTAACCCCAAGGTAAAGAATGAGTGGTGTTCACTAGCTACCATCACTCCAGTATATTATTTCTAAATTAGAGACATTTTGACAAGTAACCCTTGTGTAGCTTTGTCCAAAATTCCAAAAATAAACTTATTACTTAGTAAGTTTAAGGTTTATAAGAACATTACTAACTTCAGGTGACAAACTTTCATAATAAACATCCAGAGTAATCTTATTATAGATACAACTTTGAAAAACAAAACATAAGTAATAAAGAAGAAAAATAAAAATGAAAAACAGTAGTCTGATCTATTATTAATTTAACTGCATTTGAGTTTAAAGTATTTTCAATAAAATTTAACAGTGAATATCTTATGTATTTAATATTAATGGAAGTTTTCTAAGGAATTGCTGGAGCAGCAGCAGGTTTATTTTATTCATTTAATTTTTATTATATTTCTTGTCCTAGATTGAACCTTAGGCCTCACACATTAGTCAAGTTCTGTACTTATTGAGCTAAAGGGCTAACACCTAGTGCTTGCTAATGTAGCAGTCTTTAACAACTCAAACTACTGTAGGTGATTTTACCTAAAGAATTGTAGAAATGTTTGAATGTATGTTCAAATATAACTTAGTCTAGTAGTAACAGTACTAGTTTCTTTAAATCTCCAGAAATAGAATGTGAACACACACTCAGCATATTGGGCATCACAATATACCTTTTACCCAAGAATGTTTTTGGTAAATTCTCTATACTACAGTTAATGATGAATAAAAAACTTTAATGAAAGTCTGCTTGTACTAAAAGCATTAACTGATAGTTTTTTTTAATACCCTTTATTATGTTTTTCAAATATATACTTCAGTTAAATAAAAACAATATGGAATTACATATGAATTTAATGGTAATCTTTTTCTGTTTCTTTCTGAGACCTTATATTGCATGAATACCATAGATCCATTTATGTTTATAGATAAATACTAGCAGAAAGCTATAGATGCATTAATTATTTACATTAGATTCTGTTCTGGACATTTTTTTAAACCTTACCTTCTATATTAAAATATTTGTTCAAGGTAAAATCAGAAAAACTTTAAATGTCCCTAATCCAAGACTAGTTTTGTACTATGTCACCAAAATACTTTGTGTTGATTGTAAAATTAAATTTGACCAAGGATTTATTCTATGTACAGTAGTGCTTAAAATACTTACTATTCTGAAAAACTTTAGTATTCTAAGAATAATGTATATGTTGCTATTTGTTGTAGTTCGAAGGACACAGCAACCATAATTAGTATAGAAGGTCGTAACTTTCCTGTGGATATTCATTACGTCTGTGAACCAGTTCCTAATTATGTTCAAGCATGTGTGGACACTGTTATTAAAATTCACAGATTTGAGCCAGGTGGGGGAATTTTGGTTTTTCTTACAGGGCAAGAAGAAGTGGAACATGTTGTGCGATTGCTAATGTAAGTGCACTTATCATTAAGATCTTTTATTTTTCTTGTTCATTTCTATATGCATGTAAATAAAATATTAATAGTTGTTTAGAAATTCGTCCATATGTATTGGCAACAATATCAAGAATTTTTCTCATTTTTAAAAAAACAAACAACGAAACTTTGAACTTCTGTCTAAATAATAGTGTTTAATAATTATGTATGATGAAATTATTAAAGTTTTTATGAACAATTTAAAACTTTTTGGAAGGTTGAGAGAGATGTACATTTAGTAGATCAGTATTAAAATTATTAAAATGTGTGATGCAATTTTTTATAAAATTTGTTTTGAGGTTTAGAATTGTCATGGTTATTCTGAGACATTAGTTAAAATGCATTAATATCTTAACTCAGAAATTTCAAAGTTTAGTGTCATGGAAAGTTCAGCACAAAATAACATAGAAATGTTTAATTGATTTCATATAAGGTGGTGTTTATATAACCATTATTAAGATATTAAAATATATTTTTTTGTTCCGAGTGAAAAAAAAAATTTATAACAGGATTTTTAGTGCAGATAAAACTTATGATGAGTGTTTTCAACTACAGTTATTATGTATTAAAGTTAATTATGGTTCTAGACAGAGACAGTGATTGTATTTGTATTGCTGATGAACTATGATTGTTTTCTCAAATGTCCTTAAAATTTCAGTAATTATGCCAGAACTTTAAAGAACCATTCAACAGAAAGAAAGCTTCTGATACTTCCACTGTATGCTGCTCTACCCACCACAGATCAGGTAGTATGTTTTCTAATGCAAATAAACTTTGATAAGCTGCAGTAGTTTTTCTTCTCAGGTTGATATTTTCAGTACAAAGTGGGCTAATTTAACCCACCTTAGAAGTGTGAAACTATACTATAACTAAAGTCACTACGTGTATCTTTACAGGATTTGGCAATATATGTTAATTAGGGTGAAAAATGTTTTTATATAACTGAGGATAAAAATATTTCTTTTTATCTTAGTTTTCATATTTACATAACTTTTATAACCTTCTACATGAATATTAAAAGCTGTTTTCAGTAAAAGTTTATATTTTGTTATTTTGTCTATGACTAATTGTAGCAAAATCGTCGACGTGCAATGAAATATTAAGATATATTCAATAAAATGAGTAATACTTTTTTCTTCTTTGAATACATCATTTATTACCAGATCTTCAAACTGCTTATCTTCACCACTTCAGCTGTTAACTTTTTTACATTTGTTTCTTTGAATTAAATTGTTTTGTTGCTGGACATTGTTGTGGAGAGGTTATTACCCTGTGAAAAATAATAAGACACAGTGTGAGAGCCAATGTCTATTACCCCTTCTGTCTGCACACAGATAAAGTTAATTAATCAATCCAGTTACACACAGTTTGAGCTTGGGATTTTAAGCTTATAAAGTTTTGAATTTTATTTTTGTTACCTAACATAAGAACTCACATTTTTCACATTTTTATTACTTTTTAAGACACATAACAATGAATAAAAAATACTCATAAGCATAAATAAATTTAACTTTTACTTTTGGTGTTGTGGTCTGTTTGCCCTTGGATATTGTGTTTTGTTAATCCTACCCTTTCCTCACTGTTGTCTAAATATAATTTGTATATATGTAAAGTATGAGTTTTAAAACACAAAACATGTATAAGGCACTAGAATAGAATGCCCCAAAACTACTATAATTTAGCTGTTTTTCTAACTAAGCTATAAGTATGTAAAAACAATTCTATTCCAGTGTTCTTTACATATGTTAAAGTGCTCTGGATAGCTGTGATCTTTAACTCCCAAATAAAATAAATGGTCTTCATATTCCTGTACATTATGATATACTCTTTCTATTGGTTATAAACATGCCTATTAAACAAGTAGATGCAGGAGTGAAATTCTGCTGGTACTCACCAGTACTGAGTACTGGAACTTATTTTTTAAGGCAATACCAATACTCTAGAACTAGGACCTATTTTTTAACACAGTAGTTTAGTACTGGGACTTGTTTGAGTTGCTTTGTTGCTTATTATGTTTACACGTAGGTATTTTATTTTTCAAGAACAGGTCCACTTTACCCAGCTGAGTTCCCTCCACCTTGTTTTTGAGACTCACAAGTAGACGAGGTCTTGACACTTTGCTTGGAACCTGGTTTAACAAATTTATTGTTATCTTACAAGAAACACATTTACAAGCTTAGGTTTAATGGCTCTTGTTGCATAGTTTGAAAACCAGAAAAATTGATAGTCATAGGACATTGTCTGCTTTTAACTCATTAATATTTGTAATTTTTGGTGCCTTATTTAATTAAATAAATATTATTTTGTGCACTAATATTAGTAGTATAAAAAAAAGTAGGGTAAATTGTATATGTAAAAACGGCTGGTTTGGGTTGAGAAAATTTTTATGTATAGAAGTGAACAACGTTTCGATCTACTTCGATCATCATCAGGTCCACAAAGAAAGAAAGAGATAACTGACCGATAGCTGACCACATGTTTGAAGGGGGTTGTGTAACTGAGTTTAGGAATCTAGAGGGTGTACTTAGATGTTTGATTATATTTATTAATATAGGTATAAAGGTGTTCTTTTGTATTGGTTTATTTTGGGCTTGAGTTGTTGTATACGTGAGACTTCTTTACTTTTGCGTTTGTTTGTTTTTGTATTTAGTATTTGGGTGTTTTCTATGGTTATGCTGTTTATATTTAATTTGCAATGTTCTAAAATGTGTGAAGGTGACTTTTTGTGTTCTTTGAATCTGGTTTCCATTCTTCTACTTGTTTCTCCAATATAGAAGTCGTGGCAGTTATCACATTGTATTTTATAAATAATGTTGGTGTGGTGTTTGTCAGTGTAGTTTTTTCACAGTATAGACCTTAGTTTTGTGCCAGTTAATACCAAATTTATTCAAAAACCAGGCACAAAATTATGTGCAACTCTCAGTATATAAGAGATGATGTACAAGTAAAAGCGTGCAATAGGGATGTAGAATTATTTTACCACAAGGAACAGGACAGTTTTCTTTTTATCAAAATAAAAAAAAGTTGAAAGAATGCTTTTTTTGTTATTAGTAATTATAAACCTTCTGGATATTTTGAACAATTCTCAATTTGGTGTAAACTAGAAAATACTATAGTAGATATATATATATAGTTAGCATTTCCATGGTTATGAAACTAACTATATGACAAACATCATATAAAAATCACATTTCGATTGTTAGTATGTATCAGGTCATCACATAAGTAATGTCTTTGTAACACTAAGATTTAAAAGGAGAAAAAAGAACTCAACTTTCATCATTTATGTATTTTTATCACTTTCAATAATAGTCTGCCGATATTTTGAAATATTTCAATACCACGCTTTTAAAAATCAGGTGGTTTTGAGACAAAAAAGGTATGAAGTCTGTTTTTTAACTCATCCATAGAAGTAAACTGTTTTTCATTTCATTCAGATGATGTTGCAAGCTTCTGAAAATATGGTAATCCAAAGGAGCCAGATCAGAAGAATAAAGGGGTTGGGGAAGTTTCTTCTAGCCAAGCTCTTCAATTTTTCTCGAAGTGATCCTAGCAGTGTGAGGATGTGCATTGTCATGATGGAAAACAACTCCTTTCTGATTCACCAAAGCTGGTCTCCTTTTTTTGAGTGCAGCATTCAGTCAATCCAGTTGCTGACAGTATCTCTCAGCAATAATTGTCTGGTTTGGTTGTGACAATTCAAAGTGTATTATACCACATTTATCCCACCAAACACTAAGCAAAATCTTCATAGGGTACAGGTTTGCTTCTTTCTGTGGTATAGCTGGTTTTCCTGCATTAACTTATTGTTGGTGGTGTTTAACATTTTGACAGAGTACCCATTTCTCATTTCCAGTTACTAGACTGTTCACAAAAAAAGCTTGAAGTTCATAAGAGTGAAGAGATGTGCAGATGTTACTTGTTTTTTCAAATTATCAGCTGACAACTCATATAATACCCATTTTCCCAACTTTGAAACTCTCCCAAGTTGTTGCAAATGTTGATAGACAGTGGAAGAAGATGAATTGACTTTCTGGGCTAATTCTTCAACAGTTACAGCACAATCCTTCTCAAGTGTTGCTAGAAGCAGGTCATTATCAAACTCAACAGTGTGCAAATACAAGCTGCATCTGTCAAACTGCAGTCACCAGTTCTAAACTTACTGAACCATCTTTGACACTTCCTCACATTCAGAATGTCATTGCCATACACCTCTTGAATGCTTGCATAGCTTTGGTAGCACTTTTCCTTTTTCTGAACTTTTAAAACATTATATACCTTATGTGCTCCTTTGACACCTCCAAGATAATTAGGGCTTCTAAAATAAATAAAACAGAAACTAGTAAAGAAATGAACAGGCTTACACTTAATACTATCAAGTTATCCCATATGACTTGTGTGACTTTGAGAATACTTCATTTAGCCAAGAAATATGCATTTAATCTTGTCCTATCCCAAAAAAACGACATTACATACAGGATGACCTAACTTATTATTGTGCTCCTCTGACTAATCTTTTTGGTTTTTACTGGTTGAGTTTTGATAATTCTTTGACTTTACATACTGTTTACTCTCTCTCTCTATCACACATGTATTTTATGTAAACATATATATATTCACTACCTTGTTAACCCCAACCATAGTAATTACTTTATCATAGCTTTGTGTTTAGCTCAACTGTTGATGATACCCAACATCAATCAAAATTATATAATTATAATATCTGTGTTTGCTTCTGGAAACCATAAAATAGAAGGTAATTTTTATTATAAACATGAAAAAAGATTACGAGTTGGACTCTTTTAAAAAAAAGAATCCAACTCACAATACTTCATAAACTTCTACAAGGAAACCAGTTTTATAATATTATTTCTAATACAATACTTCCCTCCTCTTACAATATTAACTGTTCTAATTCACTGCTGCTCTCTATATGCAAACATTTCCTTTACTCATTCAACAAGCCTTCCATTGCCTTCACTGGGACTGAATGATTCCAACATATTTCATGCAAACCTTCATGTGCCACTTCTCCACCAATAGGAGTGCGAGATACTCACGTGAAACATTACTCCCTCTATATGCCTTTACTAGACTGTTACTTCTCATTTGGCATTGCATGTGCTTAAACGTGTTCAGTTTTTGTTTAACATTTTTTTGTTTATCTTTAGTATACTCAAGGCATGGGCTTCCATTATTCCACTTATAGTTTCTATTAAGACTGTTTCTTAACTTCACTTTAATCTCAGTTTATTACATGTGCATTGTTATTAATACTTTCAGTTATTGGTTGATTCTGCTTTGTTATGAATCCCAAAATTTATGTTACCACTTTGAGGGTTACATCTGTGACTAGCACTATATCTCAAGCCTCAAGTGCAATAATCCCAGTGGGAATTTATCTGCTTTTATTTGCCAGGAGATTGAATGCCACATTGGTTAAATTTTGTCGCCATGCCTTGCCTTGCTTCTTCCCAAATGAGCTGAACCTGTTCAGGTTGATGAGGACTTGGATTGCCTGTTTCCACCTCCTGATTTTGCCGTGCCTTTCCGTTCCCCACCTGAGGAGTCAGTTAGGCCTGATATGATCTTTATTGGATTCCATTTCTCAAGTATTTGATGTTTAATTCCTCTTCCCTATTTCCTGTGAACCACGTACTTCCTTGTGACATAACCAATCTTCTCTTCATTTGATTTCCTCCCCTCTCCAGATAAACCTCACAGTTTATTGTTACATATGGATCAGTTTGCTCCTTGCATGTCATCTTGCAGGCTCTCCTTTTTTGAACCAACAGTTATTAAGTTCCATTTTACTTATTTGGGATACAGTCTTTGAATCTTCTTTAACTCTGACTCATGCCCAGTTTACTTGCCTTTGTCTTACTCTGAAAACTCTTTTATAATATCTCATCATCTAACTCCTCTCTGACACTCTCCACTGAAATCATGAGAAGCTTTTTGTGGACATCCTCTTCCTTCTGTCTTTCACTTTGGCTCATTTGTCATCTTTGGTTCTGGCTCTGCATATATGGTTTATCTGTGGTTGGGACCTTCTTGGTTGTCTTGCAACCATATCTTGCTTTTATTTTTCTATTTACCATCCCCTTATATTTAGAATTTTTGTATGGCCCTATTTCTGCAATGATACAATACCCGAGTTACATAAGTACAACATCAGTCAACTCTTTCCACCATTTTTGCCCATTTGCTTTAGTTGGAGCTCAGTATGAATTTGTTCCAATTTCTTCCATTTTCAGCTGTTACTGGTCTCTTGTCATTTTCGTAAATGACACACATCACTTAACCAGCAATAACAGTGACTGTCCAGTGGGTTCTGACCTGGTGTGAACTTGATTTGCCAATTTTCTTCATCACTGGCATTCCTTTATCATGGAGTAGCACTTTTGTAAGTTCTTACAGTTTTTTGGAAAGATTTATGATCCTGTATATTTTCCCCTTTCTTGTGTTTTACATACCCATTTCCTTTTCTTCTCTTCAGGATCTCATGAACAGCTAGCATCTATCAGATGGGGTTCAGAAATCTATTTGACATCCTTCCCCAGGTTTTTACCCCAGATTCTTTGTTGTTTCAAGAAAACTGGAGACTTTAGGTTTATTATAGATTTGTTCTGCCTCAGTCACTTTGTTCAACTGCCTCGTCTTGTCATGGAGTCGTTTCTCATTTTCTCTTGACTTATGGAGGACCAAGATGGAAGTCACCAATACATATCTCCACATTCCTATATCACTAAAGTCTTGTCCATATCTTTTTTTCCTACCATATCTTCTAGTAGCTGCTCAGGTTGGCTGGTTAATCAAATTGGAGAAATGCTTTTTCTGATCTACTCAATATCTCATCCACTTTGGTGTCCTTTTTGACACTAATCTCAGTCAGGCCCAATCATCTCCTCTACAACTTTGTTCCATGGAATTTTTAGTTCGCCACATTTTTTCTATCACATTTGGGATTGTGGTCTTCATTGACATCACTGGTCCTCCTTGGCCATGTGTATATGAAATCTCTTCAGTGGGTTATTCATGATCAACAGAACCTTTCTTTTGATCCTTTGTCTGCTCCCATTACCATCCCTCCTACCCTGATGCAGATTCTGCATTGATGGTTGGGTAAGGCCCATATGTTGATGGGTATCTAACTCACTTTCTTCTTGTCCAGATTTACATCTTTTCACAGATGCATCTCTAAAGGGCTTGCATGCATGGGTCAATCAGCAGAAGACATTATCTGTTGATGATTCATTCCAACAGTTGTATGGAGGTAGAACACGTCAGTCACTTAGGGGGCACCTGGTTGAGGTCTTTCTGTTTTGGTATGTTGGCTGGACTGAACTGGGCCCACATCCACACTTCTCATTGCATGTTACATTGTGGCTGTTTACATTCCCACAGCAGATAATCACAATTTACCCCTCTTTTGGTCCCTGGTATCTCGTTTTCAGCATCTGACTATTGATACCTTCAACCTAGATTGGTTCCACAAATTTCTTTATGTTTATCCTTCTATCCAATTACTTCATTAGGGGATCTCTCTTATCTATACCACTCTGTGTTGAATCCTTCTAATCACTCCTTATTGGCCCACTTAATCACATTATTCATGATTACAACAATTACAACTTTTTCCTGCAGTACCTCTTTCTTTGTCTCCCTCCCTTCTTCTTCAACCTCAGTCACTGGTTCTATATCTAGCCATTTATGTCCTTCATCTTCACATATGGCTTTTATTATTTTCTTTGTGAGATCAGATTTCTTCTGTTGAATAGCTTTTCCTTCAGTTCATTTTATACATTCTTCTTCAATGCAGATGTATCAGTGCAAATGGAAAGTGTTCAGCAGTTGATTTGTGGCTCAGGGTTTCACTGCTGACTGACCAATTGTGCCTCAAATGCTGGAGTTTCTCACGTGACTTTTTGACTGGGGTTTCTGTCTACTCACTATCTGGTTATTGGGCTACCTTATCCCATACCTTTTGTTTTCCCTGAAACTGTCAAGTTTTTCTTTCCTTGCACTTACCATGTTAATGCATTCTTTACAGATTCCTTGTCATCCCAGATAAACTGGATAATAATGTGGTCCTCTATTTCCTCACTATACCTATGTTTCAACTTTCCTGTTGACATCAGTTGTCTGATTTATTTGTCATTGACACTTCACATGCTCTTTAGCACCCTACCTATAGTATTCTTTATCTTTATTATTCCTATTAAAAAGTACCTCATTGAAATGTACCCCAAGTTCTTGTAGTTGCAATAGTTATAATATGCATCATGTAACAAAAACTTTAAAATGGAATTTTTATGTTCACATCACTTTATGTTGCTTTTCTTTTTGAAAATTACTCTTCTGTTACTTTTCAAAGTAAATGAAAAAGTTATTTTGTCCCATTTTTGTCATATTTCTAAGTTTGCACATCTTTCCAAAATAGGCACATTTCACCTTTTTGAAAATTCAGTTTACCCAAAATTTATCTAATCATTTATTTATTAGTATTGGGTTGAGGAATAATTCGTGAGCGTTTTTTCAAGTTAACAAAATATATTCATAAATGAAATGCTTTCGCAAAATATTTCATGTCATTTGGTAGATAATTTTTTGCTCTAATAGATGGTGTGTTTGATTTTCATATGTCTTTAATTTTTGCTCTCATTTTCAGCTCATTAAATGGAATGTCAAGTGGACAAAATCGAGCATTTTTGACACCATCTGCTTTTCGCATTTAATTTCTTGCAATTTCGTTTAAAACAACGCATACTATATACCTAGGTATTACATGAAATAAAGTATCGTAATAAATGTTTTGGGTGTAATGTGTTCATGCATTGAAGTATTGTATAGTCTTGCATGTAATGCTTGAATGAAATTATTTAAAAGTGCTCACGAATTATTCCTCAACCTAATATTTTTTTTGTACATAAACAATCTGAAATTACACTATGTAACAAAATTTTTACTTTTTCTTGTTCCTGGGCAGAAAGTGTTATTTCCCAATTGCTTATGCCTAAAGTAAGTGGAAAAGACTTATTTTTCCCTTCAAACTTTGCTTTGGTGACCTGGGTAATAAAATTTTCAAATTTATCCATTTTCCAGAACATTCCAGGTAGATTCAGTGCTGAGTAGCTGATAGAGATTTTTTTGAACTTAGCAAGAATTTTCAAAAATTTTCTAGAATGTTGTAGAGCTTATGAGAATTTTCTAGAACTTTTCATAGTAATATATATATATATACAGGGGCTCACCACCCACCACTTCAGTTTAGTTCTAGCTGCCAAAGTGAACACATTGATAAAATCAGATTGGTCTGAGATGACACCAAGAAGCTGCAAGCACTCTCTAGATGCATTCTGCTATGTATGTGGCTAATTTATCAAGACAAGAACGAAAAAGTACTGTGCGACAGCATCTGTTAAGATGTGTGAAGCTTACAAGGCATATTTTGGCATGCCTGTCAGGGATCAAGACAAACCCTGGGCATGTCATTTTACTTGCAAGCACTGAAAAAAACTCTAGAAGGACAATTTTTGTTTGCTTGAATAGTAAGATTTTATATTATACAGATTTTAGACCTTTTAAAACTTAAATATCTTTTGGTGCACCTCAAAGAGAAATACAGCAGTCTCAAGACCTTGTCAGAAGCCTTGAAGTATGATGAGTGTGGCTGGGAGGTTATTGTAGACTTCAAAATGGTGGCATTCCTGATGGGTGTCCAAGGAGGCTTTACTAAGTTTTTCTGTTATCTTTGCCTTTGGGAAAGTAGGGATATTGCAGTGCACTACAACAGAAAGCACTGGCCACAACAGATCAAGTTCTCTGTTGGGAGGCACAATGTCAAGTGTGAGCCACTAGTGGACCTTCAGAAGGTGTGTTTCCCACCATAACACGTAAAATTGGGTCTTATGAAACAATTTGTCACAGCTCTTGGTAATGAGTCTGCAGCCTTCAAGTACTTTCGAGACTTCTTACCTAAGCTGTCCGAGGCAAAGGTGAAAGCTGGTGTCTTCGTTGGACCACAAATAAAGAAGATCCTGGAGTGCACAGAATTACCCAAGAAACTCAGTAGGAAGGGAAAAACAAGCTTGGGGCAGCTTTGTTGCAGTGGTTCAGGGCTCCTTGGGCAATCACAAGACTGAAAATTATGTGGAACTGGTTGAGGTTCTGGTGAAGAACTATGGCAAAATGGACTGCAGGATGTCCCTGAAAGTCCATATCTTTGATGCTCATTTTGATAAATTCAAGGAGAACATGCGAGTGTACTCAGAGGAGCAAGGCGAGCACCTCCACCAAGATATACTGGACTCTGAGCGCTTCTACCAAGGAGTGTATAACAAAAACCTGATGGGAGACTATATTTGGAGGCTGATACGTGAAAATGATTTACGTTACAGTCCCAAATCTCGAAACATTAATCACTTCTATATATTTTTGTATAACTTTAGTATAAATACAGGTAAATCTTGATTCATATGTTGTTTTATTCAGACCTTATGTAAATGAAAATGTTCAAATTTGCCCATTTTTACATAGAAAATATGTTAATTTTTAAATTTCATTATCCAGATCACAAAAGCAAATGGGAATAATGGCCATTTTCTGTACTTTTACAACATAAGCAATTAAGAAATAACACATACTATCCAGGAACAAAATTTGTGTCACATAGTGTTATCTGTCAGGTATATACAGAAGCACTACTAATACATTGGGCCTGGCATGGCCTAGCTCGTTAAGTGCGCTTCGTAATCTGAGGGTCGCGGGTTCCTGCCTGAGTCGCACCAAACATGCTCGCCCTCCCAGCCGTGGGGGAGTTATAATGTGACGGTCAATCCCACTTTTCGTTGGTAAAAGAGTAGCCCAAGAGTTGGCGGTGGGTGGTGATGACTAGCTGCCTTCCCTCTAGTCTTACACTGCTTAATTAGGGACGGCTAGCACAGATAGCCCTCGAGTAGCTTTGTGCGAAATTCCAAAACAAACAAACAAACTAATACATTGTATGGTAAATTTTTTTTATAGTTAAGTGTTTCAGTATCTATTATTGGAGACACCTATTGAAGAATGAGAATATATTTCTTCAGCTTTAATTGTGTGCTTCCTTTGAGAATCTGCTATTCAAACAAAATATTGCACCATGTTAATGCTGTTTAAAAATAAATTAAAGAAGAATGTTTCAGTAACAGTAACAGTTTTATTTGTCAATGACAGATGATTTTAAAAGAGAGCATGTTTATTTTTTCAAATCATTTGTGTAACTTTTTTTCTTTTTTTTTCGTGTAAGTGAAGTCCTTAAATAATACAGCTGGTAATTGAATAATAACTTTTTTGTTTTCCAGATGAAAGTTTTTAAATCAGTTTCTAGATATGTAAGAAGAGTTATTGTTGCTACCAACATTGCTGAAGCATCTCTCACCATTGGTGGCATATCATATGGTAAGTTTTACATTAAGTGTAATACATTCCATAAAAATAAATTGAATCAATTTTTGTAGTTTCAAATCATTGAATGTGTTTAGTACAGACCTTCTGTGTTCATGTACAAGGACAGACATTTTATACCTCTCTTTAAATTTAGAGGGATAGCAAACAAAATTCAGGGATTGTAAAGTAAACCACATTACTTCAGCTGGCTTCAAACAGTTTCAAGTTTGTCCACTGGATCACTGTACTGCTTTACCTATCAACTGATAATTATATTGTAATCTACTGGACCACTGTACTATTGAAAGATGTAGTGTAATCTGATGGACAACTGTACTGCTTTACCTCTCTGTTGAAAGATGTAGTGTAATCTGATGGACCACTGTGGTGCTTTACCTGTGTATTGAAAGTTGTAGTATAATTTACTGAACCACTGTACTGCTTTATCTGTGTTTTGAAAGTTGTAGTGTAATTTACTGGACCACTGTACTGCTTTACCTGTGTATTGAAAGTTGTAGTGTAATTTACTGGACCATTGTACTGCTTTATCTGTGTATTGATAGTTGTGGTGTAATCTACTGGACAACTGTACTGCTTTATCTCTTTGTTAATAGCGGTAGTGTAATCTATTGGACCACTATACTCCGTAACTATCAGTAGAGAGAGAAAGCAGTAATTTACTGGGCCACTCTGTTGCTTTATGTGTTTTCTGAGAGTACATAATGATCAACTATACTGCTTTATATGACTTCACTTTTACTGTTACTTCGAGTTGAGGGATTTCTACTTAAGTATTCATTATATGAGTGTCATTGGTGGTAGTTGTAAGTTCACATAAAAATATAATTTTCAGTGACTTAGTTTCTGTAGGTACTTTTTAAGTTATCTGTGATTGATGGTATGTTTGCATTTTATTTAAACAGCAGTATCATTATGTTTTGATGAAATGTGAAGAAAACTGTATTAGATTATTACAAAATAAAAAATAAATAGAATAATCATATCCTTTAAAAAATAAAAAAACTAAGCAGACATTAATGACAGTTTAAGAACTGTAATAATTCTTATCTGTAGTCCAGAATTTTATAAGGCTCCATTTTTGAAATTTGTAATTTCAGTTGTTGATTGTGGGTTTGTAAAATTACGATGGTACAACTCCAACTCTTGTACCGACTGCTTGGTTGTTGTTCCTGTGTCACAAGCATCAGCTGACCAACGAGCAGGACGTGCTGGGAGAGTATGTTCAGGAAAAACTTACAGGTTATGTACAGGTATGTAATCTTGTTTCTTTTTTAATAATGACCATTGTCTTTGACACACAGTTATATATAATTAGACTATAGTTGAAAAGTTTGGAAGCAGATGCATTTTAATCACTTAAGTAATAGAATGCCATGAACAGGAAATGCTGTTTTGATTATTGTAATGTTTATACGAAAATAATTAGATTCTGATTACACCTTTGTGCATCCAATTATATTAGGTTTTTTTGTTTTTTTAATATTATAATTTTTAAAAAATTTCTTCTCCAGTTTATCACTTCCCAACTTTTGAATAGTAATGCATTATCTAGTGAAACCTTACTAATGTGAAGCCAGTAAGAAATGTAATTGTATTGGATTTACACGTTAGTTTTGAGGTTACAATATTCACTGAAAGAATGAATGTTGAGAGTTTGTTATTTGGTTAATATTGCAAGAGAGTGTTCTTGATTATCCATGCATTAGACTAACAATGTTTTATGTTTTTCCATTTTAATGACATCAAACTGTAAGATGATTAAACTTGTAATGATTACTCTGTGCTTTTTGTATGTTTTATATACATTATTCTGTGCTGATGTTATATAGCTATTTCATATATATTATGTTGATGTTACATGTCTATTTTATATACGTTATAGTATATTGGTGTTACATGTCTATTTTATATACGTTATAGTATATTGGTGTTACATGTCTATTTTATACACGTTGTATATTGGTGTTACATGTCTATTTTATACACGTTATAGTATGTTGTGTTATATAGCTATTTTTTTTATACATTATTGCATGTTGGTGTTATATAGCTATTTTATATACATTATTGTTTGTTGGTGTTATATAGCAATTTTATATGTTACTGTTTGTTGGTGTTATATAGCTATTTTATATACATTATTGTTTGTTGGTGTTATATAGCAATTTTATATGTTACTGTTTGTTGGTGTTCTATAGCTGTTTTATATACATTATTGTTTGTTGGTGTTCTATAGCTATCTTATATACGTTATAGTCTGTTGGTATTATATAACTATTTTATATACATTATTGTTAATATGTAGATTAATTTTTACATTCATTGTTGCTGCATCTATTTAAATGGCCATGCCCCTGTGGCTCAATATTAAATCTGAAGAGTTGTAATGTTAAAACTGGGTTTTCATAACTGTGGTGTGCACACTACAGGTTGTCATCCATTGTGTAGCTTTGTGTTTAACATCAAAGAAAGAAACAATATTATCTTATAAATTTTACTATGTACGAATCAGTTACAGAAATGATTTTTGCAGTTTTTTGCATGTACTTGTTTTGATGTGGATAACTATTACAGTGAATTACATGCTTGCTGTAAATGTTTTAATGTGTAGGTTGTTGAAACATGTATACCACTACATGTTGTTAACATTCCTGCTTGAGTTCTGTTTTTAAAAAAATTGCATGATATTATCGAGTACACTTTCACAAGTTATTCACTAGGAACAGAAGAAGCTATGAAAATTGGATACTCTAAATGCTAGTGCCACTGGTGGTATGATGCTTTCAATACCTATTTTCTACTAGGAGATTTTGTCTCTGTGGTGTTGTAAAAATTACAGGAAACTGAAAAAAATTTTAAGCATGAATGTTTGTTGAATGATGTATAAAAGTTTTTTTGGATATTTGTAATATAAATCTGTGGACAACACTCTCTGATTTGGAAGGACCTGGAATGATGCAACAGTATTCATGTTGAGGGCAGTGCCTTTTCTGAAGATGGAAAGACCTGAAAGTTGTGAAGCAGAAACATTTCCCAGTCTTATCAATTTAAAGCAGATCTTAGAACAAGGATCAGTATGCTTTCTTCATTTTTTAATTTTCCTCAGCCAGCATAGTATCTTACAGTCACCAGCGAAAATAGTTTATTCAAAAGTTTCTACTACAAAATATCTCTCCACTTGAAACAAAGGAACTCTTAAATATAAAGTTTGATACAGAATATTTAACAAATGATTGTGTTATAAAGTGCACACTTTTTAAATGTCACTCTATAGGATTCTGTTGGATACGTTTTTTTTTTACATTTCATATTTGAATTATAGTATGGCCTTGATATGTTTATATTGTGAACTGTACGTTTTTTAAAATACTTCCATGTGTTGGTTTTTCTTGTATCAACTGTCAAGGGAGAACCTGATTTAGGACCTCTTGCTCTCAAACTCTTGAGCTGCCATATTGGGCCAATTTTCAATGGTTTTATTTTAACATCAGCCATGTAATTAGTGCTTTGAGCCTCATTGTAGACAGCCTCTCTCACCTGGACTGTGTTCTACCCAATGAATGATCTCTCTTGGAAACTCCATTGATGCCTTGCCAGCCCTCTGATTTCCAAACTTTCTCTCTCCTCATCACATGTTTCTCATCCCTCCATCCTAGCCATTGATGCATTCAGTCAGGACTGATCATATTCTTTTCATCATTCCTACCCACTTCTTCATTTTTTACATCAAGTCTTGGCCTTCATTTGATACACTTCTTGTTGTGTTCTCTTGGTGGTACCCCTATAGCTGGCTCAAACTTAGTTTCTTCATCTGTATCACCTGACAACCCAACCTGCTCTTCTCCCACCAACTACATTCTCTCTTGTTTGATTCACTCTTATATGTTCCTGTTTCCTTATGGGATATCAGGATTCCACCTTAATATTTGGGATTTGCCCAGTCCATTACCCATTGAAACAGACTTTCCAATCTCATAGCTTTCTTTTCTTCCCATTCTTGTCCTTTTACCTTTTTCATCTACCAAAGTAGCATTTCTTATGACATTGGTCCTTCCATTGCCACCTTCCTCCTGACCATTCAGTTGTCAGCTTTTCTTCTTTTTACTTGGCTGTTCAGTAATGGATCTACTGCCTCTACCATTGTTGGTTATTGGGCACCTTCATCTAAAACAATTACGCCTTTCTTAACACTACAAAGTTATCTTCTTTGCTAGTTTTTTTTTTATCTTTTCCCAGTTATTTTGAAAGTAACTATCTTATACTGAGACTTTATATAGTTACTGTCTTATACTGCAGGGTCTTTCTTTACCCTGCTTTTACCCTTTTGACCTGTTCTTTCTGGATACATTAACTGCCTCAATGTCCGGTACTTCCAGATTGGGTCAAGTAATGAGTCAAAGGCCATGTTATCACAATTGTTTACTTGCATTAAAAGTTTATTGAACAATTATCTTATGAATTTATGTCAGTAAATTAGGAATCAAACAGTAGATTATAATTCAAAAATTAATATTATATATGAGTTAATTTCTAAATTTAAAAGTAAATATTAAAAACACACCTAAATATATATTTTAGTGAGTCATTGTATGTTTAATGCAGCACTGTTTAACATTAGACATTTGTAATGTCAAAATACTAAGTCTACAGTTTTGTACAAATTAGGAATTCAAATTACCAATATTGACAAGCTAAAACATAAAGCAAGAGCCTCAGATTCTCTTCTTTTAATTTTTGAAAACCGTACTTTATACACATTTACTTCAATTTATGATGTGAATAACCAATCGACAGCTTAGAATGTGCCTCTGGTGATTTTCTCAGGCATTTAAAACTGTGAAAAGGCTACTAATTTCTTTCAAACCAGGATTTAAGGAAGGTAGGTTGTAGATGAACTCGTATATTATACTGAGCCCATTGCGAAAGGCTTAATGTTGTATTCCATTCCCTCCATTTGAACCCATTGTTTCATGTTCTCTGTTTAATTAGTCCCTTCAGGCATATTTCCTTTTTCTTATACCCTGGAGATTGTATCAGTTAGATATATTACCAGTTAGACTTGTCATTTATTCCAGTTAGCTTGTTACTCTTTGTCCCCTTTTCAATGCATGTTATTCCAAGCTACTTCTTATCAGATTTGCCACTTCACCTTTTTCCATGCTGCTAATCTCAGTTGGCATTTGGAGGAAATTGTTAATCACCTAATCTCTTCATCTTGTTGTGGTTTCTGCATCCTTGAGGTATCACCTACCACCTCTGTCTATACTTCAGGCTTTGGTGTGGCTATGATACTAGTTATTCTTTATTAGTACTTTCTTTTCTTGTAGGTGCCCTTGTTTTGACTTTTGTTTCTTAGATCCCACTCTGGGGTGAGTGATGCCTGACATGGTATTCTTTTTTACAAATCTGCATTGCAAGCTTTGTTGATTCACAAGCTTGATTTAAGACTCCAAGTGCTCACCTTTGAGATGGGGTGTTTCACAAGATTGCTTTTAGGTCAAGATATTTTGCTTCATAAACATGTCTGAACTGGAATGCAACAATCATGGATGGTATTGGTGAAGCGGAAGGGGATAACTGCCTATGCCTGCCATGTCTAAATTGAATAAATTGGTATGGTCTGCTTCTCAAAATAAGGTTTCATGATTTCCCTTGCATGGATTCAGGTGTATCAATCCCTCTGTATTCTCAAATGCTCTTCCTTCTTCCTTGTTCCAGGGAAGTATGGGAGTCCTTTCCACTTACCAGTTTCAGGTTGCTGAGGTAGTTGACCCTGTAGGCATGCTGTTGTGTGGGTCCCACACAGATGGCTATAACCATTCAATTCAGAATAAGGTAGTGACATTCTGCCAGTGGTTTTGGATATCAAATGAACCAACTGACATAAGTCTTCTTTCCATGATTCTTTCTCTGTGTTATGGGTCATGGAGGGTGTAAATGGGTTATTTTTCTCTCTGTCTTTAACATTCCTTTATTTTCTCTTGTGACATTGAAATTATTGACTTTTGGACATTTTAAAGCAAAATCATGGTCACAGGAGTTGATTGCATGCAGTGGACTTCCCTCAGATACTGGATGTCACATTCCTGAATCCTTGGCTCAGTGCCACTTCTGTATCATGCCCTAGAGTTGGTCATTTCCTCACATTCATGATTTTATGGCTTAAGGTGAAGAAAGTATGATTCTCATGCTTTCTTCTTGCAGATGTTAGTCAAAAGTCCCGAGGTTGACATACCAAGCATGGTCTGCTAGACCATAGCCATACTACACCATGGGATTCAACCTCTTTTTTTTCCACTTTCTGTCTGTGGTGTTGTTTTATTTATTGATCTGATTGGGACCACTTTACTAACTTATCATCATCCACCAAGATGTGCTCCCTTCCTTTTCTGCCATGAGAGGAGGGAAGTACTGTATCAGAAGCTATAATTTTCCTAAACTGGAAATGTATTTCTGATAGGTGCTTCCCTCCCCTCACACTTCTCACCCTCCTCCCACAATCTTCCATTACTTATGTTTTCTGCTTTGAAGTGATGATTTGGTTGTGTCACATAAAGGGAATTATCTGATGGTTGGGCTGTCCTATTGATGGAGAGATGAGGCATGTTGATTTGCATGAGAGTCATGTTGGAGTCTGATTCCAATAGATGGGGTGTGGAAGGCTTGAGGCATGCATCATTAAAAAAAACAACAACAAAAACATATCAAATGGGAAGAGCTGGTCTTATGGGTGGAAGGTGGTACCAAGCCACTTGAAAAGTTGCCAGTTGAAAAGTACTCATGCCATCTGTCTTGGCTCCATATATTTCACACTGTTCAGATGGGGTGATTTGCAAGACCACATCCAATACTTTTATGGTGTTTATGTATCTGTTTACTGTACAGTCCAGACCATACCTATTCCATGAACACAGATGGAAAAATCCAGTACCAGAAGGTGCTCTACCTCTTTTTATAGTTCTCACTTGCAAGCTTTAGAAAATAGGGATATGTTATCACAAGCTGTATTGGCTTCAGTAAAAGACCTTTCTGACTGAAACAAGCAATGAGGATCTGGGCACTTTCTCTAGGCCTTCTCCATTGTGGATTTCTTTCCTTTTCTCTTTAAGCAGAGCATGAAAAACCTTAGTCAAGGATGGTGGACCATGGAGAATCCTCACCGATGGGGAACTAACTAACCGGATTTAGAGCAAGGGATGGAGTGGTGACATTGTCAGTAGAGACCAGGTTCAGTCCTCATATAACTATAATTAATAACATATTACATGTGCTTTCTGTCTGTTCAGTAGAGTTGAGGTAAAATGCATTAACAAACTATTCCCTCCTTCTACAGTCATGTATGTTTAGTAGAGGTGAGCATACACTAATTGGTGGGGTACTTTTGCTCCATAATCATGTCATTTCACTGTGGGCTTGTTATAATTACACACAAGTTCTTCTACATTCACACACATTAAGTATTTGCACTATAAGTTTTGATACAGCATGTGTATCTTCACAAAATTTGGTAGACATTTAGTAAAGAATACAAGTATTTTGCATGCAAAAAATCAGATTTTTTTAAAGAAATATTTTTACTAAAGATTTGTTTGTGAAAATAGTCTTTTTTGTTACTAGTCTGAGTGCAAAGTGATTTCATGTTATGATTAAAAACCTATTCTTTGTTCCAAAAATCTCATATTATTTGCATAATCACTAAAACCTCCTAAATATGTTTCAAACATTTGTTTTTAGTAAGACTATACTTTATGTTATTTTCTATGCTTTAATTATGTGGGGTCTGACACTTAACCAACCTTGTAACCATCATACAGAATTAGGAAATAAATATAAATTGTGCTAGAATGACTACATATTATAAAATGAAAATAAAAATGTTTAGTCTATGTCTCATGATGCTATATATTAATATATATATATTTATTAATTTTTATTATATTGACTTATTTACCTTAAAATACAAAACAATAAACCAAGAAGTAGGACAAACAATTGGCTCTTTTCAGTACTGCCTTTGTACTCATTTGCTGCTGGATATAGGTTAACTAAGCCTTTTAAAATTTTGCACATGGAGGATATCAAACAAAATTTTTTCAGGTTTTATATATACAGTTTAATAACCAAAAGAACCATAAATAACTGTGTTGATACCATAGAATCTCACTATAATTTCTTAAGCATAGTAACTAAATTGTATTTAGATTTTAAAAAAATATTATATACTATAATAAGAATATTTCAAGGACTGTTTTAAACAATTGAAATACTTGAATGGGGCAATCATGTTTGATTCGGTTCATAAGCCATATCTCAGCAAAATAAAAAGATACAATGCTCTTATTTTATATTCTAATTTTAAACAGTGCTACATTTAACATACCACGTGATTCACTAGATGTGTTCCTTTAATATTTACTTTTAGATTAAGAAATTAACTCTTATATAATATTAAAGTTTGAATTATAGTCTACAATTTGATTCAAAACTTATTGACAGTAAATTCATCAATAAAATTTTGAATGCAAGTCAACAAATGTGATGACATGGTCTTTGACCCATGACCCTGAGCGAAGGGGTTAATGGTGTGCATAGTTGTGTATTGGAAATATATTTTCTGGTAAGGAAAATGTTAATATGATTGTGACTTGAAGCAAGTCATAATATAAGGTGATATTTACTTTGAAGATTGAAATATTTTTTCTCCATCGTACATGTTGCGCTTGAATCATTTCTAGACTCTTTGAAATTCATATCTGTAGTTTCTGCCACTATCTGGTTTTTACTCTACAGATTGTTGTTAAATCAGCAGTGTAGCTTAAAATGAATAGTTAATAAATCTGACATCAAATACATAATGTCATGTTAAATAGCACTACGTAAAAGGTTGTAGCACACATACTTTGATTCTTTCCACCTGTACACAATGTTAAATGGGTTTTGTATATTTTCTTAAAGGTTATCATGATGGACATCAGCTTGAGGAAATAGCTTTAAAATGTACATCACAAACTGATTAATTATTTAAAATTTTGTCTTTGCTGTAGTACAATGCATTGTTGTGTATGAGATTGTACTTAGGTGTGACAGTATGAGATACTATATTTTACTGTCTATCACTGTTGTAATAACTAAATACTACAAGTATGTAGTCTCACAAACTTATTTTTATCTGCATGTCATTTCAAATGCATAAAAAATGATTAAATACTGTTCATTTTCTTTTTAAAATAAGTTACTAAATTTGGAAAAATAAGACTACTATAGTGTTATTAGAGTCATAAAGTGTTGTACATATTTGTGTCTTTTCTCTCCAACAATCAGAAGAAGATTACCTAAAACTACCAGCACAAACCTGTCCTGTGATTCAGCGTAGCAGCCTTGCATCTGTTATATTACAACTCAAAGCTCTTGGAATAGAAAATATTCTAAGATTTAATTTCCCTGCTGTAAGTTATTTTATTAATTTATGTATATAGGGTATAGATTTTGATTTTTTCAGCAACAATAATTTAAAATGTTATATGTTTTCCTCACATCATTTTTCAAGCTTGCTTAGTGAATTGAGCATTGCTGTATCACATCTTATTGACTTTCATTCCAAGAATAGGTTCTAAAAATCATTTTTACATCAGTTTGTTGTCCAGTAATGTCATACAGTTTTGTTTTTTCTTGCTCAGTTCATCAAATTTACATCACATGATCTTTCTTTGGGTTTTTCTCTATCTATGACTCTTGTCGTGATATACGAAATAATATTAGTTTCTCACTTTAAATATATTTTTTGAACATTTATCTTCATTTTACATTTTATGTGTAGTTTTTGTCTTATTTATTTTCCTAAGCATTATTTCCAGTTTTAACAATTGGCTAATTCTTCTCCATATCTTAAACATATTTTTACTGAGATACATCAAATGTCTTTTGAAAGAGATAATATAGTATGAATGGTGAAATTTTCTAAAAATATAATGAATTGAAACCAGTATCAACCCAGGAATGTTACAAATTGTCACAATAAGCTTTAATTGTTGTATCGAGGTACAGCTATGGATTATGGTGCTGATTTCAAATACAATCTGATACTACAGACATATTTCTTGCACTTTAAGTTGTTGGTGCACTACACTATTGACAATCAGTATTTTAATATGCTGCCTTCTCTCTGGTCAGTAGTGTGAAGTTAGGGGTAGTGGCAGATGCCCATAGTAGCTTTGCCATAAATAAAAAAAAAGTACAAATTTAAGTTTTTTTTCTGCAACTGACTTTTAGACTACTTCTTATCATGATATTATTTTATTTCTAGTTTCATTTATGTTGTAAAAAATAAATAAACTTTGTGATCTAAAATGTGTTTAATTTCAAAGTATAAGTTTAAGAGAGAAGTTCAGTTCAACCTACACTTTGATCACTGTGTACTGTTGGGTTATAAAGCACATTTATACCAACAATGTTTTGTTCTTTTATACTGACTGAAACTATTATATAATAATTAGAATATGTACTGTTATAGCCATGATAAAACAAAAGCCACTTTTATAAAATAAGCTCATTCATCTCTGTTACTTCATTGTGTCAAAGTATGGTCAGCAGAATGTTGAATTGTTTTCAAGTCGATGTTTTAGATGTGTGGGAATCATCATACACAACTGTAAACAGAATATGGAAAGTATGTCAAATCAATGACTTGGTTGGACAACATCATCCACACTTGTTAACATAATGTGGAACTACTTTTGAAGCAATAATTTGTTTGTTCAGACATCTACAGTAGATAAACCATCATCCACAACACAATTAGATGATCAAAGCCAGATGTCAATTCTGGCTCATGGACCTATAGACTATAGGCTGTGGGATTAAATCAGATGTTCACATTTACAATCAAATGCTGTGTCAGTGCATAAATATTTAAGAACAAACTTTTGTAGTGGAGAGCATCCAGTAAACCAACAACATGTGGAACAGTCTTCTTACCTATGAGATGCACTTTCTTTGTAGCCAGATAACAGACATTTACTCATTTGGAGAAAATCTGGAACTGGACCTACACCATTTTTTATGGGATTATGATTGTTATGGCAATGTATGGTGTGAATAGGAATAAGTATTGGTGGCTATACTGTGATTTGTACTGAGCAAATAGTAACAAGAAAAATTGTAAAATGAACTTGAAAACAAATATTAAAGTAGATGGTTAATGTAGTGAAGGAAATCTTGGATCACAGTTATTCAAGTACAGAGAAGTCAGTCTGTGTATAATAATTTTTATAAATTTAACCTTTTATTTTAATTTTAATAATGACAATACTATACTACTATGAGAAGCATAATAAAACTCAATGTTTGTGTAGAAAATTTGAAGGTTATTATATTTGTGTTAAAATGTGCTAAAACTTTTAAGTTTATTATTTTAGTATACTGTATGTTTCAAAACTTTATTTACAGTGACTTTTTAATCATAAAGTGAAACATAGATTCCTATTTAAATATGTTAAGTGTAAAAAGTAGAGAGTTAAAAATAGCAAATTTATTATTAGTATTAACCCTCTTACAGTGGGTTCATATATATTGTAACCATCATGTAGCTATACTTTAACTCTGGATGTACTTAATGTAACTTTACAAAATTTTGGCAAGCTTTCAATGAACATTATAAGTCTATTGCAGACAAAATCAGAATTTTTGATTATTTACTTTTGCTGAAAAAAATTTTCTATACTTATGTGGAATCGGAGTTCAAGTGTAAAGTGACTTTGATGTTAATATTAAAAATACTTTTATTCATTTTAAAATTTTAAAATTTCATTTGCACAATCTCTAAAAATTCCAAAATGAATATCATTTTTCACTCCAAAAAAACTTTTTAAGGTTTATATGTTATAATCTGTATCATAACTTTATACAGGATCAGTAAAATTGACTAACTTCACTAATCAGATAGGAAATTAATAAATAACTCTAAATTATGCTTTTTTCTTCATACAGTGATTACAAACTGAGTATATCCTTACTTGGTTAAAGCTCTTAACATCATACATCTATTCATACGTAGTTTTGTTTTATTGCCTTTTGAACAGTGTCTAGCTAATAATTCCACTACACAGAATTATGTAATGCATGAGTTGCTTACAAGCATACCTTGTGAAGACTTTTTATTATCTTATCTTATTTAACCCAGTAAGTTCTTATTATTTACATTTTAGTCACTACTGTAATGATAAATGTGGTACATACTTGGATATTTGTTTTTTACAGTCAGTGAAACTTAAGTCTTTTGTTTTATACTAATGATACTACTATGTAAATACATTTTTTAAAATTAAATAACACACTTAAGAACATGGAATAGTAGTATAAAAAAGCAAACAGTATATTTTAACTGTCATAATTTGTGTGGCTTGATAACCATATGATAAAAGCCATTAAAAATTCAACTAATTTCATTAAAATTTTTCTCAAAGAATCACATCAACATGAATGACAGAAGAGACAATGTCTTGAACAGAAAACTATAATATAATACATTGTTTAATAGATTAAACCTATGGGTTTCCATTGTTTATAAATAATACAGTATAAAATGTTAGAGTACCATTAACAAGTTGTGAAAGAGAGAGTATAACAGACAGATGTGGCACTTATGTCTTATTTTCTAGTTTATGGTTGTATAAATAAATAAGATTAAAGAAGGGTATAAAAATTATGCTTGCTTGAGTAAAATCTATATTATAACTAGTAATTTACTTAAAATTTCCTACTTCTCAGAGTGTGGAACATAAATTAAGAGGGAAGACCTAGCAAACAAAAGTCACAGTTTTCATATTAGTGGAGATTGAGGATTTTTAAAAATATTTCTATATAAAATTAAGGACTTAACAACTGATATTAGAATGTGACTTATTATTTATATTATCACTGCATATGAATAAACTTGGTACCAAAACAAAGTAGTTTAGAATTTTGAATTTAACTCTAAACTTTCATAACATTAGCACTTTGACTTACCCATAGCAAGAAAGATAATTAGAACACTTCATTGTTTCTTTCTCTTCTGTGTTACAATTGCTACTTCTGATTGTTTTACACCCCTCCTGAAAGGTTTGACATTACAGTAAGCACCCCAAGTGCCAATTTTTTCCACAATGGCCTTTTACAGTTTGTGAATATATATTTGGTTCCAATTTTTGAAAGTCATTTTAAATTACTTGAATTATATATGGTTATCACTGAATATTATGATGAAAATTCTTTTTTACGTGCATTGATTGTGGATAAGGTTCTTCCTTAAGTATCTTTGAAGAAAACTGCTGGTTCACTACGTTTAAGAGATAGATCACATTTGTAAGTCAAATGGTGAAGGTTTCCAAAGTGCACAAGTCACCTAATTTGCTGGCTTGTAAAATGATTTGAACTAGTGGTGGTATTAGTAGGATACAAAATATTTTCTGAAGTCCCTTAGTGATAGAATCAATGCACTCAAGTTTAAAATTGGATATGCTTAGAGACATACTAACTTGGGCATAAATTCAGTTTTTGTTCTTGAGCATAAAGTTAATTCATTTTCTCATAGAAAGCAGGTTGTACCTCTGAAGTTTAAACTCTACCTCATAAAGACTTCAATATATAACAAGTTTCACTTATTGAAGTATTAAAGTGATCCATGTGGGTCCTGTCTACCATGACCATGCTTCACTTTTCTGTTTTCTGGTGGATCCTGGAAATGTTCTTTTTTATTAAGTTTGCAAGCAGTCAGATATGTTTGTCACAGGTCAGTATCTGGTTTGTCAAGTTTGTAAACAGCCAAATAAGTTTGTCACAGATCAGTATCTGGTTTGTCATAGGTCAGTATAGTGCAAAGCTGAAATAGCATCCTTCATAACATGAGTACTTTACTAGGCATTGAACCAATCTGTTTCTATATGTGGATCTCTATAGGTTCATGCTCTAACATATTCAAGGCCACATGTGTATTTCTTTCATTTTTGCCCTCAAGGTATCTGATGTGTTAACTTCCTGGTTCTTTATCCTAAGGTTTAGTTATGTGTTTAAAATTTGCATTTTTTATAAATTAAGATGAAGTTCATATACTTACCTATATGTTGATTAATAAAATTTCTCTCAACTTCAGATCTGTTACAGATTAAAAAAAAAAATGATGAAATTATTCTGACTATGCTTGCATATTTAGAAGAATCAGAAACAAATTGGTCATAATCAAAAACTTTATTTTTACTCATCAGCAACAACCAAAGTTTACTACATCATAAAGCTTAGATTAATTGACAATTCTTTGTTATGGAGTATGTAAAGAATCTCAATAAATTGGTGTATGTTGGAACAATTTCTTTTGGTAGAGAGAAATCTCAGACAACTTTGAAAACACTGATTTATAATGTAATGTAAGAAAATGACATGAGGGAGATATGCAGTAATCAAATGTTTATTTAAATGATAAAAAAATGTTTATTTTTTTAAAGTGTTTACTCAAGGCTAGGCATAGCTTAGTATTTAGTGTTATATATGTCATGAAATTTCAACAGAAGTGAACTTTGATTTTATTTGTAGGCACCTCCTGCAAAGAATGTTATTAATGCACTGGAGTTGCTATATGCTCTTGGGGGTAAGCAATTTTTTAAGGCTATTTTAGAGTAATAAAAGGGATTTATTAGTTTAAAAAACTAAATCAAAAACTGAAAGAAATGCTGAAACTACATTTTAACAATTGCAGTTCTAGAGACCATTCAATTCGAAAAACTGACTTTTCTGTTTTCTTTCTTGTGCCATTTTAAACAACTTTATCCCTGGACTTTAAACTGGTATTAGTTGTAGAAATTACATATAAAACCATTTAAAAAAATACAGCCTATTAAGCAAAAAAAAATATACATATTTTATTATTTGATTTGGTTTTAACCTTTATCAGGAGAGTAAAACTTTTTTTTTTTTTCACAATTATCATTCAAATAACGAAGTGAAGCGAGGATTGATATTAAGGATTTTTCAGAATTTTACATTTGATCAATTTTGGTTTCATACATGTAATACACAGAACAGTAACTCAATATAAACTGTAAGCTTTGCATAACACCCTGCTTCCACCATTCCTTTATCATGTGATGTGATTTATTCAGTAAAACAGCAATTATTGTAAGAGTTACTTATGTTTATTGACTTAGGTTTAGTAACTGAAAGAATGGTTGATGTTTAATAATTGGATGAGTAACTATTAATTGAAAGAGTGGCTACAGGGTGACTTAGGTTTTGTAGTTCGGTGTTATTTACATAGTAAATATGAGTTATTTAAGTTAGTAAAAAAACAGAATGAGTTGTGTTTAATAAATGCTGGAGTGACTTATTGTCCAATATGATACCTTTTCTTACATTATAGCTCTCCTCAGTTTCTTCTGCCCTCTGTATGCACAATATTTTCTCACCACTAGCTTTGAGGCTTCCACCTAACATCACATGTTTGCACCTGGTACGAATGTATTGTAGGATTGCAAATGAGCATGTGACAACTCTTCACCAATTGGAGTGTGACACACACACTCCTATCTCAGCTGACTTCCTCTATAATGTAGAGCACAATGATCACTTTGGCACATGTATGAAACATGTCTCTTTTCACTCTTGAACTTTTCAGATGTAGATGTTTTTCAGTGGAATTATCTACATAGCTATTTAGAAGGGATTATTGTGAGTTTTTCCCCACATACCTTTGCCTCATTTTATTCATTATCTTCAAGTGAGTTTTGGTCATTGGTACCTTGACATATTTTCCCTTAAAATACATCTATGAAATTTTGGCAGTACATCAAATTTAAAGTTTTTTCTTTTGTTTGTAATAGGATTGTTCATCAAGGTCTTGTGATGATAATAGTCATCTCTGTAATTGTTTCTTTTATCATATGTCAGGGGACACTTTGCCACACATTGTTATTATAGGACGAACTTTCCTTTTCTGAGTCTATTATATATAAGTACATCTAACAGCTTGTTCTGAATCTCATGATGAATCATTTCTGAGGCCTGCCAGAGTACTACTTTCAACACCCTACTTTTTTCTAGTCACTTGTTCTTCTTACCTCATCTTTAATTGTGATACATTCTTTTAGGACTGCTTTACTTTTTTTCTCCATGCCTACCGCTCCTCTGTTTTGTGTCCTCCCTCATTCAAGTCACTACATCTTAAGTCCTTCTGATAACTCCGTACTGGCTGGCTTGATTATGGTTTCCTCTTGTACTTCTCTTGTTCTCTCCTGTCTACCACTGTCACTTTTCTTCCAACCTCACTCTTCTCTCTGCCATCCAGCAGTGTCTTCACTTCAACTTCAAATGTGGGGTTAGTCTGGTTTCTTGTGAGATATTTCATACTCTCTTTTATGTTTAGCCTTCCTCCCATCATGTTCAGTTTGTTTTACCTCCCTCTTTGTCTGTCTATGACAAGGGCACATATTCCATAGATGGTTTTTGCATTATTTTGTTCCATTCTCTTCTATCTATACCCCATTCTTTAACATTTTTTCATTGACTTTTCAAATGAGTGTTGCTTTCAACCATGGCTGATGACCAGGCAGTTGCCTTAAAAGTTTGGTGTTTTGTTTTGTTTTTATCATCACATGTTCTCCTCCCCTGTTTTTTAGGTGCTGTTTTGTTCTTTTTGCCTCATCTAGCAGACCTTCTTGTTTTGGACCAGAATACTATTCTTCATGCCCTGGTACCTCCATTTTATGACCTTTCAGTCACTTGGTTCATGTAGCATCTTTCACTTACTTAGGTTTTACTTCTTGCTTTTATTCCAATGGACCTGCGAGATATGATGTATATGCTATTGCTGTTGACCATATTGTTTCTTTCCATTTTTACACAATATTCTCCTACTGTTCCTTTTTTTTTTTCTGCTCTATCCATGTGATTTATTATTCTTTGGCCCACTCTGCTTCTTTTCATAGTTTATGGTTCCATTTATTTATTCTTTGTAACTCCTGATCTCCACAATACTTCTCTTATTTTCAAGAAATGACTACAGCAGTTCTCCATTTAACCTATGATTCATTGGATTTAGATTTACATCAAATCTTTTAAAATCTCGTTTTGCCAAATCTGACACTCTTTCTCTCTGGCTCTTCACTTCTGTCATCCATTTGAGGAAGTTTTTGTACAGGCTAGCCTGTGAACTACCCTATTTACTTTTGCTACTTATTTTCCTCCAGATATTAACTTCATCCTGTTGCCATTCTAGACATCTCTTACTGTCTTTGAATAGTAAGTTCTTTTTTTTGTATGTTTTACCCTTACAATTGCCTGTTTTCACATCTCATAGTCATTTTTCAGTGGCATGTGGTGCTTTTCTAGGTATACTTAACTGATGTCCCTTGGTTTTGGACTGGAAGAATCTACCATATGCAGTACATCCCCTCTTCCTGGCTTTTTCCTGTCATATTGAAACTCAGAAGTCAATTTTCAGGTAGTTTGATATTGCACCAGTGTAGGATCAGCCAAAATAAGCCTTCACACAAGTAGTTGCTGGTATCCTTCTTCCTACTGGAGACTCAATGAAAAAATTCCCAACACTAAAGGGTCTTGAACTTAGGGTAGCCCATCACATTTGCATTTTTCTTTCCTACTGTTCTCCATACATTGCGTATCATATGGCCTGAGGTTGGTTGTGTAGTGGGTCTGGACATGTGTGCTCTGCCTGGGTTGTTAGAATAGAAGTTGTTTTTCTCTTTCTGTTTCCTGGTCTTGAGGTGAAGACAGTTGGGCCACTACTGCAGACTGGAAAACATATACCTGATACTGTCTGGTGTTGGGCTAAAGTTGACCACTGAATATGGTGTGATATGATCTAGCTTCTCTACATCACCTACGGTTACATTATTGGACTTGCATTTTTTTTGCCCAGTTCAGCAACACATATCTTTACAGAAGACAAAGAGTATATCCTGGTACAGATGTGGCACAGTTTCTCACAAGCATGACCCTATATATTAGGGTTTTATACTCCATGGGTTCTCTTTCAATACTCCTGAAGAGTGTTAATCTATGTAACTGTAGCACTGATCCTTCCACTATTTCAACGTAGAATTATAGCTATTATGTAAGTGAAGATAAGTTATTGTATCGAAAGTTAACAATCAGAGTTGGCCAGGAGGATGTCATGTTTTAATTGGTGGAGGGTTGTTACCTGCTTATTTGCATGCGACAGTGCAGCTCTACCATGTGCAATCATGTGATTTTAGGGAGGGGAGACTTAATGTTAGTAGTAAGTGCTAATTGTGTATATAGAGGGCTGCACAAATGAGGAAAGCTACTTTGTGAACAGAGATAAGTATCTATCACAAATTCAAAATGGCTTAGGTTTTATAACTTTTTTTTTTACAAAATAGCTACAAAAGTGACTTATTTTGGTACTACAGCTTAACTAACATTTTGTAGCTATGTGTTTTTTACATAGTAGCTGCAAGAGCAATTTTATTTAGTAGTGTACAAATAATGTGTTTATCAGTTATCAAAATGGTTTTTGTTTATTATTAACCAAAATGGCTTATGCTTAGTAGTAAAAAGTTTGTGTAAGTTTTGACTTGAATATTATCTTTTGCTCGATTGCTGGTGGAGATTTTAGCATCTGCAAGAATGTTTATATGTGGTAGTTGTAAAGATGCTTTACGCTAATATTAACTACAGTTATTATTACTGTTTAGAAACTGCTAGTATGAACTTGCATCTCTGGTTAATAACTGTTAAGAAGGTCTGTTGTTGAAACAAATCTGACCTGTTTTACAACATATGACATCTGATCATATATGTCTGTTTGTTACAGTAACATGAACCTCATCTATTAATCCTTTTATAATGAAATAGTTTTATTAATCACATATATTGTAATTACTAATATTATGAGTTGGTAAATAGACTTTAATTAATATTAAGTGAAAGGGCTATACATTTATTTGTGAAAACTGAACTTGTATACATCTAAGTAATTTGCTTACTGCTTAAACGTGTAAGATTTATGAAGTTATATTTTTCTGTGGACTAAGAATTAGAATGTTATTATTCCTAATAAAGATAATAATTTAGTTTTCTGTTTTTTTTTCTTTACATTAAGCTCTTGATGACAATGGCCAATTGACCTCTCCTCTAGGGTTAAGAATGTCTGAATTTCCTCTTCATCCTATGTTTGCTAAGATGCTCCTTGTGTCAGGTGTGTTTTTGTTAGCTTGTAAAAAATCAGCTATGAAGAAAATTAAAATGAATTTCCCTTTAGTAATGGTTAAGTATAATATTGTAAGCCAAAAAAGTTATTCTAGATTGACAAGAGAGTTATATATGAATAATATTGTAGCCTAATAAGTTATGGTAACTTGACATTGAGGTTATATATTTATAATGCTAAATTAACCAATAAAGTATGGTTAATTGATGACAAGATTATGTGTGTATAATATTGTGACCTAATAAGTTATGGTAACTTGATGACAAAATTATACATGTTTAATATAAATAAGTTATGGTAATTCATTGACAAGGTTACATATACATAATGTTGTAACCTAATAAGTTATGATCATTCAGTGACAAAATTACACATATACAGTGTTGCAGTTATGGTAACTTGATTGCAGAGTTATATAGGTATAATATTTATATCCTTTTCTCATTAGCTTCACATACTTTGTTACTTTCTCATCCTGTTGAGCCTTTCTTCACTTTATTATGGCAGTTAAACTAAAGTGGCTGTGAAATTCTAATTATTTGTCTAAAGACTTATTCACTTAAACAACATTTTTAAAGGATATTACTGAGGCATATGAACCAAATTTAATCAAAATTGGTTTAATCTAGTAATGGGTCTAGCATATGCCCCCATCCACTCCGAAAAGAAATCTAAGGTTGTCTCTGGATTTGTAATCCCTTGTTACTTGAAGCAAGTCCTCTTCCTGAAAATCTTGGACCTGACGGTGATTTAGCCAATTCTTCACAATATGTTACACCAGAAAGAAAGTTAGAAAACTTTGCTTCTTATAAAATTTGAATTTTGGAAATAACAACATAAAATCTTATGACATGAACAAAAGAGCCAGGCCTATATAAGTAGAGTTAAACATTTTATTCAGAATGGTGTTCATCTGTCCTTTGTTATATATAAAGATTATTACGACCCGTTTTAATTTCCATATTGTTAAAATTTAGTTTCTTTTCATAAACTCCTTTTTTTCTATTCTTCTTCTGTGATTCTCAAAAATACTGTGGGCCAACTACCAGTTGTATTTGATATGTTTTCACTTGCCAGTGGAAAAAGAAATCAGATTTTATGGGAAGAATGGTGCTGCTTTTGTATTTTAGACTAGATCACACTTTGAAAACCACTGGTTTATATAAGTTGTATTATAAGTGTTATTACATAATTGCTGAATTTATCAGATAGTGCTAATGCTTAAGATTATAGGTGTATGAGAAATTTCTGGTATCTTTATAACCTATAGGTGACTTTGAATGTTCAGAAGAAGCAGTCATAATTGTTGCCATGTTACACGTTGAAAACATTTTTATCTCACCTCCAGGCCAAGGACTGCAAGCAGTAAGATAGTTTAGGCATAAATACTGTTACATTCTGTAGCAATTAATTTTATTATTTACTGATTTTTGTTACTTTTTTGTCAGTTCAACACCATGTTAATGTCTTAAATATACTTAAGTCTTTGCCATTGTATGTTTAAGATAATTTTATTTCTTTACTTTAGTTTTTGATGCAGTACTTCTCTTTACAGTATTAACTATTCTCTTCCAGTGTTGTTCTCTACATGCAAATTGTTTAATAATGTATGCCATAAGCCTTCTGCTCCTAACCTATTGGAAACATCTGATTCAAGCATGTCTTTCATGGAAATCATCATCTATCACTACTTCACCATAGGAGCATGATGTGCATGATGCATGTGACTCACCCTATACGATTCTATTGAACTATCCCCTCTCTTTTGGCAGTACTTGTGCTCAAACATGTTCTTTTTGTTTGTTTAAAATTTCATGTTCGTCTTTAGTATACTAATGAAGTGATTTTCATTTATTTTCAATTTTAGTTTCTGTAAGACTGTTTATTAACTTCAGTTTAACTTAACCCAAGTTTATTACAGTGGTAATGTTATTTATACTTTTGATTATAGGTTGGCTCTTGCTCATTATGAATTCCAAAGTTTATGCTACCTCTTTGAGGGTCATATCTGTGACTAGTACTATATCTCAGGCTGCAGATTCAAGTTACTCATTGGAGGATTTATCTGCATTTATTGACTGGGAGGTTAATCTGTGTGTCCAAATTTTGCTCCACCTGCTTTCAAACAAGCTGAGCCTGTTCAGGCATATGAGAACTTATATTGCCTATTTCCACCTCCTGATTTTCTTGTGCCTTCCCATAGGATCAGCTAGGCCTAATATAGTCTTTGTGGATCTCATTTCTTAGATATGTTGTATCCCTTTCCCCTAGGTCTTATGAACTTCTTACTTCTTTACTATGTAACCAATCTTCCCTTCCCTATTTGCTAAACATTTCACCTCAGAATTTAGTGATGGAACTAGCATACCTCATCTCCACTCTCTTCTAATCAGTTTGCTCTAATATATCGTTGTGCATACATTTTGGACTGTACCAGAAATTGTTACGTTCTATTTCACCTGCTTCCTGTATGACCCCAAAGTCTTCTGTAAGTCTGATCCATGCCCAATTTTCCAGCCTCCATCTTACCCTCATAACTCTTCTTACAATAGCATTCAACCATCCATCTCCTTTCTGAGAATCTCCACTGAAATCCTGAGGTGTTTTTTTTAGGACATCCTTTCACTCCTTTCCTCCATGTTATTTAATTTGTTGTCTCTGGCTCTACATATGTGGTCCTTGTGTGAACTTAATTCTTGTTCTTTTACCATCTTTTGGATTTACATATGGCCCCATTTTTGAGGTAATACTTCTGTGACATAATCCCCCAGTCTTTGAAATAAAAGAGTCGTATCAGCACATCAAAAGTCTGCCCTTTCAACCTTGTTGCCTGTGTGTGTGTCAGTCAGAACCCAGTATGGTACCCATTACCATTTCACGTTCATCTCCCTTCCAAACCATTCCCTATCCCTTTTTCTCAGGATGCATCATTGTCGTTTTCTTCAGTGGTGCAAGTTACGTTACCAACAGTATCAGTGACTATCCAGTGGTTTCCAGTTCAGTGGGAGCTCGACTTGCTGATTTTATTTTTCACTGATGTACTTTCATCAAGGGTCATTAGGTTCTTCAAGTTTTATGGATTGGGCTCATGACTTTTATTTTTATCCTCACCTCCTGTGTCTTCTATACTCATTTTCTTATCTCCTCCTTAGGATACCTTGACCAGTTTGCATCTATCATAGGCAGTTCAGGAACTACTATCTTAGTGGGCCATCTTCTATATCATCAGCTTTTTATTCTTGACTTTGTTGTTCCCAATAAAACCAGGGACTGGAGGCCTGGCATTGATTTGTCATATCTCAGTTGTTTTATGATGGAGTTGTTTCTCGCCCTACATTGGGCATTTTCTTGGGGCGTACGGATGACCAAGATGGACATCACCATTGCTTATCTCCACATCCTCATATCATAATGGCATCTTTGGTTCATCCATCGTGGGATAATTTATCAATTTTACATCCTACCCTTGGGACTGGCTTCCACCCCCTATTTTTTCTGTCTGGTGGTCAAACTTTTGCTTGTTATATTCATTCTTTGGGGTTGTAATTTCACCATTATATGGATGACAGGCTTTTTGTGGCTCAGTTCAAACTGAAGTTGGCAAGCCATACTTGTAAGCTCCTTCTTGTGTCTGCTTTGGTGGAACTGTTATTTCACCTTGTTTTTTTCAGCTCTCTTACTTTCTGATTGTGAGGTTCTATTGCTTCTGGGGATGTGATCTTCAGTGTTGTTACAGTTCCTTTACAGTCATGTGCATATGCAATCTTTTGGTGGGCTGTTCACAATCAAAGGAACCTTCTTCAGGATCCTTGAAATCTCCTATTACCATTCCTCCTACACTGACGGACAATCTGCATTGGTGGTTGGACAAGGCCCATATGTCAGTGAGAGTCCTGATTCCTTTTTCTCATCTAGATTTACATCTTTTCCTTGATATATCCCTTCAGGGCTAGTGTGCATGGGTAAATCACAAAGAGGCTTCAGATTGTTGGTCTGTAGTTAAAGGTTTCTGCATATCACTGTCCTCAAGCTTATCTTGATTGAGTGGGATTTGAATCACTCTCATCCTCTTACCAGAGCTAGTGTTGTGATGATTCATTCTGACAGTTTTATGGTAGTAGTACATATCAATCATAAAATGGGAACTCAGTTAAATCTTAAGATCTGTCTGTATTCAACTGCTGAATCTACTATATTGAAACCAAATGCACCACATTCATCTCATTGTGCATCACTTTCTAAGTGCTTTCAATTTCACAGTAGATCGTCCTTCTGGTCCTGATCAAATATGTCCAACAGAGTGGTCTTTAGATACCCCTGGTTTCCTGGTGGCTTTGCAGTTGGTGGGTTTTTCCTGCAAAGATGCATTTGCCACATACCTCAGTTGCAAGTTATCCCTCTTTTGGTCCCTTGTACTTCATCATTGGGCTCTAGCTGTTAATGCCTTCAACCAGGATTAGTCCCACAAATTCTTTTATCTTTATCCTCCTATCCAATTACTTCATCAGGTGACCTTTCTCATCCATATCACTCTATGTGAAGTTCTTATTGCTCATTATTTGACAGCTTAACCATGGTTTCAATGTTTAAAACAACTGCAACTTTTCCTTGCAGCACTTCTTCCTTTGTCTTCCAACTTTTTTCTTCAATATTGGTTACTGCTTTAACATACAAATCTTTCATCTTCACACATGGCTTTTATCCAGTTCTTGGTGAGGAAATCAGGTTTCTCTCATCAAATAACTTTCCTTTTGTTTCATTTAATACATCCTTCTCCAATAAAGGTGATTCAGTACAAATGGGAAATGTTTCACATATGAGCTATGTTCCTCAATTGGTGGAGTTTTTCACATGACTTCTCAACCAGGGCATTTCATTCTTCTTGCTATCAAGTTATTGGACCACCTCATATCTTACCAATTATTTCTTCTGAAACTGTCAAATTCTTGCTTTCCCTGTCCTTATCATGTAATTCATCACTTATGGATTCACTGTCCCTCTTCCCCAGATAGCCTACTCTTCTGGACTGGAATATTAATGTGGTCCTCTATTTCCTCACTTTACCTCCATTTTAATCACTTTTCTCATGCTCCTTATTTCACCTTTCCCTTAAAACATATTTTTGTTTCCCATTAGCTTGTAATGTTGACAGTCTGATTTGTTTGACATTGATGTTTTATGTATGTTTTACCACTGTACCTTTTTCCTTCCTTATCTGGATATATTTCTTTTTCTCAAAAACCTCAGTAGCGAGGAAAGGTGACTTCTTCTATTTTTCACATATACTCTCATCCAGATCTGGATAGGATTTTATTACTCTTCATTGTTATATTTCCTACACAGCTTTCTCCCATGGCACCCTTTCTTAACTCTATGCCTTGGCAATCTTCCTTTGTTTAGGATATTTCAATATTTACTCTTACCATTTGGGTTTGGCTTTTGTGTCAGTTTGCTTATTTCCTTCTTGTCATCTTCTTCCTTTTCCCTCACATGTTGTCTTCACCAGCAACTGGAGGAAATCTTATGGTTTGACATGCAAATTACACCTAATATGTTCATCTCTCATTACTTTCACCATGTCAGTGTTTCTTCTTCCTCAGGTTTTCATCTTCCATCTGTCGCTGTTCTTCAGATTTCTGTGTGATTTTGACTAGGTAAGTTTAATTTTATTTTTTATTTTCCTTTCAGGAGCTCTTGCTTTATTTACATATTATATAGATCCTGATGTATGGCGAGTAGTGCCTGACCAGGTTTTCTTCAATTTGGTATCTGCACTGTACAGCCGTATTGACTTGCTCTTTATCTTCCATGACTTCACAATGCTTACTGTTGAGGTGAGGTGCTCTATAAGATCGCTTCTGGGTGAATAACCAGAATTCTGGGTAATTGCTTCATAACTTTGCTCAGTCTGGATCATATCACCTGTAGATTACATGGGTAAAGCAGAAGAGAATATCTGCCCATTGCTGTTATGCCTTATGCTGAATAAATCAGTGTGGTCTGTTTTTAAAAATAGCATTTCATTCATGGTCATCCATTGCATTGTCTCAACTGATGGTGTTCCTTTGGACTCCCACATTGCATTGTCACCTTCTCTCTTTTCATGGAATATAGGAGCTCTTATCACTTTCCAATTCCAATCCATTGGGATGATCGACTGTGGAGGCACTGTTCTGAACAGGTTTCACACAAAAATGGCTGCAACTATTCAGTGCAGAATAGAGTGGTGGTGTTCTGTGGGTGTGTATGATGTGATATCCTCCAATACATAATATGCACACATCAAAACTTAGTTCAACACATTAATTAGGAGTCCTCATCCTACCATGGCTGTCAGTACCCCATAGCTGGGTTTTGGATTTAAAGTAGAACCAATCAACAATAGCCCTCACGTGTTTATAGTTGTCTATTTCTCTCCCTCAATCATACTTCTGTTTTGTGGGTCAGTCTTTTTTGATATCCTTTGCTGTATCTTAATTTGAAGATGTTATTGCGTTATGGATAGTATGGTCAGTTTCACTGCTAGGGGAGTTGATTTATACTGTATGGACATCCTTTTAATGCTGGAAGTCAGGTTCCAGGATCAATAAATCAAAGCTACCACATGTGTCATGTTCAGGAATCAGAGTAACTCTAAGAATCCTCCAGTCTCTTGAACTTGAGATGAAGACAGTGTGTTCCTCATCCTACTCTATGTGGATGTTGTTTACCAGCAGCATGTATTTTGGATGTAGTTGACTTACTGAGTACAGTCTGTCATGCCATAGCTATTCTATACCTATGAACACACCCATTGTTTTTACCCACTTTTATACTTTGTGGGATTGAGTTGCATATAAAGGGCAGTACTGGATAAGAATAGCTAATCTTGTGAAAAGAGGGAAGCACCTATGAGAAATATATTTCAGAGTAGAAACATAACTTTCTAAGAAATGTTTGAACTTTTAATATAAGTTAAATTTTAATAAAATATAGTTAACTTTGATTACATGATCTTGTGATATTTGACTAACCTTGCAACTATCATTAACCTGTATGTTCTATAACTCTGTATTTTCATGAACTTTTGAAAGCTTTTAGTAAATATTACAAGTCTATTATACAAAATAAAATCAAATTTTTTTTAAATAAGTATTTGAAATAAAGATTTGTGAATCATTAACTGGTCAGTTTGAATTAAAAGCAGTTTTCATACTAGTCATCTTAGAGTTTTCATATTTCATTTGAGTAAGATCTAAATCTTCCAAAATGAATATCAGAATATTTTTTTTTCATAAAACTTTGTCTTATTTTCTATACACCAATGCTAACTGTAGCAAAAGTTGGAAACAGATAAGAAGCAAAATATTTTGTTATCACAATGACTGCAGATTATAACAGTAGATTAAAATATTTTATTGTAAGAAATTTAAACCTCTTAACTTTTCAAAATGCTTTCATTTAAATTTATTTTATTGCTCTGCTCTTTGAACTATGTCTGAGAACCATGACAAGCAGGATGGACATTCTAAACTACATACTTATTATACAAAGAGTGATGACAAAATTATTCTTTTATTTTTGTTTAAGTTTTCATATCTAACAAGTTTTAATTTGTACATTAGATAAAAAAAACATTTGTACATAAAATACAACAAAAATATAGAACTTAACTCTAGGCCAGTTGGCATTCAGTTTCATTACTGTCATTTGTAATATATGTCTCTCTCTGTTTTCATATAGCTTTCAGATATGAAATTTAGAAATACATAAATTTATCACTCAGTAAATTAGATTGTATGTAAACTTCTGTAATTTATTTGACTCTCTACTTAACCTATAGATAGGTTTAAAATACTTCAGTTCATCTTTGGAACATTGTCTTGGTCTGAACTCATTGAGCTCTGAAGGCAAATTACCATCTCATACCTACTGTAACAAAAAGGCCAGTCATTTGATATATACACTTTACAATTTGTATTTTCTGTTGGTTATAAACATGATCAGTAACAATGTAAGACAGAATTATAGAGATTTCTTAAAATATGGTGAATAAAGGAGGCACATACTAGCCTGGAATGAAAAACTTAGTCATATCTCAATAAAGAAAGAAGATAAGAGATTGGCAGTTTATATTTTAGCTTGTTACTATCTAGAGAATTGGATAAACATTTTAAAATGTTTGTAAGCAAAAAGAATAAATGACAGCCCCAAAAAGTCATGCGGTTAAAAAATTAACTTGAATAATATAAAAGTTTGAATTGTAAACTATATTTTGATTCTGAATGTTTTGACGTACATTGTTAATAAAGTTGTATAACTAAATTTTGAATGTAAAATTGTATAATTTCATAACACAAACAAACAAGCCACACCATTATGAATAGGGTTATAAACATTTTGCTTATTGTTTGTTCCTGCAAAAGTATTGCCACGTTTCGCAGTTTCCTGTCACTGGTGTTCAGAGAAACAAAAATGCTTTTATCTATAGTATAGGTAATAAATAAAATAATTAATACTGAAATTATTTGTAAACATTTTATTTAATCCTGAATGGGTCAAAGTGTCCCTGTCAGAATTTAATTAAACTACTATGTTATCAATAAACATATAACATATGTTATAAATAAAGTTTGTATAATACATAACTTAATTTTTTAAAGAAATAATGTAGATACTTTGTGAATCTTTACCTATCTGAGTTGCCAGATACATTGTATAGTGACTTTCTCTCTGCTTTTAAGGATTTTAGACTTTTCAACCAGTTGTAAATATGCACTGTAGATATTGACAAGAAAGGATATAAAATTTCAATCTCACCCTGCTTTACTGAAATATTACTATATTTGTTCAACACACATTAACATGCCTTTCTCGTATCCCCTTTTTTTAAGAAATGTCTGTATTTCTCCCAGAAATTGATCCATCAAAAAAAAGTAAATTCTACAAAACTTACTTCAGATGATTGGTTTGTTTGACTGGTGAAAGCTAATGGATCCCTGTGAGATTGAGATTTGTTCAGACTAAAGAGATGGTGTTTAATTGCTTTATATTAGTTAAACATGGTTCAATAAAACAACAGTTTTAAACCCACTGTCATTTAATATCATTAAAAAAACCTGAGGCTATTTGGAGTAAATAATTGTAATTCCAGAAGAAACTTGGCCCTTGTTTAAGAAGTTCTAGAGGTTTTGTGAAAAGTATAAGATGAAAAGAATTATTTTGATTCATAGCATGAAAATCATCTTTTATTCAAACTGACTCAGTAAAGGTTTTGTAAATTCACAGACAAATACTTATTAAAAATAGTTTATCAAAAATCTGATTTCTTGTGCAAAACAGACCTGTAATGCTTACAAATTTCCTTGAGATGCACTATAATTATAAATTCAAAAGTTATAGTAAATATGGTTTCATAGTTACATGGTGTTTTAAAGGGTGGCCAAAATGACTTAGCATGGGGTTGGTTCATTAGACCAATAACATATTAATGATGGAATTCTGACAATAATTCTTAATTTATTCTGTATACCTACCTAAAATGTGACATGTTTTTAGTAAAATGTCATACACAAACAAACAAAATCAGTTATGAAGATATTTGTACTCAAGATATGTCTGCAAGACGATGTTCAAGGTAAGAATAAAAATACTTATTTCACTGTACAGTACACACATTGAACTTTTATAACCTGTAGAATTTAAAAAATATAAATCTACAGTTTTTGTTGTTTTGTTAGTATCTCTTTAATTATATCTGGTATTATCTCTCCTGTACCATCAGAACTTGATAAATTAGCAGTGTGTGGCAAAATGAATAGATGATAAATTTAACATTTAAAACATAACACTACACTGAATGGCATTCTATAAAAGGACATGGCATTGCACTTTGATCTCCCAGCTCATGCAAATAATGTTAACTTATATTATTTGAGTTACATACATGTATTGACCATGATAGTTTTAAGCTTGTAAAAAGGGATAGTTTTTTAAAGCTTTGATGTTATACACTACATGTTATACGTGTTTGTTGAAGTTTCTGATGAAAGCATGTTTCAGTTAAGGCCTTATATATTGTAGCACAGTCATTGTGATGAATTATTTTATTGAGTGGAAGTCTTCATTGACAGTTGTCTAATGTTTGCATTTGTAGTAAATTGTTGTGGAAATACTACTATCCCTACTTTTATTGGAAATTTATATTGGGTTAGGTAAGAGGAAATGAGTTTTTATAACTTCCAGTCTTAATGTGATATGGTCTCATACTTGTCTTTCTTCATCATACATTGTCTGTCTTCTTTCTGTCTGATTATTTTATGTATTATTTTAAGGGAAATAAGAACAATTTAAAAACATGCCTCTAACAGAATTGATTCAACTACCATTAATAAATCATGCTTTGCCAGCCTAGTCACATACACCATAAACATGTTATGTATTGGGAATTTCCATAAAGCCTCTCTGTATAGTGATATAGGATAACTTATATTAGTTTGCATGTTACAATGCTGTTATAATTTATACTACTCATTATTTTTGCTTTGTTTTTAGCGAAAAGCCAAGTACGGGTTTTCTGTTAAGGAGGGTGATCACATTACCTTGTTAAATGTGTACAATGCTTTCATAAAGGTAATGGTTTTATTGAAACTTTTCCATATCTGTCTTGAAGAAAAATGTTAAAATTCTACTTTTAGTTTATTATGTTAAAAGTCAGATGATGATGATAAAGGGTGGTTTTTTGACAGATTTTCATATTCTCTATATCAACCACGTAGTTACCAATGTGTATGAAGTACTTAAGTTTGTTTTAATTAATAATTTCTGTATACTATGAACAAATTCTGTTTGCTTTGTCCTTCTGTTTGTCTACCAAATACAGATGTATAGATAATGTTTGTTTTATGTTTATCTTCATCAGTTAAGACAATAACTGATATTTTTAACAATAAATTTCATAAACATGTAACTATATTTTATACTAGTAAGTAGAGCTAAGTGGTTTACTTGTCTAATGAGTTCAACTAATCATCCTTCTATGCTAGTAACCATGTAGTTTTTATTGCACGAATTTGTACTTATAAACCTTAATTTAATCTACCCAAACAGTGAACTGTATCCTTTACTTGTACAATGTACCTGATTACTTCTGGTCTCCAGTTTTACACATTCACAAAATTCTATTATAATTCTATTTGTACAGTATGAATCACTTTTTTTTTTGGTGTGTGTAGTGTACCAAACTGTTATCACAGTTTGTTTTATAAACAGTTGCAAATGCTGTACAGTATTTACTTAATATGTCTGGGGTTGGTCTACTAATGGGCCTCCTTTTTGGAAGGAATGCTGAAGGTAATTCTGAATTTGTTGTAAGACGTGACAGACTTTTAGTAAAATATACAAGTCTGTTGCACACACAAAATCAGATGTGTTACAAAGTATTTGTACTGAAGATATATCTGTGAAATTAATGTCAGTCTGACTCGCATCCAACCCCAGCAAAGATTGGTAAAAGAAACAAAATGAAATTATAAACTAAAAATACAAGTATTTTTGCCCATCATACACTTTGTGTATTGCATTTGCATAATTTCTGGAATGTATTTCTACAGTTTTTATAAGTATTCCTGTGTATTTTATCTGGAATTTACTCTCCTCCATAATAAAAGTTGTATTTAATAAAACAAAACTTGATGTTTACAAACAGTGCTACTTAATAAATCCATAATATATCTGTTGAAAAGTAAAAACACCAATTTTAAACAGATAATAAAATATTCATAAAAATATAGAATATCAAAAGAGTCATGTGATTTTTTGTTTTATGCTATATTTCTATGTAAATAACTTGTACCTGATGAAGACAAAACCTTCTCCAAAAATTACACATTTGTTACTGTGTTAAATGTTTTAGTTTTTGTTGTTACATTTTCAGCATTCTTTTGAGGAGGCAGCAGTAAGTCTATAGATTTGCAATGCTAAAACTCTGTGGATCAATAACCTGCAGTAGACTAAACAGATGCAGCACCTCTCTAAACTGTGTAATTTTATCTCAGTTTATCTGATGTCTTCTCATTGAAGCGAATGTTTATAGTTTTCATACATAGGTAATCACATGTAATTTAATACAATACTATCACAGCTCGCAAATCTAAGCCACTTAGTTTCTTTGTTAACAAAGACCTCTAACTAAAAGATTTAAAGTTTACTTTAACTCTATTATTTTACAGAAAGAAAAACACTTATAGAAAGCCTTTTAATAAAGTTTTATTGATAATAGAAAACAAATGTACCTTAAAGAACTTTAACTAATATACTCTAACCACTATAGTTCTTTACCCTTTGTTGTGTAAAATCTTATTGTGTACATCTGTAAGCTGTTGAGTGAATCATTTAATTGTGCAAGATGAAATCTAGTGAAGGATTATTTTCCTACTTCTTCAGTTAAAGAATGTAATTTAGTAGATTTCTGAAACCACTTAGAGCTGAACTTTGGAAGGATTACATGCAGAAAATGGACTCAAATTTTATCTCATTTCTAGAAAATTTAGTTTTAAGGCCATCAACCATAATTAATGGTACTGAATCAAGTGCATTATAGAAAGTATTACCATTATACTATGAAAGAATAAATTATCATTGTTATTATAAATCTTTTCAGGAGAACAAAAGCAGAAAATGGTGCACACAGCACTTCCTCAACTACAAAGGCTTAATGAGGGCAGAAGAAATAAGAAAGCAACTTGCCAAATTTTTAACCAAATTCAAGATACCTCTGGTGAAAACAGAAGGTTAGTTATGCAGTGAACAGTTTTCAGTGTCTAAAATCTCTGGTTTTGGAAACCTCTCATTATCTTCGATTATTTTGAAACTTTTAGGTCATTTTTGTGAACTAGACTGTAGATGGTGTTACTGGCATATTGGTTGTTTAATCCTCAGACTTCCCTTTATCCAGTTCACAGCCTATGTGGTCCACATCTTGCATCATATTGAATAATTTTTTTCTCTCACCACATTAAGTGTAAAGAACTGGAATCAATGATATTTTTGTGTGATTTGTGTTTACAAATATCAGGTATCCTATAACTAATATTCACAATAATTTGGTTTTTAGATGAGTTAGAAAAATGAGTTAAATTACCAATGATATTCATATTCAGATTTTTAAAGATTTTAATGGTATTCATCAGTCTTGAGGTATTTCAAGTTGGTACTCTTCTGAGGAATCGCTGCCAATGTCTGATAGAAGCTTACACCATGGTAGAGGAAATGTATATGAAAGTGTTCAACAGGATCATATTTTCTGTAAAATGTTTTAATATTTTGCTTGATTTATGGGCCTTCTCTAAAATAAAATTAAAACAAGTTACCTGGCTATACACACACACATTCAGTTAATGATTTTCACCATCTTATTAATAATTGCTTCCCACTGGTGCAGTGGTATGTCTGTGAATTTATAATATTGGAAACCAGGTTTTGATACCCACAGTGCAAAGAGCACAGGTAGACCATTATTTAGCTTTGTACTTCACTATAAAGAAACAATCAATAATAATTACAACAGGTGGGGATGAATAACAAATAAGGGTTAACCATTTTGATTTTTTTTAAATTTACCTTATCTAAAACAAATGTTATTAAAACTTAAATCAAAAGACGACTGCCCAATCGACCCAGGGCAGGATCCATGGAGGTTGATAGACCTCCTCCGACTGAGAATAGTAAGGAAAAAAGACGTAATCGTAAACAGAAGGGTTCTCCAGCCACTTCGCCTACCCGTCATTAAAAAGGGCAACCTTGATACAATGGAACTGTCGGGGTTTACGTTCTAATCTGGATTATATCAAAACACTGATTGCTTCCTACCATCCTGTTTGTCTTTCCTTACAAGAAACATTTCTGAAACCTGCTGATACAGTCACCATTCGGCAGTATTCTCTGTACAGAAATGACAGGCTGTGTGATGGACGAGTACATGGAGGGGTAGCACTATTGGTTGATCAGCATGTGCCCACCCTGTCTTTGTCATTCAACACACTCTTGGAGGCCGAAGCCATTCATGTTTCCTTGGGTCATACCATCACTGTTTGTTCTCTCTATCTGTCCTCAAGTGAGACATATGATCAATCAGAACTTGATGCTCACGTTGAACAGTTGCCGTCTCCCTTTCTAATCCTGGGAGACTTTAATGGACATCATACCCTCTGGGGAAGTGCTGTTATTGATGGGAGGGGTCGATCTGTAGAGCGTATGCTCTCTGATCACAATCTTTCTCTTTTCAATACTGGTTCTTCCACTTATTTTCATGCACCTAGTCAGTCCTTTACCGCGATTGATCTCTCAGTTTGCTCCCCTTCAATATTCTCCCACTTTTCATGGAGGGTTGCCAATAATCCACAAGGCAGTGATCATTTTCCTATGCTTTTGAGAGAGACTGGCCATGGTCGATGCCACCCTACCCACGTGCCCCATTGGAATCTGGATCAGGCAGACTGGTCCACTTTCACTGTTCTTGCAGAACTTGATCCTGCCATCATCTGTCAGCCATCAACAGACGACTGAGTGGCAGCGGTAACTGGCTGTATTATACAAGCAGCTGCTCAGTGTATTCCTAAAACCTAGACACGTTTTCCACGATATCCTTGTCCGTGGTGGAATCCTGCTTGCCACTTAGCATGGAAGGCTTAAAAACGGGCCTGGGATACTTTTCGTAGATATCCCACACTTTCAAACCACGTCGCATTCCAACGGGCCCGTGCACATGCTAAGTGGGTAAGACATCAAAGCCAGAAGGAATCTTGGATTAAGTTCACAACTAGCATATCTTCTACCACCAGTTCCAAGGTCATGTGGTACAGGATTTGAAAGGTCAGTGGGCACTACAATTTTGCCCCCCTCTCGATCTTACTCTCTGATGGTCAGGAGGTGGCTGATGTCTGGAACATCGCTGATACTCTAGGTGAAAGATTTTGCCAGTTATCTTGCACTTCTGCTTGTTGGCCACTCCACCTTCTTGGCCATCAAGACTCGGGCAGAGCGTTCACCTCTTTCCTTTCGAACTGACTGTTTCTTTTATTATAATTGTCCCTTTACACTGGTGGAACTGAAAATGGCCCTTCATGGATCTGGCAGTACATCTGTTGGACCTGATGATGTACACTATGACATGCTGCACCATCTATCTCCTGCTTCTTTTGATGTCCTTCTAATTGTTTTTAACCGGATCTGGCAGGAGAATGTTTTTCCTGATGCCTGGTGCCAGGCTATTATTTTACCTTTCTCTAAGCCAAGGAAAGATCCCAAGATTCCTTCAAACTACCGTCCAATTGCTTTGACGAGCTGTCTCTGTATGACCTTAGAAAGGATGGTTAATGCTCGTCTTGTTTGGTTCCTCGAATCAAACAACCTTCTTTCGCCCACCCAGTGTGGGTTCCAACGACAGCACTCCACCACAGACCACCTAATTCGACTTGAAACATCAATCAGAGAAGCCTTTCTCAAACACCAACATCTTGTATCAATATTCTTTAACATTGAGAAGGCTTATGATACAACATGGAAGTATGGCATTTTGTGTGACCTCCATACATATGGGTTACATGGCCATTTACCGATGTTTATTAAAGATTTTTTAATGGACAGGAGATTCCAAGTTCGTGTGGGTTCGACACTTTCCCATTCTTTTGTACAGGAACTTGGAGTCCCTCAGGGCTGTGTTTTGAGTGTCACACTTTTCAGTATAAAGATAAATGCCATCACTTAACAACTCCCTCTCACTATTGCGAATGGGCTGTATGTCGACGACTTTCACATCTCATGTCAGTCATCAAACATGAGATATATTGAGTGGCAACTACAAACTGCCCTCAGTCGTGTACTGAAGTGGACTAGGGTGAAGAACTTTAATTTCTCTCTCTCTAAAACCGTTTGCATGCACTTTTTCCGCCAACGCGGTATTCACCCTGATCCTGAACTTCGTACTTCTCTACTACCAGTTGGGGAGCAGATCGATGTTCTGTGTTAAAGGTATATCGTGCTCTTATTTGATCAAAACTCGACTATGGATCAATAGTCTATGGCTCTGCCAGACCCTCAGCCTTAAAGATGCTGGACCCCGTTCATCACCAAGGACTTCGACTCTGCACTGGGGCTTTCCGCACCTCTCCAGTTCAAAGTTTATACATTGAATCTTATGAACCTTCTCTGCACCTTCGCCATTTGCAACTATCTTTACTATATTCTTCGAAACTTCATTCCTTACCAAAGCATCCCACCTGGGGATGTGTTTTCCTTCCTCAGTGGGCCGTACTTTTTCAGAACAGATGATCTGCCATTACTCCGTTTGGCCTTTGCATCCAGGCGCAATTGGATGAATTGGGTCTGTCCTTGGATGATATTGCAGTTTCCACAGGTCAGCCCATCCCACCATGGCTTATTACAACCCCCAAATGTGACCTTTCTTTCAGTCATCTGAAAAAGGCAGATACTCCAGATTGGAAGTACCGTCATTTATTTAATGAACATCTTTGAAGCGATCATTTCGTTCCCATTTATACAGATGGTTCCAAATCAGGTAATTCAGTGGGCTCTGCTATAGTTTGCTGCGGTTCAGTGGTTGCGCACAGAATCCCCTCTACAGCTTCTGTGTTCACTGCTGAACTGTATGCCATATCTCTTGCCCTGGATCATATTGAAGCTGAGCAGTACTCCAACTGCACTATTTATACTGACTCGCTTAGTTCTATACTGGCCCTGGAATTGCTACACATTGGCTCACACCCTGTTCTCGCTGATATTCAAAACCGACTGGCCCATTTCTCATTGACTGCCACTTCTATCCAGTTTTTCTGGATACCAGGCCATGTTGGTATTCACAGGAATGAGCTTGCAGACACGACAGCTGAATCTATCTGCTCCGGCACTACCACCACTGTGCCTATTTCGTACATGGACTATGGTCTTGTATTCAAGGCTCGGCTCCGTGCCAGCTCTCAGTCCACTTGGAGTGAGCAATGCAACAACAAGCTTTTTCAAATAAAACCCTATATTGAGCTTTGGCCATCTAGCTTCTGTAAGGTTTGGAAGGAGGAAGTTGTTCTAACTAGACTACGCATTGGTCACAGTTTTTTAACTCATCGTTTTCTTTTATCTGGAACTGATGCACCAGTGTGTAGTTTGTGTAACACTCAAATCACTATCAGCCACATTTTACTTTCTTGCCATCGTTACGATTCTCAACGACGGCACTATTTTAAACATGTTTTTTCCCAGGGTTTATCTGTAACATTGGACAGTGTTATTGGTGATGGTGACACTGTCCACCTTGATAAAGTTTTTAGTTTCTTAATGGCCATTAATCTTTTTAATCACATTTAAGTGTTGCATATTTATTCATTACACCTTTTTAATTGTGGTTCCCTTTTTATAGTTTCATTCTCTCTAGTTCAATTTGACATTGGAAAATGGCCAGAACATTAAATAACTCGACACCAGGACTGGAAAGGCCAACTTCAGGTGACTAACGCTGCTGTTTGAACTACTCGTTAGTCGTCCTCGCGAGTTGTTATTACACTTTTGCTGCATGTCATTTAACACTTTTATTACTTTACCTTTTAGTTTTGGCCATAATGACACATAACCTGGAACCAGGACTGGAAAGGCCAACTTCAGGTGACTAACGCTGCTGTTTGAACTGTCCGTTTGAACTACTCGTTAGTCGTCCTAGCAAGTTGTTATTACACTTTTGCTGCATGTCATTTAACACTTTTACTACTTTACCTTTTAGTACTGGCCATAATGACACATAACCCGGAACCATGACTGGAAAGGCCAACTTCAGGTGACTGACGGTGGTTCTTCAACTTACCTGTTAGTCTACCTGGTGGGTTATGATCATTACCATTTTGCTAGAGTAAGTACTTTACAACTTCTTTTACTCTGCTTTCTCTCTTAACATTGTAGACTAGGTGTCAACATTGGTTTTATACTTTTTCTGTTTTTCAATGATGTTTTGTTTTACCTTCATTTTCTTTTATGTATTTTACTACATTTACTTTATTTTTACCTTTTAACCGGATGTTTGGCGCAGATAGCCTAGCTGGTTTGTGCCATAAAACACTAAATCAATCAATCAATCAAAAGACAATCTGAAACCTCAACATTTCAGCTGGTACAGTATTCCTGCAGAGCCTTACAATTACAGGGCACAATGAAACATTCTCTCTATCAGTAGAAATGCATATTTCATATTTCTGATAATATAATATGTATGTCTACTGAGAGTTAGACCATTTTGTTTTGGTCTGTGACAAATTGGAACTACTTTTGTATAAACAGTAAAGCTATATGGCATCCAGGTATGCACAGTGAATGTTATGCAAATGGCAAATCTTTGTTCATATTTTGTGACCTGCACTATTAAGCTTCCATATCAAGTTGAAAGGTTATAAGATTTCACATGGGGGAATATGTGTTTCATAAGTGGTGGGAGGATAGGAAGTGTTACACATGGTTAAAGTGAGACACAGTGTGTGTCAAGTTTTTCAAACTTGGAATGATGTATGTAAAGGCACTCAATTCAGATGCACATTGTAAGAAACACAAAAAAATATGTATTTCCAATGTTGCATGAAAATGAATCCCATAACTTACTGTGTGTTCAGTCCAACTGTGTCTACAAGTGATTCTGTGAGATAAACAAATACTAATGATTTATGTGGTTTGTTCAGTTCATCATACATACTATAACAAGAGGTTTCATGAACTTTGCACAATATGACTTACCATCACTCATGAAACTCTAATCATACAATTGGATCATGTGAGGAGGACAGTAGCATCCTTTATAGTGTTTGTATTCACCAGGAAGTAAGTTGTTAACTCTGCTCTAGTATTTGATGAAAACTTCAACAAAACAATATAAACTAAACAGCTGGACATGCATGTGGTATTGAATGGCAGGTTAGAGTAGAACACATGCCCATCATGAAGTTAAACACCATGAGAAGATGATTGAAGGAAAACTTGTTTGAGTTGATGGTTTTGATGTAAAACCAAAAAATGAGATCAAGGAACTGAAACACTTACCATAGATTTTAACACACAGAACATGATCTGAAAAATACAAGGCTATTTAACTTTTAGACCCACACAAAAACTTTGTGTATGTGTGATCTTATTTTTCTGTAATATAGATTTGGTTCATAGGTAGAAAAACATGAAGATGAGTAAATAAATGTGACATTAGAAGATGATAAACACAATAAATGCACTAAAGGTTGAATGAATTACTTATGGGTGTTATTTGAATAGTTATTTATTATTAACATTTTTGGTCAGTTTGCTTTAGAAATAGGTCTAAATTTTATATTCATTGGTCTTTAAATTTGTCATATTAGACCTGCAGAACTACAGTTCTTTTTTTTTCTTTTTGAAGGAAGAGAACAATTTTTTCAAAACACAGTGTCATTTTAATCCATATAAAAATACTGAGTTGGAAAAAATTGATTGTATTAACATTAAGGCTCACAGAAATAATCAACTAATCAAAATTAGTGTTTCTGATTATTACTGTTTTCATTTACTTGCTTTATTACACTGTTATAGATAATAAAAATGTGGTCACATATATTTCTGTTTCTTGTGTTTGTACTGTTTGAACTAAATAATACAATATGTTTAACTTAATATATTGCTTACGTGCTACACACTATAAACATAAACAGTGTTAAATAGAATAAGGTTGCTTGAACAAAAATAGTTATGGCAAATTAAACCTTTATGTTCAATTGAAGAAGCCAATTTATTTATTTATTCACTGTGTGTAACAATACATGCAGTACTGTGAGATTTCCTCATAAAACCTAGTTTGTTTGTTTTTTAAGATCTTACATATCTTGTTCAAAAGGAATGACATTATTTTGGTTATGATTTTCTTATAAAATATGCTATTTATTTGTATTTACACTTTGAATTTTTATTCTAAATGCTACAGTATTACAGTTACATGTAGGCCATGATGAAAACATTTTACCAATTTCAAAATAACCATGGTTGGAATATAGTGGAAAATGAGCTTTTTATAATGACTATATACAAGTTTATGTAACCTCTATATGTAAGCTATTAAGCTCAGACAAATCTTTTGAAAGTTGGTGTGGCACCAGTCAGGGGTTGACAAAAGTTATTACGTTTTTCAACTGCCTTCATCCAGAGAACTTTGAAATGCACATGTCAACAGGTTATCATCCAGGTATACATACATCTACACAACTGGCATCATATTATTGAAGATACAGAATGCCAAAATAAAGAATTTAAAATTGTTTGATTTATTCATCTCTCAGTTTGCTTATGCATTGTTATGATCTTTCCAGTCTCAACTGTAAAGTGTAAACATTTTGTATGAGCTATTTCTATCTGTATTAGCAACTTCTTGTTTAAAGCTTAAAGTGGTTTGTGTATAGATGTTAAATTTTTCATACTGATGATAGAATTAATATTTTTTATGATAGTTTAAATCTGCAGAAGTTATCTAGTATCATCATAAGTTTTTGTGCCTTTTAATAAATGTTATACTGTCTTTTGTTGTTTATTTTAGGTTGTATTTTTCACTGATTTATATATTATTTATCACATACTATGACGAGAAGCATAACTGGTTTTGTTACATGAAACGTAATTATTCTAACAAAGAATTAGTTTATGTCAGTTTATTCAAGTTCCTTGTTGGAATTTATAGAGAAAAACTTATTTTAATGGTATTTTTAGCCTTTTTCAGATTTAGTACTACAAACAATATATAATATATTTTCTCTATGAAATGGTTTAGAATTTTAAAAACATAAAAATTAATATGTATCTGAAAGTTATCTCAAAAACTTATTTAGTAAAACTAAAACAAGTTTTTAAAAAAGCTGATATATTAGGACAGTTAGTTGAATGTAACTGACTAATAAGTGACAATTAACCAAGTTGCAGGTGTGTCATTACAACAGTGTATGGTGGATGCATTACAAGTACAGCTAAACTTGTTCGTTATGATTTGGTGGCCTGTTTGTCAATGGGACAGGTATTTAAAGGATTTAAGCAGTATTAATTGTGGTTTAGAGGCATAAACAAATTTTGGTTTGGTTTTTTCCATTGAAATTGCTTGTAAATATACTGACAGTCTTTATCATGTATTGTTAATCTTAGGGGATGTTGATGCTGTGTGCCATTGTATTGTTGCTGGATTCTTTGCTAATTCAGCCTACTTACATTACTCTGGTGTATACAAGACTATTTGTGGAGACCACACACTTTACATTCATCCATCATCAGTTCTTTACTCACAGAAGGCACCACAGTGGTAATGTTCAAATTATACCAGTTCGTAGTTTTCATTTTTATCCAACTTTCATATACTAGCAAGAACTTGAATATCTTATTATTATAAATTTCTTGTTCTTCATTTACTTAGCTTTCATTACAGTGAAAGTAGATCTTATGGTTTCCTTTCATTTTCCTGGTAATTTCTTTTTCACTAAACTGTTATGCAATAGGAAATAAAATTATTTATCTTGAGAAAGTACATGAAGTGACTGTTCTATTATTGATTTTTGTTAATCAATCAAAATAATTCATAATTACATTGCATTTACAAAATCACAGAAACTCAAGTTTTTTAATATTTGCTTGGATTTAGCAGCAGTTTGGAACATGTATTTACAGTTGTACTTATTTCATGATTTTAGGCCTAAAAGTAATGTTAAGTTAATGCAAGAGAATTATTAGTCTTTTATTTGAATTTTAAATAGTTCCAGCTGTAGTTTACATTGTTGAACTTCATCTATATAATTTGTTTCTTGTCATCTTTTAATAATTATGCCCCTATAGTGGTTGTCAAGGAAACTTTCTTTTTGTGGTCCTTGTTTTCCTTTCATGTTTCTTTTAACATATTGCTGCATTCATTCAACAAAGTTTAAAATTTTATTGGATAATCAACAAGCTTTTGCTAAGGGAAAATTTTACCTTACAAATCTTTTGACAATCTTTGAAAAGGTTAATGCTTATGTAGATAAGGTTATGGGTGTAGATTTCGTGTATTGGGATTTTCAGAAAGCATTTGACAAGGTGCCACATAAAAGGTTTGTGAAAAATTCTCTCTATAGGTGTGGGGTATAAGTTATCAAATTGAAGAGAAGCATGGCTGGGTGGAAGAAAGCAGAGAGTTGTTACAAATGGTGTTCATTCAGACTGGATTAATGTCACAAGCCAGGTACCTCAGAGCTCAGTCTTAGGACCTTTGTTCTTTTTACTTTACATCAATGACATAATTGAAGGAATAGTCAATAAATTAGTTAAATTTATAGATGGTATTAAGGTCTTAAGTGTTGCTGGCTGTGAAGAGGATGCTGCTACTTTACAAAAGGATATATATCGTGCAGTGAGTTGGACAAATAAATGGCATATGGGTTTTAATTATAATAAACCCAAGATAAGTGGCATTGTAAATACAATTAGGATGGGAATAACCTTAATAGTGTCATGAAAGAAAAGGATACTGGTGTAATTGTCAGTCAGTTTCTAAAGCCATCCAAGCAGTGTGCTATTGCTAGTGGTATGACAAATAGGCTTTAAGGTTGTATCTACAAAAATATTGAATACAAGTCTAAAGAGGTTATAATTTCATTGTCATTGGGCTTCTTACCTTAAGAAAAGACATTGATTTGTTGGAAAGGGTTCAGAGAAATGTTACTAGAATGGTGCCTGGTATGAATGGGTTGTCATGTTAGGAGAGGCTGAAATCTATCAAATTGTTTTCTCTTGAAAAAGAAAAGAAGAGTGGATCTAATTAAGGTGTTTAAAGATTGCCAAGGGAATTGAGTATTGATTCATCATCTCTTTTTTTTTTTGTCACACTTAATAGTGAGAATAGAAGGACTAAAGGGCAAAAGTATAAATTTTGACAGGGTAGGAGCCATCTTCAAAACAATTTGTGGTTGGCCTTTGGAATGGGTTATCTTTAGATACTGTAGAGGCAAAAAATTTAAACAAGTTTAAGAAAAAACTTGGTAAGTATATAAATGATTAGGGCTGGCTTTAATTTTTTTAAAAGTTAGTTTAGCATATGGAACAGTTGAGATGGATCAATAGGTTCCATATTGTCTCAAAACATTATATGTAGTCTGTGCTAGTCCTAACTTCAGTCCTTTGATCCACTCTCAAGTTAAAATCATCTGTATGAATACAACCTTTATTTCAGACCCTTCTCTGTACATTAAACTGATCTGTTCTTCTACTATGTTAGGTTTATATTTCTTCAGATGCCTAAAGGTGCTGTATGGGACATGTTTTTTTGCTCCTTCATTTAAGAATTCTGTCAGCTTAAGTCTCACTCAGGATCTGGTTCATCCTTTTGGTGATAGCTTTAATTCATTCAAGTCTCTGGATTGAGGTTTATAATTCACTCCTATTTAGATGATGTCATATTTGTTTAACAAACTATATATTAACCATTTGAAGCTCAATCGTATGTAAAGATAGATACTTCCCAGCAGCAGCTTCTTTCTTAGTTAAGTAATTTCTGTACAGGTTAGCTAAGAATTTTGGGTCATTATCTTCTGTAGAGAAATAGTGTAAAAGGTTAAAGTGATCCATTCCCTAAAGTTCTTATATTTAATTGCTAATAAATAACTTTATGGTTATAGTTTTAACTTGTTTCTTTTTCAGAACTTTAAAGCATTCTGTAGATAAAGTTTTGAAAATTTATTACAGCTCATTCATTCACTCTTAGTTTGCAAAAAATATCTTAAATATTAACATTTCTAATTTTGTTTTTAAAATCAGCTGCACGGAGTGGAAATCATTTGTTGATTCGTCGTTTCTGTCATTTTCCTTTAATTCCACATTTTATACATCTTTACGGTCATGTCCACTGAAGTTTGCTAGCAGAATATGTTTAATACCTGAAATTTATACAAGAAAAATATTTTGAAATTATGTTGTTTTTGTACCTATAAAACCAGGCTGTACACGTGAAAATCTTTTTAATCTAGATGTTTTTAATATCCTGGTAGCTTTTACTTTTTTCAATGGTCATCTTCATTCTTGAAATTGTTATAATAGTCATAAATGCAGAGAAATTTTTAAACTGAGGAAAATGTGTTATTGAGGAAAGTTCATTCTGTAGTTTGTTTTTCATGGACTGGAAATGATAAATTACGCATAATTTGATATGAACAGAAAAATCTATAGTGATGTTTCAAGATGACAGTTTATATATTATACTATTCTTAGTATTTAGTTGCTATTACATTATTTTAAAATAAGTTTATTTAAAAGAATATTTCAGAATAACTGAAAAGGCTTAATACAAGTTTTTTTCCCCAACTCCAGAATATTTATTTTACTTTTAATGACTAATATATAAATTAAAATACTGCTTTTGTCTGTGGTTTAGTGTGGTTTTTAGTGAGGTTCTTCATACTTCCAAAGAGTACATGAGGGATGTGACAGCAGTTGAACCTAGCTGGCTTTGTGAATTGGCTCCACACTACTACCAGTATAGAACAGTGAGTATTCCTACAGCTTAAGCTCAATAACTATATACCTGCATATATTGTAAGCCAGAGAGTTGGTTATGTTATGTTTCTCTCTAACTGTTCTTACACAGTTCCGAAGTCTACTTACATACTTCATGTGTTTATTCAATACCAATACTGTTATATTGTCTTTCATATGATTATAGAGAAATACAAATTTTTCAGTAATATTTCATTGAGTCATACCATAATGGATCATTACTGAAGGTACTTGCACTGGTCCATTATTCCATCTATTTTGCAAGTATCTCCTGCATAAACATCTTTCAACTTTCTTCAACCAGAAGTACAACATACAGTTTGAACTAAATATTTTAAATTTAGTTTCATCTGTCCATAGCACCCTTTTCCAAGTATCAACATTCCAGATATGTACTTTTTTAATAATAAGTTTCAATCTCTTCACAATATTTGGAAATCCAAGTAAAGTTGTATTTTACTGGTTACACAACTAAATATCCCATTCTCATTGATTCTTCTTGATACTGTAAATCTGGACACTTTTCTGTCATTTGGTATATGGTGGTTTATCTCATTTTTGAGATCAGTAGCAGTCTTCCTTCTGTCCAGAAGGCTGTATAAACAAATATACTTACCATTAGTATCATTATTCTGTCTCTTCCTTTCCTATTTTCACAGTTAACATCTTTCCATGATTTAGGGGGAGCATTTCAAGTCTGGAGGAATTTGTCAGGAAGTCAATCAGCATCACAAAACTTTTATGTGAATTTACTGACAATTTTTGACACTTTTTGAGTCATGGAATGACAACAGAACTTCATATAAATAGTGTTTGTTTTATTTGATTTTCTTAAATTGATTTCTTTGAGCATAGACCAGTACCATATGCTAGCTTCTTTCTGTATAGTTAAAACACTGCATGAGATACCATGGCAGTTAGTTCAGACTAGATTTGTTCAGTATGTTCCTTTAAGCAGAACCTTCACAACATGCCTCTTGTACAAGTGTATGATAACTCTAAAGAATGACAAGTATTCTCATAGTGGGTCATTCAACCGTCAACATGGATCAATGAAGCATTACCATAGTGTTGATATTTACATTCTCTAATGGCAAGGAAGATTTAGCCCATAAAGTGGAAAGAATGAATATTCTCTTGTCCCAACACTTTAGTACTGTATGAAATTGTGTCTGTTAAATAACATAAAAATACAGATCTTTAAAGTAATGTTGAGTCTTCTCTTTCATAAAGCATGAGTGATAAACTGCAAAATTTTGGAGACAAGTTTATATTGAAAAGTTTCGTAGCTGTTGAAGTTTAAAAAGTAAGCACTATTATAGCCATCTAACAAAAGACAAAGATGACAACTAAAATGAATATTAAATAAGAAATGGCAGAATGTAATATCCAAGTTGAGATTTTGATCAAATTTACCCAGTTTTAATTTAACATATTTCTTATTTCTCTGTTATATAATCCTTATAAAAATAAGTAATAATGCAGTGTTGAAGCAAAGAACTGAAAATGTTAAGTTGTACATAAAGTATCAAACAGTTATAAATAAATCATAAAATAAATTTACTTCTCATACAAGACCTGACATGTTGTCACTCATTCAATAACACTGTAGCACCCCTGTGGATATACGACTTGTTTTGTTTTAATTTGCAGCTACTATTAATTATCATTACAATTTTATTTTACAGTTATCTCCCTTACAATTCAGGCAAATATTTTAAGAGTATGATGTAAATGTGTAAACTAATCATACTGATTTTAACATTTCAATGTGTTGAGGTTAAATGTAAATATTGTGTTTTGTTTTTTTAGGCACGGGAGCTCGCTGCACAATAACCCAATGTGTTATGATAATCATCAGAACTGAAACTACTTGTTTTATTTTGTAAATCACAAAACTATTGCCTTTTGTGGGAAGATTTTCATTGTTAATTTTTGTTTTATATAAACCTGATTGATCATTAAACTGGAGTATATTAGTTAGCCACCAGATACAGTGTAATATAATGATCAAAGTCTTATTAATTCTTTTGAATGTTAGTGGTATAAAGTGTCCATAGCTATGAGTACTTCAAAAAAAAAAAAAAATTATCTACAGAAAGAGAATGAACACAACACTTAATCTGTTTTTAAATGTGAAGGAAAAATCAGAATTTATTTAGTTAAGAGCATACACAGTTTATCATCCCCACAATACCCTATAATTAAATTTAGTTTGAATATTAAGAAACAAAATATAATAGGTTACTAAAATCAAAAAAGATACAGTCACTCTCACACATACACACATGTGAACGTACAAGATTATGTTGATATAGAATTCTTCAACAAATATGGAAATATAAATTGAGCTTTGTTTGACTTGTATATTTCACACTTACAGCACACCTTAGTCTAAAGTACCTATCATACCACTACTTATTTGAACAACCTGGTCGTCCACTGCCTTAGACTTTAAAAAATTAAGTTTTAGACAGCTTTCTTACATTAAAAAATATATTCTGACCTTATGTACAAGCATTGAATCAAAATATCAACTATTTACATCATAAAACAAGGACAGAAATTGGGATAAGTTTCCACATGAGACCCAATGACTGAGTAGAGATCTAATAAAAATATCAAAGATTATATATTACAAATTATGATAAATATTGCTCAATTTTTGAGAACCCTTCTACAGCTCTCGGTGGATCCTTTGCTGTACAGATTCTCACATTAGGAATGATTACTGGAATAAAATATTAATTATGGGCTCTATGGAAAGTTAAAAATAAAAGTACCTCATTCACACAGGTATAAGGAGGAAGAAGGCACATCATGTTTGCTAACAACATTAATTCACTTGGAATAATTTTATTTTAAACAGTATCAAGAGTCAATGTTTAGTGAATGCTACACGTTTTGGTGCAAAATTCTTTGTCAGACATGCCTCAAGAGTTCTGAATTTTTAAGTGTTGTATGGAAGAGAAATAACATGTAACCATCACAAGTTCCTACTTTTTCAGAGTTAGCTGTCTCACTCTTCAGAAGAGTAGATTTTCTGTGATGGGAAACAATGGTGTGACAGTTAAATGCTTCCATGGACTGAGTTCTGAATGTTGTATTAATTTATGATATGAAAATAAGGTGTGTGTGAGAGAAAATATGTGCATCAATGATAAAGAAAGGCTATTTTAAATGGAATTTTTCTTCTATAATTAAATAACCAAGTTTTGCAGTTATAGATAACTAGCTTTGTATCAGAGGGGAGAATTTTGAACCTTTTGCTGATGTTGAAAGATCTGAACCAAGAGGGAAAAAACTAAAATAAAGCTATTAAAACTAATCATTGGAACTAGCTCAGTTGATAATGAAACTGTGTTTAGTTGACTGATATGTTGTTTTGCTCTTAGTTAAAGGTTTCTTATTTCACACATAACGTGGAACGAGTTATTAATACTGTTCCATTTTGTAAATGCTTAATAGCATAGCAGAATGTTGTATTTGTCACCATGATGGGTGTGTACTAAAGAAGGCAGACTACTTACATCATTGCCTGGGACTGGACCGGCATGTGTTATCTGTACTAAAGCTGTATATTTGTTAAATATACTTTTTTTTTTTTTTTTACACCCTATTTATTATCCAGTTACTTGTACCTGTTTTAAATGAATTATTACCGCTTAATATGCATGCATTCTATGACTTACCATGAAATACTTCATACTGTCCAACATACTTTAGCAGTAAACAAAAGGGAACCCTCAATAGGCACTTCACATGAAATTCTTTTAGACAGCATTAAAGTAAATTAATTTACGAGCCTTTGTATTAGCTAAGTTTTTGTGAACCACCAATACAAGTGTGGGAGATTAATGTACATAAGTTAATTATATCACTTTACAGGATCTCTACGCGCCTATCCTTAGATTGAAATTATCTTTAAGCAGGATTAGAGTAAGTTAACCTACGAGACCTTGATCATAGTAAAATACACCAATTGTAAGAGTTTGACCTCGAGTCCAAAACGGTAATTGGATTTCAAATTGAAGAGTTGAAGCTATGAGGTAAAAGTTTGTACTTCAAAAAAAAACCAAAATCAAACTCAGAGCCACAAATAAACATACAATATAACATTATTAAACATATGTGTGAGGGGCAATGCTGTGGGTGTTGTTACAAGGGGTTACTAAAGGAGTTGCCCCTTTTAGTAACATACTCTTCTAATCAAGGAGACTTGCACTTCATTCACTGATTGGTGTATAGCTTTCTGTACTTTATAAGGAGTAAAAACTGTAACAACATATCCAGTAACGTCATCTGATGACTAGAACCTTATGAATGTAATTCAGTAATTTCAGAGTAAGATTATTACATAAATCCTAACACTTTTCATCAAGCACAGATTCATATTACTTCCACTTTCATGCTACTTCCTAGTACCAGTTTGTACTAAGGAAAAACAAGTTTATGTTGACATGCTCTCTTTTTGGGCTTCTCATTGTAATACCTTTTTTTAGTAGTGTTGTTAACAAGTAATATCACAATGGTATAAAATGAGAGATGAACCACCAGCAGTTACTAAACAAACAGTTATAAATGTACTTGTTGTGGTATAACACGTGAAAATCTCTGAATCACATCATATTTTCTTTCCACACATCTTAACACAACAAATATTTATAGTAGAAAATCCAATCAACAATCTTCTGGAAACTGTGTAAGGAAGGTTTTGAGAAGTTAATTTAAACTCAAACCAGTTTACTGGACACGACAGGAACAAATTGGATAAAATACCTTAAGACCTTTAAACAGACAAGTAATGGTAGAAGACTAAAAGAGCTATAGGAAAGCTAACAAGTTAGTTAAACTAAACAAGAAATCAAAGAGTTGCTACAATTATCTTATGTATAAAGATAAGAGTTGTTCCAGAAATTAAAGGTCAATAAGCCTTATTTCCATAATGGGAAAATTTCTAGTCTGATAAAAGGAGCTTTGCAAAGTTTAGTGAATGTGATCCTATAACAGAAAACCCATCCCATACAGTAACACTGAGAAGAATCTTTACTTTACTAGGTTGTTCAATTTTATTGAGAATATTACTTGTTATCTAGATGATGAAAAGAATTGAGAAACTATCATAGAAAGTTTAATAATACAGTTTAAGAGAGTAACCTGTACCTTAATGAGAAATAAAAGCAGAGTTTGGTTTTTAATATTTTTTTCTTGTTCTTTACATGCAGTGTTAAATACTGCACTATTATCACATAGTATTAATCTTGTCCTTGACATCAGTAATTCTACTGAATGCCAAGAAAATTTTAAAACTTGAAGCAAAAAACAATAAAAACATGCATTTTTATTAACCTTAACACTAACCCTTTTGTTATTGAAACTCAATGTACTGTCAGTAATTTTAATGTATTTTAATAATTCTAGGAAGTTTATACTTTGTGTTGGCAAAACTTATTTCTATAAAAGATATAACTCCTAAAAATGATTAGTGCTTAAGAATAAAACATTATTACAAGATATATATATACATTTTTAGTTGACAACTCATTTGTACAGTTTTGCCATACTTATGACTTCACATGTTGAAAACATTCAAGCTTCAATATGCTGATAATACTCTACCAAATTATTAAACTGATCAAAACCTTTATCCAAACTACATTCTAGAAAAAAATCTATTACAAATAAGTGAATTATCTGAATTTAGATATAAACATCATTGTTCAAGTTTGACATTTTAAACAAAACACCTTAATATTCATGTCACAAATGTTTCATTTCCATACCTATTACCTACGCTGCAAAGTTTACATCTTGCAACTAATTAAACATGATAAAATGTATTTAACATCACTAGAATTTGTGAATAGCTTGTACTCACTCATTTTTTACAAACCAATATTTTCTTTCTTTGTTCAATTTTATTAGTAATTTTAAGTCTTTCTGGTACTGATTACGAGATTTATAATTTCAGAATAGTTCAATCATTTTAAAACTACCACATATGTTTTAATCTTTTAACCACATTTTTAAGATGATAATGAACTACTTTAGCATGGTGATGACTATTAGTTTTACTCCTCACCCCCTTTCTATTAGCTTAAGTTATCATTATAGTTAATGAAAGTTGCAAAGTTACTTAAATAACTACATAGTATTAGGCCATTAGTTAAAAATAAGCACAATAAGCTTAAATTAATCTTATGACAAACAAAATTAAATATACTATAATTTTATTTAAATTATTATTTCTTATCATCATAAACATTAGTTTCTTTTTTTATGTTGTATCTGTATTGTTCTGCCACCTGACTATAGTTAAATTTTAATGTAGTAAGCTATCTTGCACGTTGGAGCTATTTAATGAGCTTTCATTAGACATTGTTACGATGTAGCTACTGGTGTCATGCTCTTAAAACAAAAGGAAACTGGTGATTCTGGTAATACCTTAAGTAAACAGTTTAATGAGTTTTAGAAGTAAGGTATGAAGTTACATTGTATTTTCTGTTAACAATAGGTTCAATTACATCAGTATTTTAAAATGTTTAATATAAACATCTGTTTTAGTGATTTATTATAAAGATCATTTTGCATTATTAGCTTGGCAAATTGTTCAGGACTAACCCGAATCTCCTATGCTAGCCAAACCATGTTAAAGTTTATTGGGATTACAACCAAAAATATTGTTAACAGTAAGACTGCCCAACAAATGTATCAATGCGCTGTTAGTTGTAAATAAGTAAAAACAACACATTAGTTTTATTACTTACTGACTTGCTTTTCATCCCTGTTACAAGAGAGAAATTTTCTTTGATTAAAATTAATGATAATTATGCAACAATATTACAGTTTTTGTTTATAATTCTTCCTTCAGACAATTTTATCTGGGTTGGAAATAGATAATTTTGTAGACACTTGAAATATGGGAGTAAAGTTTGTAGCTATTACATTCAGTCTTCTTCATTTCATCATCTTTTTATGATTTAATTTCTAAACATCTGGAACATGTAGAAAAATTTACTGTTAACTTCATGCATTCTTGGATACATACTGATATTACCTTGAAAAAAATAGAAATTTCTTTCCTTTGGAAATACATTGAATGGCATAACATGGACTACATCAAGAAAATAAAAGGAACAAAAAGGACTGTGTTAAAAATAAAGAGGTCTTTCTTTTTCTGGTTGAAACTACCATGGACAGGTTGTTTTGAGCCATTCTTCTACAGGCTCTATGTCAAAGTAGACAACCAGTCATCCAGGACAGAATAGAGTTCTTGGAGTAAATTAAGGGGGAATTTCTCCATAAAAATGGTATACATTCTGGCAATGCATTTTCACTAGTTTTAGACAATTTGAACGATGTTACAATTGCCATACAGCAAACACAAAGCATTTAAAAACCACTCTTTATGTAGTTTATCCAACATAAGTTTAGCTTTAACAGTTTTTCTAGTTGTTTTTCAAAGGATGAATCAAAACTGATGAAGAAAATGTTTTTCCAGTTTAACTCATCCTCTCCAGTTTCAAAAAGCTGAAGGGCTGACACAAAAATGCCATGCTATGTCACAGGTAGAAGAAAACCTTTAATGACCATTGAGCAGAAAAATTCAGATACAAGTAATAAAAGATAAATCAACATACATCTAAATTATACGTTATTGTATGCGACATTTCAGGGCGTTCCAGGAACACATACTAGGTAAGATGCTGTCTGATGAAAGGCATCTCACCAAAAATTAAAAAGTTAGCATTTTGATGCATGTTAATTTACAATTTACTTATTATCAGACCTTCTTGTAATGGTACAGTTCCTCTCTTATGTTATGTGATTTGATGTTCTTCCTGTAAAGAAGCTGAATTTCACACTGTAATAAAATTTTGCTCAGTTCTTAAGTCATTTCTAGTGAAGCATACTGTGAAATGACACAAAACACCTAATCACTTCCATTTTCACACAGTTAAATTATACTATGATGCCAATAGAAATTTTCAATCATTGGAAAGGCTTCAGAGTTCAAAACAAATACTGTGAGAAAACTATCTGAAGGCAATGATCTTAGGCAAGTAAACTGTGCCGATTTCTTCCACACAAGAAGTTAAACATTTTTCATGAATCTTGTTTGATACAGTTTTTTTTCTCACATGAACATAGTATAACTTCAGAAGAAATAGATCTATTTTCAAATCATAGAGCTGAAAAAAAAATCACAAAATTAACTTGCAACAGTACAGTAAACAGAATGTCTAATTCTACAGCATAGTATTATAACTGATGGCTCAGTTACGAGTGACGTCTAACAGTTGAATTGTAAAGATATCTGCCTGGTTTCCTGTGATCATAGCAAATGTGCAAAGAACATTTTCCATGTTCTATTTGTTGTGGGATATCAGAAAAAAGTAGATGGTAAAGACATTTTTAAAAAGTAGAAGTATCATAATCATACATTTTACTTCTAGGAATATTGTATTATTACACTGTTAAAAACATATCAAAGGATAATAAGAATTTGTAATATTATAGCTATGACCATAGAAAATCATCGTTATAATACCAATCATTTCCCCTCTTTATATTTGTATGCATATCAGGCATCTGATTACCAACCATGTGATCTGAAATACAAATTCAGCCTCTTGTGAATGATCACTTGATAGGTGTGGTTTTACTCCTTCAAAGTTCACGACATTCTACTTCAATATGGAGTACAATCACCCATAAACGAAGCTTTGTACTAATGTTACATACTTAAAATAAGAATGCTGAGAAGGTGGTGAGACAACTCTGACCAGTTCTGAAAGAGTTGTTCCCAAAACATTTTTAGGGTTAAGGTTATTTGTAAGTCATTACTATTGATAGAGTTGAAGTCAAAGGAGCCAAAAATCCATTCGTTTATTTTAAGAGATGGATCAACTAGTTTTACATGGTGGGAGAAGATATTTGCAGTTATGAAGACTCAAAGGTCAATTTCATTAGTATACAGTATAACAAATGGTCACTGAATGTGGTCCCCATCATACATGGCATAAGGGGTCGGTAAGTTCGCCAGTACTTATTCTTGTTTATGTTGTGCGACACATTACTGCATGAAACACAGAGTGGATAAAGTTTCAAATTATCTCCACAGCAGTTATACAGGATCTGTAAAAATAATACTTTAGTCATTGTTAGTCCATTGGGCACATTCGTGGACACTTAATAAACAAGTTGTTTTACACCTTGCTCTGAACATAGGACGTGTTGCACATTAAATGGCCTTCAGAGATCTGTTTTTAACCATTGCTGGCATAGCACAGTGAGAATATGATTAACCTTGGAGTCTGTGATGGATTCAACATACAGTAGTTGTTTCCATATGTCATAACTGATTATCTGTTTTGTTTAAGCATATGATTAACTATACCTATGGTTTGAAAACAATTCCACATTGAGCTAAAGACAGTACTTTAAGACATTTGGTACCAATTTACAACAGCCTGCTGCAAGTGACTGGTTTCTATTTGTAATCTCTAAGATCTAGCCCAACTTTCCAAACAATCAAGAGCACTTTGAATCCTGTGATTAACTTCAAAGTGACAAATGAGACATGGCTGTATGAAACCACAATATATATCACATGGGCTAAATGTCCAACCATTTAAGATCACATGATAAACTGTCAAATGCCTAACTTTCCTAGTACTTAGAAGGTTTATCAACACATTTTATAACTGGTATTTATCTTGTCATAGTTATACAGATACAAATTTATATTATTCTTTAACTGTCTCGAGTAGTGTATTATGTGGAAATGTAAACAGTTTAACTTTACTATGATGTTAAATTACGTCACTGAAGATTCAAACAGCGATACGTTTCCTTTGCTTTCAATAAGGTTATCATCTCAGTTTAATGATTAATAAATCAATATTTTATTTCAGTAATTCATGCCCAACACTGATCTTACGTTATCTTTTAAAGGTTTTTGTGCGGAAAAAACCATTCAAAGTAGTAAAATAAAGCCACACAAATTCTTCATACACATAGTTTTTGAATGAAACTATCCATAACAAGACTCAAGCACAACTTACTAGAAAAATCTTCCCAATATTTCTATTTTCCCATGGTAAGAAGACAATCTATTTTCATAGTTTTACTTTCTGAAGTAAGTCATTCTATTTTAACAAATATTTAGCAGTTCATTTGGGTACAAAAACAACAAATTACTAGAACATCAACTTTCACAGATCAATCCATTACTCCATCCTCACTTTTCTCACCCTAATTTTACTTCTCGATTCTTCAATGTTTCCATTATTTGACATAAGTAGCTCACGAACAAATGCAAATCGTGATAAGAAGAGTTTCCACACAAGAAACCAGCCTGAAATAGAATAATGAATAGGTGAGTATGTTTCATGCAAGTCTCTTTTGTACAACATTCTTTATATCAGTGGTTTTCAAATAAATATATACAAATGTTTATTTCAACTTAATAATAATACTGCTGGTAATTTACTCAGCAGTCATAAGAAGAAAAATTAGGCCCTGTAATTGCCTTGCAAATTATTTTAAAATCTTAAAGTCCAATATTAGATAACTTACACATAAAGTTCAGTACATATGAACTTCTATTTACATTTATACTGCAGTTTCATGTCCCTTGAGAATGAAAAAAAAACAACAACAGAGCACACATTTGTGAGAAGAGTTCAGATAACTTGTTTCCTAATTAAATGCTGGATATAACATCACTACTCAGAGTTGAATACCAGTCTCAGAACAAATAGTTTTCAGAAACATCTTTGTACTGTAACTCAAACTCATAACAAAATTAAGACACTACATTTGTTACAAGTAACAAAGACTATGAAAAACAAAGGTACCTCTTTCTTTGTGAACCTGACGATGACCGAAGAAGGTCGAAACGTTGTTCGCTTTTCTATGTAAAAGTGTTTTCTCAGCCCAAACGAGCCGTTTTTGCATATAAATTTACCAAAAGAGTCATTACAGGAAACAAATACAAGAAATATCATTGGATTAAGACTGGAATAAGTTAAACTAGATTACCAAAATTTTAAAATTGCAAATCATGAATCTTTGGTTATGGTTTATCATCAAGAATTATATAACCCAAACTAAATTACAGTTTTTAAAACATCAAAAAATCCCAGTCAATTTTCTTTAACAAAAAAACAAGTTAACCCAAGAGATAAAAATATTTTATACTTTAAATTAAAAAGAGGTAGTCTGTGATAATTGTTCAGAGCTTTTCTCTGTCAAAAACACATTGGTCCAGAAATAAATGCCACATAAGAGAATTTAAGTAAATAAAGCTAGAATAATTTTGGTGCAAATGTGTGCTGGATAATGAGAATGTGATTATCAACTGTGCAGAATTGTGCAATTATAGTACATACCAACTATACTGTAACATTTCTGTACTTAATAAAATATAGACACATATAAATTAAGATGATATATTTCTTGGACAAACTGTTCTTCATTTCAGTATGGAATATTGAAATGAACTAAGTGAATGGAAGCAGTACAAAATGATGAAAGTGAGATGTCTTGGGAGATCTTTCTCTCAAAATATTTTTTGTTAAATTGCATATCCTTCAATACTCCCAGGTTTTCAGTAAGTAAAGTTCCCAATTCCAGCTGTTAGTTTTATGCACTGTTCTACTTTGTTCCTAATACTCTAGTATCATAACAGTAACAACGACTTTATTCTTGAACTGTTAATGTAACTATGTTTATCTTTAGATCTAATAAATATACTTTAAAACTATTAGTTAAAGTTACAGTCAATTACAGTGAATGTAATTGATGTTCTACAAATATTTGAACAATGCATCGAATATATTAAGTACTTACTAGTAGTAGTATAACTATTAGTAGACTAGCTTGTACTCTAACAAGGAAAAACTTAAAATATTTTGGTATTTACAAAATAATAGCATGTGGTGTAAAAAACTGGAATATCTAAAAGTACAGAAGCAAGTTAAGGATGAATATACAAAAACCATATAAAAGTCACTACTCTGAAATTTAACTTTTAATTTAGTACGTGATAAAAAGTTAAAACTAGTATCATACCACATATAACTTTTATTTTTTCAAAGTTAATGCAGAAAATAAAAATAGGTCTAATTGCTTCAAAACAACTTACCTAGACAAACTAACAGAATAAGTACAACAAACGAGAAAACAAAATAAATAATTGTGAGAAGTACTTCTTTCATTTCAACATCTACCAATTTCAATCTGCAAACTGTCCTAGTATACAGTCTTACACTTATCCACGCAGAGAAACAAAACCCGTTTCGCGCTTATAAAAAATATTAATGATTATTTTAAACGAGTACTAACTATTAGTGTTAGGGTAAATGCTATTACTAGAAATATAACATAGCACATAACGATCTTCTGATTTTACTAAATTAAATTATAAAATATATCACCCCACCTCCCTCCAAAACATGTTATGTTAGTGTCAGTAAATTACAAGCGGTTATTTTATGTCTCCAGATGGCGAAGATCGATAGTGTATCGTTTAACCTTTTAAAAAATGATTATGTGCCAAGTATTTGAACTCACCAATTTACCTAATCAAACTTTGGACAATAACATAGAGGAAAGGAGGACGGATATTGTTTAACTTACGAGTTTAATAGTGGAAAATAATAGATTTTCAAACAAGTTATTTTTCTAAAGCATACTTTCATTGCGGATTTAACGAAAATCTTATAAACTAGGAAACGCATCTTTATATAGAAGTGAATGTATAGATTTTTTTAAATAAAACAGTTTCCTTGTAAGTATGATTTTTGATTTTTCGGCAATTTCCTCCTCTTTTTCTTTTCAGAACTCGAAATTTGTAAAACGTTCATATCTATTTTTTCAATTAAATAAAGCTATGCGTAAATATCTTAAAGCATAGTAAGAATTAAGAACCAACAGAGGGTTTTACAAAATAATACGATTTATGTGATGGCCCTCCAGATAACAGAACGTATGATAGCTTAATCCAATGAAACGAGTAAAGCCACAAAAATAATTTACATTTGGCAACCAACTGGTTCATAGGTCAAAAACGTCTAAAAAGCATACTTTCTCAAACTTTCTTGGACCAACATATGTAAAGTGTAGAGGAAAAATATAGATTGAAAAATAACAACAAATAACTCGTTATAACCAGGGGGTACAAAAATTTTTTTAAAAATCTATATTGAGCAAAAAAAATGTACAAACAAGATGATTTTGAGAGCCGAAGTATTTCATACATTTCAATAAAGCAAATTTTCATATGATAAAAATGAATATAACGAAAAATAAATATATTGTGTTTGTTCAATAAATAGATTATAGTGTTTCATACAGCGAACCTTTCGTACTAGTCATTCTGCACTTTTCATTAAAGATAAGGTTTGTAGATATCTCCTGTGTAGGGAATATAGTATTAAAAAATGTGCAGTTCGTGGATAGCAGTGTATTTTAGTTTTAAACAATATTGTATATGTATTATGAATTTGTTAGATATGTCTAGGGCTACTCCTGGGGAACAGGCAATGATGAAACATTTTGAATTAAAGGTGATAGCTCACTTTCTACAGATTTCTTCTATAAATACTACCTGAGTGGTTGGTCTGGGAATAGATAACAGGCATTGTAACACATCAAAATTAATGATAATAACTCATTGATTTTTTACACGACCATTTTCAGTAAAACAGCAAACTACCTGTTATTATACTTGATCTCAGAGGCAGACTTAATTACAAATTAAAATATCTTTGTTGAAAAATCATTAATATCAGTGTTTTGATTCGTAACGTTAAAGCCGATGATAGATATGATAAGATTCGTATTGGCAAGTTATACTATGATCCGTTCGTATGTTATACTTGCGATAGCAAAATTAAACGTATAATCTAATATATATGCAAAAACGGCTCGTTTGGGTTGAGAAAATATTTTACATAGAAGAGCGAACAACGTTTCATGTAAAATATTTTCTCAACCCAAACGAGCCGTTTTTGCATATATATTTCTCAACAAGTGGGTTTCTCGACATCACTGACGTATAATCTAATGTTCTTTAACGTTCTTTGCAATTTTGATATGCGCTCTCTCAACAGTGACGTCATATAACCCCTGCAGTTATTTGCTAGATTTATTTTAAAGTGAAGTCCTGTATGAAAGTGTGATTTTCCTGACGCAGTATCTTTTATCACGTGATACCACTAATAATAACCATAATAATACAGTTATTGTGGTTGTTAGTTGCCAAAACGATCATTTAATCAAATTATATATATACTGGTACAAAAGCTCTTTAAAACTGACGGGGAACCATTGCTGAATAATTAACGAAAAGTATAGAACTTAACTAAATCGTATTTGTCTGTACCTCCAACATGCTCTTTCTCTTCGCTTATTTCATCAGTCTTAAAATATATCTTTAATCACCACATTTATGGTAAACACTACGGAGTAAAATCAAATGTTATTGTGAACAAAGTTACGTGTGTACTCTGAAAAAACATCTAAAGTTCACTCTTGAACTCCTTAACTGAGTCAAAGTAGAAAACACGGTACCGATATTCTGACAACTTTCCAACTCTTTCGACTGTATAAAGGATAAACAACATTTAATAGTAATAAAAATTTATTTTTATTGAAGTTTTAAGACCAAGTAAATAATATACGAGTTAAAATGCTTTCAGCCCTGAGGACGTTATAATTTGATGTTCAATCCCACTATTCGTTGGTAAAAAGGGTAGCCCAAAAGTTGGCGATGGGTGATGACGTCTAGCTGCTTTCTATCCAGTCTTACACTGTTAAATTAGCTTTTCGCGAAATTCAAAACAAACCAAACGAAGTCGACGGTTCAGGTCCACGACGAGCAATTAATTTTGAGCTGATATTGTTGCAACTCACTTGAGCTAGCTAGCTTGGTTCTTGTTTGGCTTGATAGCGCTTACAACTTCACTTTTTGCCAAAGAAGAGGCCCGGCATGGCCAAGCGCGTAAGGCGTGCGACTCGTAATCCGAGGGTCGCGGGTTCGCGCCCGAGTCGCGCTAAACATGCTCGCCCTCCCAGCCGTGGGGGCGTATAATGTGACGGTCAATCCCACTATTCGTTGGTAAAAGAGTAGCCCAAGAGTTGGCGGTGGGTGGTGATGACTAGCTGCCTTCCCTCTAGTCTTACACTGCTAAATTAGGGACGGCTAGCACAGATAGCCCTCGAGTAGCTTTGTGCGAAATTCCAAAAAAACAAACAAAACAAAACAAAGCCAAAGAAGATATTTAATGTCCTCGTGGAAATTATAAGGTCCGAAGTGATTTACTGAAGTTGAACAGTTTTCAATGTTCTTGGTCCAGTTTTGTAGTTTTCCGATTAATAGGCGTTAATCATAATTATAGCTTCCCAGCTATTTGTTATATACCAACCACGCGAGGTTCTAAAATTTTCAACGATGATCGTAAACAAATATTGTTGCTTCTCAAGTTTCGAGAACAGGTAGGACTTGCGCAATATATAGTCAACAATATACGTCACATGCAAAAATAAAACTTTACAGAAACAAGCGTAGACGCTAAAATAAAGTAACATGATAAATCAGTTACATGCTAAATCCTAGAACGTCAGATAATCTAACTAGTGTAAGAATTTAGGTAAGACTTTAAACCTAGAATGTCAAAGAAGTGAACTAGTTTTGAAATACACTTATAATGTCAAAAACGTGAACTAATTTTTAAATACACTTAGAAGGTAAAAGAAGCGAACTATATTTGAAATACACTTCAAATGTCAAAGAAGTGAACTGGTTTTGAAATACCCTTAGAATGTTTTTAAATAAGTGAACTAGAATTGCGTGAAGACTCACTTCCTGTAACGTCAGGCCCGGCATGGCCAAGCGTGTTAAGGCGTGCGATTCGTAATCTGAGGGTTGCGGGTTCGCATCCCTGTGGCGCCAAACATGCTCGCCCTTTCAGCCGTGGGGGCGTTATAATGTGACGGTCTATCCCACTATTCGTTGGTAAAAGAGTAGCCCAAGAGTTGGCGGTGGGTGGTGATGACTAGCTGCCTTCGCTCTAGTCTTGCACTGCTAAATTAGGGACGGCTAGCACAGATAGCCCTCGTGTAGCTTTGTGCGAAATTCAAAAACAGTTAAGACACTTTTTGTGAAATTAAAATCTTTTAAAATCTCGTCAGCATTGTATTACAGCAAATTCCCCCCATTTGATATAAGTAAGTGCTGTAAATACTCGCGTACAGTCCGCACGTTGCTTCCAAAATTTCTGTACTCAAATATGGAATGCGCATTATACGAGGGAACACTATTTTTCCGGTATATTTCAGACATACAACGAAGATGAATCAACACATTCTAAAATCCTCGCATACACTAACGTGCAAAAGTGTTAGGACAAGAACATATTTTGTCATTCTTTCCATTTTGTGAGGTTTATTCTTCCATACCATTATAGAAAGTAAATTTCAACGCTATAGTAATGTTTCACTGATTACTGTACACAATTCAATGAGCCAGTGTGAAAATACTCATCATTCTTGGAATTTCCATATACTTATACCAAAGGTTTGTTGCAAGATTTTTGCTTGAATGAACAAACTGATCAAATTTAGTGGCTGAGATAACAATCATGGTATCCCACACAGTTTTTTAACTGGTATATTAGAATATATCAGTTTAACAGCACTCCACAAATAAACCTTTATAAAAAAAAAAGTAATTAACACAAATATTATGTTTTGTTTGATGCTACGGCCCCAAGAAACGTCGAGAAATGTCATTAGAGCAGAGATTACAAATAAAAGCTTGAGATGATACTGCTTAGACTGTCCGACAAATTCCTCCAGACTTGAAACGCTCCCCCAACACTGTGAAGTACACCCTAGGTCACGTGACTGAAACAGATAACTGTGACAATAGGAAAGGAAGAAGCAGAACAATGATACTGATGTTATACAGCTTTCGGGGCAGAATGAGATAAACCACCATGTACTTAAGTGTCCAGATCTACAGTATAAAGGATACTCAATGAGATTGAAATATTTGTGATGTAACACTTAAAAATCCTTTACTTCGATCTCCAAATAGAGACATAAAATTGCGAAAAAATCTAAAACTGGACTGTTAGTTATTGTAAAAGGATGTTACGAATGGATGAGTCGAAATTTGAAACATTTGGTTCAAAGTGGGAGAAAGATGAAGTATATTTACCTCAGTGCATAAGCACTTACCATGAAGAATGGTTTGGTGGTGTTTCATATACATATAATCACGCAAGATGTTTTTTTATTTCTAAGAGCTTTTGACGTTGAGTAATATAATACAACTACAATACATTCACAGTAACATTCAACATAGAAATGTGTTAAATACAGAAAATTGTTTAAAACACATAAATACAAATTCAGCCTTTGTTTGTTCATTAAGTAATAAGGTCAATTAGTTGGAAACGGTGTTTAGTAACACGTGCACACGTGCAGTCATTAACCAGCACAACAAAACACCATCTGCTGCACAAAGACCAGTTACCAGTTAGGTTTAAGAATTGTTTTGCGAACTATATATGGGCATGTTGATTTTTTTTTCTGCAGATAACACTTGTGTAGCTTTGCACGAATATTTGAAAGAAACAAAGAAATATTTAGGCCCAACGAATTATTAATAACTCAGAGACAGTTTAAACTGGTTAGCTTTAAAGAGTAAATAATCCGAAGGTTATAAATATAGAATGATGAAGACGATCTTCGATAGTAGAACCAAAGTTTTACATATATGAATAATGTTAACAAAATCAAGGTTAAATTTCATACCTTTATACTTTTACAACAGTGAGGACATAACTCCTGCACATAACTTTGTAGAAACAGTGATTGAGGCTTCATTCACCTACATAAATATTTCCTTCTCATACTTAAGAAAACTTTACTCCTTCTACTGCATGGAAAACTTTGCTTTTTCACAGGAGAAACTTCTTCATTTCATATAAAAGCTTTTATGACTATAGAGGCATATTTTTTTTATTTCTTTTGTTTTTGAATTTTGCGCAAAGCTACTCGAGGGCTAGCGCAGATAATTTAGCAGTGTAAGACTAGAGGGAAGGCAGCTAGTCATCATCACCCACCGCCAACTCTTGGGCTACTCTTTTACCAACGAATAGGGGGATTGACCGTCACATTATAACGCCCCCACCGCTGAAAGGGCAAGCATGTTTAGTGTGACGAGGATTCAAACCCGTGACCCTAAAATTGCGAGTCGAACGCCTTAACCCATCTGGCCATGATGGGCCTTTATTTCTTTTCACCAATCGAGTTAAATTGACAAGAGCTAGTAATACTCTGTAGAGTTTGGCAATAATGCCAACTAAAATCCAACAGTTACCCTCTTATTTTATTTGTGGCTTTATCGTGTTAATATTATGTCAATTAACACCCAGTAGTTACTTTACGTTACTCTTAACCGATCCCAATTCTTCAATAAACACTGACAGTGTAACATTCTTCAACCTGTTTACATTTCATAGCCATATTTTAAATCTAAGTAAAATACGTAATTAGTAATTTTTATAAAATTGTAAATATAAACATAGCTACAGTTTCTATACCTTTTTAACATAACAGATGATAATTTGAATTAATTGGTATCGATATTTTCAACCTGAGTACCGCCTTATGTGCACGTTAATTAAAAGTTTTACGCTGTTTCCAATTTGGAACTACTGATAATTGTTTGTTTGTTTGTTTCAAGTGTCTTCATTTTAATAGTGTAAGACTACTAGTAGACGGAATGTAGCTGATCAGGACTACCACATTATAATACTTCCACAACTGAAAGGGCTTGCATGTTTAGTGTGTAGAACCCGCGACCCTCAGATTACGAGTCGAGCACCCTAGCCACCTGGCCAGAGAACAACTCATAAGAAGGGAAAAAATACATTTATCGGCACCCCTACCACTAGGACTTTGGCCGGAATTTTGAACAAACAAGGTGTTTGACTTTCACATTTATAATGTGTCCATAACTGAAAGGGCAAGACAAACTGAGTAGCATTGTGACAAAAGAAACATTGGAACTGGTTAGGTGCAAGGCAGGTAGACTTAGCACCAGGTACTCATTAACATTTTATCATGTTCGGTGGTTTAACAAAGTTGAAAAAAAAAGTTTCAAAGGACTTACATACACAAACTTGGCAAAGTAAACTGTGGTAAAGCATCCGATGTATTTATCACCATGCGTCTGATAAATCACAGATAATTAAGTAATTCGTTCAACACAAATACTGAAGATTTTTTAACGGAAGTGCCTGAGACAATTGGAACGTATAATGCTTTAAGGTGAAATTAGTTTCATTTTTATATAGTGTTCTTTTAGCAAGAAACATTGGTCCTAAACCCAGTCGTTCATTGCATCAAACGATCATAAAAGTATCATAGGAATATCAATAAACTATTTGTTTTTATTTAAAACATTAAATTGCATCGTCGTTCATTGCATCAAACGATCATAAAAATATCATAGGAATATCAATAAACTATTTGTTTTTATTTAAAACATTAAATGTGTTCTTGATTGTTATTGTCATTTTCATTATTTAGTTTTTATGATTCGTATTTACTATTTTTTATGCAATGTAGAGCTAAAACTGGAATGGTTCACTTGTACGAGAAACATACGCTGTAAAAAACTCTGTATAATTACTTAAAAATCTGTACTTTTACAACAAAGTCTTTAAAAACAAAAATAAATGTATTGTGTAGTTAGTCTTACCTACCTGTGAAAATTATACATTAGCCAATATTTGTTCATTTTTTCATTCTTTCATATGAATGTGCAGATCAAGCAGCTAACGTGGACGTACCCCAGGCTCCCAGTGGCACAGCGGAATGTCTGAGGACTCACATCGCTAGAAACCAGATTTTGTGAAACTTTGTGCAAAAGTTTAAAAGAACGTTTTTCAGCATAAAGCTACACAGTAGGTTATCTGTACTGCGTCCGCCGCGAGAAACCTAAACTTTCCGCTGTACTACTGACCATTAAGTGTATTTATAATATGAACGGTTCAGCTGCATTTTGTTTTGTACGAAATATTTCACACATTTATCTGAATGTGTAACAGGATAGCTATTTTGTAGTTACTCGCTAAATGATAAAGTTATCTCATAATAACATCTGTCGCTTTATACTGTACTTAATTTTAGTGAGAAATCACGCACATAAAAAAAGCAGACAAGTAAATCCTTGAAAAATATTACCAGAAGACAAATGTACAAACAGATAAAAAATATATACGTTAGAGGATTTTTTCACTCCGATTTTTTTATACTGAATAAATAACGATTTAAATCAGTATAACACCCGCATGTTCTATAACCGTGTTCTTGCGATTTTGCGAACACACACAAATAGTTTCCAAGTAAAAGTAGGCCGTGTCGAAAGGTCACGAAGGCCGTGTTAATTCTTCGATTTATAGTTTCATCCTGACCTAGTGTTAAAAATAAAAGTTTGGAAAGCCTAGAATAAATTTGTATAATTTTTATTTGAAACAAATTAAAGTGATGACCACGACTGTATGAATGTGTTTCATAATGGAGAATTTTTATCACAGGTAATTGTAGTATCATACTAGAAACTTTCGAACGACTTTACAAATCCAACACACCAGTGAACAAGAATACCCTGTTTAACGACTCCAAACGTTTATATAGATGAGTGTGTGTTTCCAATTAAGTACAAAGTTAAATAATAAGTTACATTTGCTATGCTCGCCACGAGCATAGAAATTTGGATTTTAGCGTTATAAGCCTTGCGACTTACGAATAAACTATTAGTGGGCCCCATATATGTATCAATAGCAATAAAATATTTCAATTCATGTAATTTTTTTGTTTAATTAAGAGATCTCAAAATTTCTTTATCAACTTGTAAATGCTTGTTCCACGTCCATTTATCTTCCTTCAAATGTTTTTTTAATCTTTTATATCATGTATTTGATTCTTACCTGTCTATGAATATGTAATTTTCTTTAGGCTTAGCTACTGTTATTTTTATCAAGATCTCAGATATTTGTGTTATCTTAACGTACAAAACAAGAAAATTCGTAGATAATTGGAACGACTTTACAGACAAAATAAAAATTAATTTCTAGAATGCGATGTCATAATTGTGGAGAGAGTGACACAATAACAGTGGGTTATGCATGTTTTTTTTTCTTTTTCATAAATCTAAAATATTATTGTCTCCTTTATAGAAGTCCCCTGGAACAGTGGTAAGTCCAAATATTTACAATGCTAAAATCAGAGGTTCGATTCACAACAGACGTGGCTCTGCTATAAGAAAACATACAGTGGTTACAGCAGATGTGGCTCTGCTATAAGAAAACAAACATTGGTTACAACAGATGTGATTTTGCTATAAGAAAACAAACAGTGGTTACAACAGATGTGACTCTGCTATAAGAAAACATACAATGGTCACAGCAGATGTGACTCTGCTATAAGAAAACAAACAGTGGTTACAACAGATATGATTTTGCTATAAGAAAACAAACAGTGGTTACAACAGATGTGACTCTGTTATAAGAAAACATACAATGGTCACAGCAGATGTAACTCTGCTATAAGAAAACAAACAGTGGTTACAACAGATGTGATTTTGCTATAAGAAAACAAACAGTGGTTACAACAGATGTGACTCTGCTATAAGAAAACATACAATGGTCACAGCAGATGTGACTCTGCTATAAGAAAACAAACAGTGGTTACAACAGATGTGATTTTGCTATAAGAAAACAAACAGTGGTTACAAAGGATGTGACTCTGTTATAAGAAAACATACAATGGTCACAGCAGATGTAACTCTGCTATAAGAAAACAAACAGTGGTTACAACAGATGTGATTTTGCTATAAGAAAACAAACAGTGGTTACAACAGATGTGACTCTGTTATAAGAAAACATACAATGGTCACAGCAGATGTGACTCTGCTATAAGAAAACAAACAGTGGTTACAGCAGATGTGGCTCTGCTATAAGAAAACAAACAGTGGTTACAACAGATGTGATTTTGCTATAAGAAAACAAACAGTGGTTACAACAGATGTGGCTCTGCTATAAGAAAACATACAATGGTCACAACAGATGTGACTCTGCTATAAGAAAACATACAATGGTCACAGCAGATGTGGCTCTGCTATAAGAAAACAAACAGTGGTTACAACAGATGTGATTTTGCTATAAGAAAACAAACAGTGGTTACAACAGATGTGGCTCTGCTATAAGAAAACATACAATGGTCACAACAGATGTGACTCTGCTATAAGAAAACATACAATGGTCACAACAGATGTGACTCTGCTATAAGAAAACATACAATGGTCACAACAGATGTGACTCTGCTATAAAAACACATACAATGGTCACAAGAGATGTGACTCTGCTATAAAAACACATACAATGGTCACAGCAGATGTGGCTCTGCTATAAGAAAACAAACAGTGGTTACAACAGATGTGATTTTGCTATAAGAAAACAAACAGTGGTTACAACAGATGTGGCTCTGCTATAAGAAAACATACAATGGTCACAACAGATGTGACTCTGCTATAAGAAAACATACAATGGTCACAACAGATGTGACTCTGCTATAAGAAAACATACAATGGTCACAACAGATGTGACTCTGCTATAAAAACACATACAATGGTCACAACAGATGTGACTCTGCTATAAAAACACATACAATGGTCACAGCAGATGTGGCTTTGCTATGTGAAAACATAATATACCTTTACAGAAAATGTTGCTATTGATTTCAAGGATAGTAATCACTGTAAATAGAAGTCTAGCAGATAGAGTTGAATGAAATTTGCTGACGAGATAAAAGATGACTATATTTCTCTTTTAGTACAAATGGAGAAAATTCTTAATAAGGCTGAAAGAAACAATCACTAAGAAGTTATAAAAACTGGGACAAATCTCCCACATTCATTTATGAACACCTACATGACCAATACTACTAGGGAACATATTACAGAGGAATGAGTACACTATTGTAGAACGTATTAGAGTCCACGACTGTGTTACTTGACAATAGCTTTGCAGTGTAGCTTCCATTGCAAAAGGCTCCTTCATAAAGATGTCTTGCCCAAAGTACACTACCCCTTGTGTTTCTTACCATAATCCAGCTAGTATAGAAAAGGAAAAGCTTCCCAGTACTCACATTTATAGTCCAGTCACATTCAAAGGTGCATCAAGCAAATTTACCAGTGTATCTTTGTATGGATTGGCATAAATACCTATATAATTTCCTATCTACTTAAAATATGCTTGCGTCGGTTGAACGAATCTGTCACGAAGACATCTGTATACACGTAACTTTTTTTAACATCTGTTCGTGGATTTCTACTTTGCATTGAAATCCTACTACCAATACAATATCAAACAGTGTTTAAATGTACACTGCTGGTCAAAATTTTAAGGCCAATGAACACAAAGAAAAAATATGCATTTTGCGTTGTTAGACTCAACCACTTATCTGAGTAGAGTGTCGAAAGATGAAAATAAGAAGAGGGAAAATAAAAATAAAAAAACGTTTTTAGCATTTAATAGGAAAATTTGAACACTATGAAATTAGCCTAAATACTAGCTGGTCAAAAGTTGAAGATCATACTGAAACGAAGCGGTAATCGGTAAACACGTGACGAAATTTAGTCATTTGTGTTCAAGCATTATCATTGTCAACATCTCCCACTGACATCTCCTGTGTTACATTGGGTAAAAACATGGCAAAGGTTAAAAAGTTGACAGAGTTTTAACGTGGCAGAAATGTCTCTCTCAACGTGCCATCGCTGGTGTGATTGGGCGTAGTAAAACTGCTGTTGCAAATTTCTTAAACGACCCTGAGGGATACAGAACGAGAATTTCAAGTGGTCGGCCCAAGAACATTTCGCCGGCGTTGAGCAGGAAGATTGATGGGTTGTCCGGCAAGACACCAGCCGATCGTCGAACCAGGTTAAGGCCTTTACAGACGCAGAATGCAGCTCAAGAACAATGAGACGGCATCTACGAGAGAAAGGCTTTAAAAACCGTAAATGTCTTCAAAGGCCACGTCTCATTCTACATCACGAAACAGCTCGGTTAAACTTTGCTGAGAAGCACCAAACATGGAACGTAGAAAAGTGGAAGAAGGTTTTGTTCTCTGATGAGAAAAAATTTAACCTGAACGGTCCAGATGGTTTCCAACGTTACTGGCACGATAAGGATATCCCACCGGAGACATTTTCTACACGACACAGTGGAGGAGGTTCCATCATGATCTGGGGTGCTTTTTCCTTCCATAGAACAATGGAACTTCAGGTTATACAGGAGCGTCAAACAACAGCTGGCTACATTGGCATGTTCAAGAGAGCATCCTTATTGACTGAATTGTGTGGAAATTACTGGATCTTTCAGCAGGTCAACATTGCAATCCACAATGCCCGTAGGACAAAGGACTTTTGCAAGGCGAATAACGTGATTCTTTTGGACCATCCAGCATGTTCGCCCGAACTGAACCCCATTGAAAATGTTTTGGGGGTGGATGGCGAGGAAAGTCGATAAAAATGGACATCAATTCCAAACAGTGCATGATCTTCGTAAAGCCATCTTCACCACTTGGAATAACATTCCAGCTAGCCTTCTGCAAACGCTTATATTGACCATGCCAAAGCGAATGTTTGCAGTTATTCGCAATAACGGCCGTGCAACTCACTACTGAAACCTCTTGTTGGGCATTTCCTACCCTATTTAGGAATTCTTTTTGGTATAGTCTTAAACTTTTGACCAACTTGTATTTAGGCTAATTTCATAGTGTTCACATTTTCCCTATTAAATGCCAAAAATTTTTATTTATTTTTATTTTACCTTTTCTTATTTCTATCTTTCGGAGCTCAACTCAAATAGGTGGTTGAGTCTAACAACGCAAAATGCATATTCATTGCAAAATGTTCATTGGCTTTAAGATTTTGGCCAGCAGAGTATATACGAAACATATTATTCCAACGTGACTTTATATTGGTTGTTACACGACTTGTTGATTTCCATATTCAAATCGGTTAAATATGCACCCTTGTGCAAATTAATTGAAAAAATGGTCATTTTACAATATTTTCAGCATGGTGGCTGGTGTAGACTCGCTGGACCCTCTGATTTCCTTTAATAGTCATTTTTTCACATAGACGGCAAAATTAACTGTGTTTTGCAGTATGGTCGATCTATTTTTGAGATATACGACGAAATTTTGAGGAATATTACGTCATTCGAAATTGCGTTAGAAGGGCAAGGAGACCAGTCAAAAAACTTCTTACCAACTCAATGAAGAAACGACGGTATCAATGGGGTCTGAAACACAAGAACTGGACACAAGAACAATGGAGAAAGATGTTATTCAGTGACGAGACTCATTTCTTCGTACAGTGTCAAAGAAGTCTGCATGTTTGCAGATCTTCAGGTGAGAAACTTCGAGAATCTCACAGCAATCAGTTCGTAAAACATCCCTTGAAGAAAATGTTTTGGGACTTTTTCAGCAATTATGGCGTCGGAGGCTTACATATCTTAGAAGATATGATGCGAGGACCACAGTACATTGAAGTTTTCCAGGGAAGAGTCGTTCCAGAATTGAAAAAGAGATTTCCAGATGGATCTGGCATTTTTCAGCATGATCTGGCTCCGTGCCACACTTCGAAACTTGTGAAGAATTTTATGACTACAACGCGAATAAAGTTGTTGGACTGGCCTGGAAACTCTCCAGACTTAAATCCTATTGAAAATCTTTGAACGATTTGTAAAGAAAGACTTCGGGGAAAATAGTGTACTACGAAAGATAAGGTAATTGGGACCATAATTGAGGTGTGGTACCGCAATCCAAAAATTAGTAAAGATTGCAGTCAACTCGTGAACTCGATGCCAAAGCGGATTAATGATCTTCTGAAAAATAAAGGCGGTCATATCATGTATTAATTTGTGAGTGATTTTTGCATTCTCAGAAATAAAATGCAAAACATTGAAAAAAATCGTAATGTTCCGTCTTGTTTCAATCAATTTGCACTAGGGTGTATTTAACCTTATAGTACAAAGAAAATATCCAGTGACACTTTTCATGGCAAAGCTCAGAAATGCCAAAGAAGGCTAACTCTAAATTTAGAATAACACCATTATTATCAACTGCACTTTATACACTAACTAAATGAAACAAAGAATTTAAGGGCCAAAACAAGTTGAAACTTTTGGTGTGAAATGAAGCTCAACTTTCTTAAGTTAAATTAAAAAAGTGTAATGTTTCACATACCATAGTATCTAACTAGATCAAATTTTATAAATAAATTATGTTTTAAGTTTCATATGAATTTAACTATTACCATGTTCTAAAAATGATTTTAGCCCCTGATCTCACTCAACACAAGTTCATCAATAGTGAACATTTGTATTTCAAAGACTCAAAATCGGATTTTAATACCTACAATGGGCAAAACAGAGATAGCTCGTTGTGTAACTTTGTATTTGATAACATAAAATATACTGAGCCATATAATAACTTATAAATACTGTCTTATTTTAAATGGTAGATAAACAGTCAACGTTAGTATGTTTTGATATGAAATAACCAAACTTGAAATAAAAAAAAAATTAAATCATATAATCTGTGAAATTTAACTGAAATTTTACCTACATTGTTGTCATAAATTGTCTAATACGGTTATAATATGTGGAATATGTCCGGAATGTTCTCTTTTATAAAAGAAAAAACGAATGACCCTATTTTGTTCCCAAATTATTATTTTCTACATATGTAGAAAATGAAGGTCTACATTGACCTTATTCTTGTCTTTGTCAAACATTCCAATGTAATCAGAGCCATGTTAAGTGAAATTACCAATTAAACAAGGTAGAAAGGGTTTAGTTTTGTCCAAGAAAAACATGAGAAGTGTGGATAAGCGGCTACTCTTACCTTTTCAAACTGACGTGCTTAAATTGGGTTTGGGCCGCTAACCTAGGGTTTGCAATAGCAAGCTTGTGTTAAGATTAGTGATGGTCAGCCAAGTTTGTATGTACTTTGGAAGGTGCGTGGGGCTGAAAGTTGAATACCACGAAATATTAGAATACCGAACTTTATTGTGTTTAAGGCACTCAAGTTAAGTCACTGCTTTTATTAATTTAAAGCTAGCTTTATTTTGTTTAGCAATTCGAGGAACAGTTTAAGATTTGTCTTTATTTTGTCACTAACAGAATGGAGGAATTTGATTTTGCTTTTGTTTTAGGAACTGACAAATGAGGGATAGATTGATCACAGAAAGCAGTGCAGTGATGTAGAGTAAACTACGGTATAAGTTCTCAGGCTTTGCTCTTAGCCACTGGTAAACAATAAGGTGAGAATAAAAAAGATCAACTCCATTCTTTACCAGTAATAACTTAGTTTAGTCATGGATATACAAATATAGAACTTCCGAATTTCAGAGTTAAGCATTGGTAAACGTATGAGCATAAATTTGTAAAATGAAAAATATAGCATGTAACGGATTTACTGTTATACATTTATTTTAATATCTACGCTCGTTGATATTGTTAGATACGTATTGCACAAATAGCTTCTGTCCTATAAATTTGAAGAAGATTCTGGAGAGTGAAAATCGACAATATAAGTTTTAAAAAACACTAGCGTATCTTCGAAGATTGTTGAGCTTTCGGGAATCTCGCCTAATGAACATATAAAAATTAGCCATCACAAGAAGTCGAGAGACAGTAACAGAAATGTATGAGTTTACCACTGTTAATATACTGTTCAGCAAAAGGTTGATATTTTGTGTGTCTACCTTTTGTTTTACTAACTGCAAACAGTCTTTCAGGCATTGTTGCAAAATAGTTTAGTGCTCTTTATGATTTTACTTCAAATGTCTGTAACACATTCCCATACAGTTTCTTTGGAAGTCAATTTTATTTTTTCAAGTTTTGATCTATTAAATCCCACATCTGTTCATCTTAGTTGAAATCGGAGCTCTGTGGGCACCATTGCATCATTTGAATAACTCCAGAAGCTTCTTTCTTAGCTAAATAATTTTCGCACAGGTTGGATGAGTATTTGTGGTCATTATTAGAATGCTTTACTACTAATACTCAAACCAATAGGTATACCATGACGGAACAGTATCTGACAGTTCCTGCTATGGTCCATTATTCCATGGCACTGCCTCCACAATCCTTCATGGTACATGGTAATAATTGAGGTAAGTATCTTGCACCTTTCTTCCTTTGCTTTGATCTATATATTTCAAACTTGGGCTCCTCCGTCCATAACAACCTTTCTCAATCATCAACAGTCCAGTCTCTGTACTGTTAAGCAAATTTCAGTCTCTTGACAATAAAAATCTGTTGATCAGAATAACGGTTATAATTACTACATATCCAAACATTCCATTTTTGTTGAGTGTTCTTGATATTGTAAGTCTGGACACATTACACTAACCTGGTACACGGTCGTTTATCTCAAGCTTCAGATCAGTGGCAGTCTTCTTTCTGTCCCAAAGGCTGCATAAACAAAAATATTTAAAATCAGTATCTTAGCTCTTTGAATTGTCAATAAGGATTAGTGAAGCATTACCATAGTGTTGAAACTTACATTCTGTACTAGCCATATAAAATGAAAAAATGACGAAATATTTTCTTGTTCTAAGACTTCTGAATGTTTAAACGAAAAACGACCATGCAGAGCATAGATTACTAATTATACACTAAAAAGATTGCAAACATTTCCGGTATAACAATCCAAAAATTTCTAAGTCAGCAGTTTCTATCCACCTTACTTAATTGGTCTATTGGTATCCGCTTTTGATATTCCAATAAATATATAACTTTTTTTTTTTTTAACAAATGGCAAACTTTTATCATCAACTGTTATTTTAGTTCCTAAAATAGACAGCTTCAAAATAGGGTTTGTGTCTTAAGACGGCTGGTATGGGTATTAAAACTTTTATTAAAATAAAGTAAAGAAAAACGTTTTGACCTTCTTAGACCATCTTCAGGTTAACAAAATATTGTTTGTACATGTATCTCAAGACGGCTGGTATGGGTATTAAAACTTTTATTAAAATAAAGTAGAGAACAACGTTTCAACCTTCTTAGGCCATCTTCAGGTTAAAAAAAAAATGATTTGTTTGTTTCACAGAAGGATGAAGCAAACGGAAAATGCAAAGTTGAATCATAAAACCGAGTGGCAAGTTATGAGTTTGAATATGCTTCAAGAGCCGTAAGAGTTGTCATGAAAAACTTCAACAAACCTTTATTTATTTCATGAAATGTAGCATTGGTACATAGATGTGCTATGACAAAAATTTATCAACAATGTTATGTGTTTGCTCAAAGGGTTGAATTAAATAGCATACACGAACAGATTAAAGCAAGTAGGTATAGAATGAATTCCAATAACCTGGCTCTAATCAGAGTCACTATAAACACTACTTAAAGTAAAATATGTCTCTTAAACTATTGTTGATAATTTAGTAAATGGTTTCAATTTTATTAATGTAGAAACTGCATTTAACTCTGATAATTTTGAATATATGTCTGTATTCTGTCCACCGATTGTTAACGTTAAAAGCTATTGATTTGTTGCTGAGCCATCGACTGATGAACAAAAGTAAATATGGTTATTATCACACCTTCACTTGAAATAATAAAACAATAAAAAACAAGTATGTAAATATTTTACTGAAATCTATTTATAACCTTTATATATAGATTGTTTTGTAACTGCGACTGAAAACTTTACACAAAATATGAAAGCACGTAATTAAAAGGTTATGATTTAAAAACTTTAGTTTCCTAAAAAAATCAAAGTTGACGTATATACCACTTTTTAATCATTTTACCGAAACTGCTTGTATGAAAGAAAGAAATACAATATGGAATTTAAAACACGAGTTCAAAAAACAAGTAAAACGGGTGAAATGTTATCTTTAGGCTTCATTTTGATATTTGTCAGAAAGTTAAATCCACTGATAAATAAGCATTGATTAATTTCACTAGCGCATGTAGACCAAGGACGACAAGCATGCTGTGATAAAGAAAATATTTCATTTTCAGTATTCTGTTTTTATTATTATTCCTGATGGAAGTAACGTTTTTCTTTTATATCAATAAATTAAAAAAAAGGGAGGCTAGAAAAAAAAACCGAAGAGAGAGAGAGACACTGGAAACTCTAAAAGATCAACTGAAACACGTAACGAACGCCAAATTTTGAGGTCTGGTGTTGTATGACAATGAAGCGACATACTTTTTTAAATTTTTTTAATACGAACTCTTCCTATTATCTTCTTTATTGCATATATATCCAATAGCAAGGCCACAAGATGGTGTGACATGGTTGAAGCCTCATTTAAAAGTATATAAGGTTAGGAAAAATTTTAAAATGTATCATTGTAGATTTGGGTAAACTATTAACTTAGTGTATCAAAATTTTCCGTTCTCTTCCTTTCACAAAAGAAGTGGACTACGTCTTTAGTTTCTAAGTTTCCTTAAATATTATACAGTCTTCAAATTCCTTGTATAACAGCTGGAAAACTGAAGTGTCTTACAGTCCTCATTTAATTAAACGTTGTTTATATAGTAACTAAAGATGAGGTTTTTCATTCAAATACCTAAAGTTTGTTACCATCTTATACGATCAAAATTTATGAATAAATGTTCATGTTTTATTTCTTACCTTTCACTCTTAACTCAAGAAAAACCTAAAGAAAAATAGTAATTTTCTGATTATTTCTATTAATTTAAGGGTAGTAATAAGTGTAAAAATATTTTGCATTTTTACATCTCATACAAATACGTATTTTACAAGTTTCTGTGGAATGATGCTGTCTTAGGTGAGTTTGTATGTATTTTTCATTTTCTAAAATTTATTTCTCTCGTCAGATATTTTCAAATAGAGGTTGAACTACTGGCCACAAATCCAGAATGAAGGGTATAATTATTTCCGGTAGGTATTCGTAATATATGTATTGTAACAATGTCTTTACATACACACACAAACCATAAGTTTATCCGCATGTGTTAATTTGTCCAAACTTCAGTGTTTTTTGTTTGTGAGCTTAGTCTTTATCATACAAATTCTGGTTGTTCCCATTATTGTGGATATATTTAATTGTCCCCCACTGGTACAGCGGTAAGTTTATGGACTTACAAAGTTAAAATCAGGGGTTTAGTTCCCCTCGATGTACTCAGCAGATAACCCGATGTGGCTCTCTTATAAAACACACACACACACACACATATTTAGTTTTAAATTAAGGTTAGTGAGATAACTGTTACTTTTTGAGTATAAAAACCCTTATCTGGTGTTTATAATACCAACGTAGAGCGATTTGATTGCATCCAATAATATAACTAAAACTAAAATTCTAATTTTATGTTAAATTTATATATATATTTGATGACAGAACAGTTTAAAAATATAAAACTGTAAACTTAAATCCAAGTTTTTGTTAGTTTTATTTACATAAATGAATGACCGAATATGGCAGAAAGTATATATACAGACACGATATTTTGTGTTTCTTCAGTTATGTTTGTTTATTTTAAACGTGACTGATAGTTTTATTTTCCAATAATGATCAGCTTTGTTGTCGTGAACGCCTTCTCGCGGGTAAGTAACATATATACAAATTAGCACACAATTAACTGTCCGTGATTGATGTTTCGTCAGCTTTCTGTTCCTCATTGTTAATCACACATAACTGCAACTTACGACTTTGTTTGATCGAAATACATATATTCTGTCGCCTCTCGGACATGTGTATTGTAATTCTTTTATAAATTAACAAACTTTCCAAAGGATCTCTATTAACACAGTTTATTTTCTCAAGATCTAAATCTCAATTTCTATTTATACTCTTGAATCTCAATGCTAACTTTGATATTTAGGATCCAATAAGTAGTTTTAGCATCGTATAATTGGTTTGAATATAGCACAGGATAAAATATACGCTGAAAGTCAGGAAAGCTAAACGCTTAATGTTTTATGTAAAATCCTGAAACATTTGAATGTTTTCTCTAGCAAATGATCATTCCTTCAATTTGGTTACGGTTATTCATCTTACAGTTCGGAACAGAATTATTGGTTATAATTACAGTAGTCTCCCACAGTAGACAGATATATTAGTGCTAATTCATGACAAACAAGATTACATTTCTAATTTCAACGTTATTCAGAGATGATTGTAAATATATTAAGACTATTTATTGTAATTGATTATTGTTTTCCCTAAATGTTGAGGTTTTAATAAAACATTAACGCGACAATGTTGCTGATATTTCAATGTTTCTTTACGCTGAAAACACTTGATATTTATTCAAATTTGCCAATTTAAGAAAACCAACTTAGTTTACCAACTATCAACATACGATTCAAAATATTTGTATTAATTATAAGAGCACCATTATTTCAATCAAAATTTTATCCTAAGGATACTGCTTACAGAAAACTTCTATGTATCAAAACATTTTAATTATCATTTGAAATAAAAATAACCCGGCTCTAATTTTAACTTGTCATTTCAGTAAAAATATAAAATGTATTATTGTTTATAAGGAATTTTTTAAGAAAAAATTTGTATTAATACTGTGGTTCTTACGACTATTCCCCCGTTTTTTTTGTTTTCATGAAGAATAAGCGCGAAGCGTACCAACTACCAGATGGCAGTTCCCTCTTGTTATCAAATACTTTACAAACTACTTTTCTGTGCAAAGGCGACGGTTACTACGCTGACACCGATAATAATTGCCAAATATTTCATATCTGTAAGACAGACATTACACAGGACAGGAAATCTCAAACCAGGCAGTGGAGTTTCATTTGTGGTAACCAAACTGTCTTCAACCAGTTGTATCTAACCTGCTCACATCCCAACCAGTATCCCCCATGTAACGAGGCCTCTAACTACTACTACTTGAACGAAAGAATTTTTGCCGGAGATCCGACAGTCTAATATCTAAACGAAGAAGATATCTCCCTTGCCCACTTGTAACATGTGCTGGTTATTGTTGTTCTGATGCCGACAAGAAAATGGAATACTTTGTTTCGTATAACTGTGTATAGTTCTAAAAATGTATGATTGTGCTTTATGTTAATTTTTCGCTAATTACGTCGAGAACACCTTCTGCTTGAGGTGGTTTGGGATGATCTTGGAAAAGGCTTAATGTATTAAAATAAATAAACTTGCGTTTTGTTCGATAGAACTGATGAAACTAATATTTAAAAACAATCATTACAGTTTGATTAACATTCAACTAACTGCCAGTAAAATGTATATATTGTTTTACGCAAAGTGTTGTGGTTTTAACTGTATGAAAGAATTTGTACATCTTAGAAATAAAAGAAAATCTAACTAGCATGCTCACTAGTTTTTATTTTTATTATTTATGCTTCACACTTTCTGGTCCACTCTTTTTGTTTCTAATTCTGACTTAATATTTCTAAAACTAGAAAAAAATGACATGAGTTTGTTTTTGTTGTTTTTTTATTTCGCGCAGTTCAGAACGTGTGAAAAAACTGACATTCCCGTAAAAGTGTTGTTTAGGTTGGCGAATAAACTACATTATACCATTCCAGAACCAGACACTGGGTTCATAATTATTGGAATTTAGCCAGCAAAAACTTTACTTCCGACAATTTAGTGCCGTCTCCGCATTATCTGCTTGGTTGTTTTTTTGTTTTTGAATTTCGCACAAAGCTACTCGAGGGTTATCTGTGCTAGCCGTCCCTAATTTAGTAGTGTAAGACTAGAGGAAAGGCAGCTAGTCATCACCACCCAAAACCAACTCTTGGGCTACTCTTTTACCAACGAATTGTTGGATTGACCGTAACATTATAACGCCCTCACGGCTGAAAGGGCGAGCATATTTAGCTCGATATCTGCTTGGTCACCCTGGCGACCAGGAAAACAACTCTCCAGTGATTTTAAAAACCAAATTATTGTAAAATGCAAGTTTCGTGTGTCTCTTTCCGGTATTGCTACACAACTTAATGTGCCGAAACCTACTGTTTAAAGCATAATTGCCAAGTTTAAGCTTACATGATCAACTGCTAACCTCCCTCGTTCCGGACGTCCCACCAAAATTACAGAGAGAACCAAGAGGAAGGTTCTAAGAGAAGTGGCCCGGCATGGCCAAGCGTGTTACGGCGTGCGACTCGTAATCTGAGGGTCGCGGGCTCGCATCCCCATCGCGCCAAACATACTCGCCCTCCCACCCGTGGGGGCGTTATAATGTGACGGTCAATCCCACTTTTCGTTGGTAAAAGAGTAGCCCAAGAGTTGGCGGTGGGTGGTGATGACTAGCTGCCTTCCCTCTAGTCTTACACTGCTAAATTAGGGACGGCTAGCACAGATAGCTCTCGAGCAGCTTTGTGCGAAATTCAAAAAACAAACAAACAAATCCGGACGCCCCACCAAAATTCCAGAGAGAACCAAGAGGAAGGTTCTGAGAGAAGTTAGTAGGAACCCTCGTTTAACACGTAATGACATACAGAAACTGGGGTTGAAATAAGCACCTCTACAGTTACGAACATGTTACGCTCTTCTGGGTTCAAAGCATGCCGTCCTCGTAAAACTCCATATTTAAAGCCTGTTCATTTAGAAGCACGATCGATTGAGGTATGCAAGAAAGCATGTAGATAAACCTTTTACCTATTGGAAGAGGATTCTTTGGTCAGACTAAAATCGAGCTTTTCGGCCACAATGCTGTTCGCTATATTTTCCGTAAGAAGAGGGAACGAAATCTTCCAAAGAACACCGTCCCTACAGTTAAACACGGAGGTGGCTCGATCATGCTATGGGGTTCCTTCAGCTCTTCTGGTGTAGGCAGCCTTCATCATGTCAACGGAATCATGAAAAAAGAAGAGTACGTTGATATATTTGGCACTTATATGAAGAATGATGCTCGGAACTTGCGGCTTGCGTGTCGTTGGATCTTCCAGCACGGCAATGACCCTAAGCACATATCGAAATATGTGCAATCCTGATTGCAGAGGAACCATACAAGCGTTCTGGAAGTGGCCATCGCAGTCACCCGATCTCAACCCAATTGAAAACGTTTGGCATGAGTTGAAGACTAGGGTTCATCAGCGTCATCCGAAAAACTTGCAAGAATTGGAGGCCTTCTATGAAGAAGAATGGAAGAAAATACCAGTCGAGTACTGTCAAACGATCATGGAGGGCTATGAGGAGAGATTGCGCCAAGTAATTTACCTGAAAAGCTACACAACTAACCATTAAAGCAGACACACGAACACTTTCTGCCCCTCCTATGTTTGGTTATTTGTTTATAAACAGTTTATTTGTTGTTAAATTTGCATAAAAATTTATGTAGATGTGTGTTAGTATAATATTTATAATATATTTTACTTTTATTAGCCTAATCATGATACTTTTTAAGTTATGAGCAAACAACCACTCGGGACGCAGGGGTACGAACACTTTCTGTCGTAACTGTACATCGATACAATCATTTACCTAAACAACTCAATTAAATCCCCTTATATCAACCAATACATTAATATTATTTGAAAATTTAAGTAATTTATTGACCATTACTTCGTCTTTGTCGTTGATATAATTAAAAACAAAGTTTTATAAAACTAAACCACGAAGTACCCTACTTGCTACATTAATTCCTTTTCCTTAACCTTAATGTGTTCCACCCCCCTGCTTTCTTCCATCCAGTCACATTTATATCCAGTGAGACAACTTATCACCCACATTTATAGAGATAATTTTGAACAAGCCTTTTATATATAACCACGTTTGACAAATGTTTTCTGAATATCCAGGTATACGAAATCCATACCATTACTTCCATCTACATAAACAGTAACCTCTTCAATTAATGTCAAATGATTAATGAGACGAGATTCTTCTTTAGTAAAACTTTACTACCTAATAACAATTCAAACTTTCTTAAATTACATTGCAAAACATATTTTATCACATTTTCAAAACTTTTGCCATCATTGTTATAATACCACCTGGCTATAATTACTGGAGCATTGTTTATCACTTTTAACATACATTATTATTTTTGGCATTATCCAACCTCCAATCTTTTTTTTCACTTCACCGAACTAAATAATTCCCTCACTTCTCAAAAAAATAGAAAGAAAAGAAAGAAGAAGTGGCAAGTGGCTTATATATCCAATGTTCAACCTTCTTCAAAACTTTCTGGATAGTTTTAGTTGCCCAAGGATGTTTGTTATTCTTTAAACTCTCTTATTCTTTCTTTAAAACTTCATTGGTGTAATCTTGTTTAATCTTAATTCCATCTAGCAACTTTTCACGATAATATTCTTTAACACTTCATTAGCAAAAACTGACAACAAAGAAAACTTAATAATCCTGCCGTTTCATAATATTTACAAATTACCCTTCCTTTATCATCTTCTGCTCCAATCTTAACATACTGATTGCCTTTGATGTATTTAAATAAAATCTTTCTGTTAATTTTTGGTTTCTAGTCAAATGTTTTTCACATACATATTCAATCTGCTAGTGTCCTGCTTAATCAACTCCTGATCTTTTTTTATAATCATATATGTGTCGTAAGATCAGTAAATTTAAATTTCTAATGGTTTTCTTTAGTTTTATCCTTTATATATTCGTTATGAGCCAACTTGGTTTTTAAATGCAACCGTCCTGTTTTCCTGTTATTATTTTTTGAATGCCTTAAAGTTGTTTTTAAAATTTTCACATTTGATTATCATCTCCAATTGATACAACTGCTTAAGTTACAAAAGATAAGTCTTCGTATGTCCCTTAAAAATTCGTCAAATTGTTTTGAATTTTGCGCAAAGCTACACGAGGGCTATTCGTTTCTAATTTAGTAGTGTTAGACTAGAGGGAAGCTAGCTGTTCATCACCATCTGTCATAAAATATAAGGCTATTTTCCACCAACGAATAGTTGGATTGACCGTCACATTATACCGCTCGCACAGCCGATATGGTAAACATGTTTGGTTAGACTGGGTTTCAAACCCGCGACCCTCAAATTACGAGTCAAGCACTAAAAATTTATGTTTTGATTGGATTCAGTTTCTTTATTTACATCTTTGATATCCTCAATTTCAAGAGAACGCAACTGGCACTTTACAAAGAAAACTACTCCTTCCACTCTTTTTCATTACTCTATCCCTATTAAATAACCTATTAAATGTATTTCATAAAAATTATTTGATGTAATCCAATTTAATTTATTTCTATGGAAACAAAGTCCAGATTTCGACTAGTTCTCTAAAATTAGAATATAAAATTTTGGAACAACATAATATCTATTGAGCTATCTCAACTGTAAATGCAGTTGATTTATTGACGATTTCTTTATCTGTATTCTTGATTTCATTCAAAAAGTGAAAAGGTCCTAAGATTGAGCGCTGAGATATCCATCTTGTGCCATTAATCCAGTTTGACTGAACTCCATTTGTAACAACCCTTTACTTTTTTCATCTAGTCACTCTATCCAATTTGTCAACGTATCTCCTACACCCATACAAATACTATTTTACAAGCTTTTTACGTGGCACCTTGTCAAATGTTTTCTGAAAATTCACATACACCAAATCTACACTCTTATCCTCGTTATATAAGCAGTCACGTAAATTTTTTAAAGAATATCGAGATAACTATGACGTAAGAGATCCCTTAGTGAAACCATATTGACTATACAATAAAATCATAAACTTTGTTAAAATATTTTGCAAAGCAACTTTTATCAGGCTTTCTTCAACTTTTCCTAACAACTGATATAAGACTAATTACTGAAAAGAGAAGTTACATTAGCCAACTTTTAATCCTCTGGTACCTGCTTACTATTAAACGACTGACAAAATATAACGGCAGGTGGCTCTTATATTCAATATTTAACCTCCTTGAAAAACAACTGAAGAAATATTACATAGCTCAGGAACTTTATAGTTTTTTAAACTTCTCAGTTTCTTTTAAACCAGCTCAGAATTAATCCATCGTTTTGTTAGTTCTCGTTTTTATTTATTAACTGTTCAAAATGTTTAATATTCTTTAAATCTTTGTTTGTAAAAATCGAAGAAAAAGCAAAATTTAATGACCCAACCATCTCATAATCAACAGGTACAAACCTTCATTTATCAACCTTCAAAGGTCTTACCCCATTCCATAACATTTTGTTTACCCTTAATGTATTTTTAAAATTCCTTTCCGTTAATGTTTTCATTTTTCACCCAACATTTTCTTAAACATTTTTTTGATGTCTTAATATCCTGTTTTTTTTTTTTTTTTCTAAATCTCCTGTTACACCAATCAATTTATTTATTTTTAATATTTGTAATGCTTTTATACATTACTGTGCTTCAGAAAATAAAATTTATTTTGTTTTTACGACCATGACCTAATAATAGCAAAACGCGCTAAAAAGTTAAATTAAACAAATTTTAGTTTTTTAACCTATGGCCGTGTGTAATTATTTAATTTCAACACGTAAATTAATTCAAGACCAAGAGATGTCGACGTGATCAACTTGATGTCAAAACGAGTGTTTTAGTTTTAGGATGCATCACGCTACCCTAAGTAAATCGAAACAAGTTTAGAAGTAAGCAATACAACTGTCAGATTCACGTTAATCAGGTAAATAAAAAAAAATAATTCTTATAAGAAGATCTTGAATTAAAATTGAAACAGAGTGTAAACTTAGAAACTAGAATTTTAAAAAAAAATCACAAGTGATTGCTGACATTTTTATTTTGTTTCTTTAAAAATAGAATATCAGTGAAATTAAAAAATGTGCATCCGTATAAATTAAGAGGATAAGTATGTGTATACATTAAATTGAATTTAATGTTTAAAATATAACTGTAGCTTATAACAGTTACAAAAACTAAGGTAACCATTTGATTTTCGAAATAATTCTGTTTGTAGTATCTGACCATTTTGAAATTCCAACAACTGAGAAAGTAAGTAACGTAGTAAATCAATTATCACTTCTAAATTCTAAGCAGCCTAAGAAGATAAAAAATGTACACAGTGTACTAAGTGATTTGTTAAGTCCAAAGACCAGATTTTGGTTTTTGAGATATTATAGGCCAAAACTGAATGAATAAACAAATTAACAGGCCCATAATAGATGAAAGAAATCTTGTGGGACAGTGAATATTTTCTTTAAGGTTTGAAGGAAGATTAAGAATTAAATATGTGAGCCACTTGCTACAGTTTGTTTTGTATTTGAATAGTGAAAATGTACCAGAGGATTTGAAGTTGGCTAATATTACTCCTTGTTTCAAATGGTGATAAAAATTACCCTGGTAATCATAATATTAGTATTGATCTTACAACAGTGGTGGGAAAATGAAAGTATGAGAAAAGATACCTTGCACTTTAATTTAATTTTTAAAACTGACAGATAGCAAGATTTCACTGGGGGAATGTCTTCCTTACTAATATTTTGACATTTTTGAAAAGGATATTCTTTACACAGATGATGATAGAGGTATGGATTTGATATTTCTGGATTTTCAAAAAGAATTTAACAAGAAGCTGCATAAAAATCTGGCTCCAAAATGACTTTTATAGTAGTGGAAGAAAAGTTGACTAATTCAGTTGAAATGTGGCTGGTTGGAAGAAAGCAAGTGTTTGTTACAAATGGTATTAAGTATAATTAGATTTCTGTCAAGAGCTGACAATGCTGGTTGATCAATTGATTGCCTCCTCAATCAGTTACATTTGATTAATGAATTCAGTTAATTAATTAGTAAAGTGCCTCAAATTAACATACAGTTAAGAAAAAGATTCTGGTGAATGCTGTCCTTAAACTGAGGAACAGGGTTCATTTTCCTTTTAAAAATTTAGGGAACTTTTTTCACCAATGGTAGTGTTCCTCAGGATTCCTTGTACACATTACTGTCCAGATTCTACTGAGACAGTCCTTACCATATACACCTTTTAGTTACTGGGTGGTACACATAAGCTTTTTCTTCAGTGTTAGAGTAAATTCCTCCAGTGAAGAGGATGAAGTTGAGACCCTCCTACCCAGGTCCCTGGATTTTTTTTTTTTTCAAGGTGTCATTAAGAGTACTGCCAGTCTGTGTGAGAGCCATTTCCTAATATTGGTTCAGCTTTGGTGCTTGACTATTCAGTTGGGAAGTACATAGCCCACTCTCTTTTTTTTTTTTTTTTTTTATTAATGTTAGTTTAGTACATTGTTCATGGAAGTGGATCCACTATCTCATTCTAATATCAAAAGTGGAGTAGTCCCATCCTGTATCCTTGGTTGAGCATAATTGTTCCATGTCCTCCCTCATATGAAATGTTCTTTGCTCACTCAGTTGGGGAGTGAGGATGAACATCCATAATTCCATACCAAATAAGTTCTGTTTCATTGGTTGAGTAAGATGTACATGATAACATCATTCTGAACCTGAGATGTTACCTTTTGGACTTCTTCAGGAGGAGGAGGAGGAGAAGGTTTGTTTACTTCAGTGTTGCTTACTTTCTAATCTTGATTCTAGTGGTTTGGGCTGCATCACTCTGTGGCTGTAGGTTGGACAGTAGTGTGTATGTATTTGCAATGTTGTTCAGTTGCTCAATAGGGACCAAGGCTCCTTAATTCAACTGCAGTAGTGGAACCTTGGCTATCTGGTTGAGATTGGCCTGTAGTGTGATAATCACTCGTGTCCTTTCCACTCTTGATATAGAAACAAAGTTCAGGGTAAATAGCAAACCTGTTATGTAGTGCCAATATTATTTTGGTACATCCATGATCTTTGTGAACACTTTAGGTGTGGGTAATAGTGAAAGTTAACATTTTCCTAAATGTATTTCAAGTAACACTTGTGTCAGCAGAGACATTCTCTCACTTTTACTCCCCACTAGGAGCTGATGTTAGGGATGATACGAGTCTTTAAAAAGTGGTAATATTTGAACAAGATGTTTATATACATTAACATGATAGAGATCATGTTGATATAGGTGGAGAGTACTGTTTATATACATTAACATGATAGAGAGAATGTTGACATAGGAGGAGAGTATTGCAAAACAAGTATCACCATGGGCAGTTGAGTGGGGTAAAAAACTGGAAGAAATGAGAAAAAAATTAGACTAATGCTTAGATGTTTAAAGAAGAAACCTTGGGGGTTAAATACTAGCTACAAGTGTCAGTGGAGAGAAGTATTAGTGGAAATACATTTTTAATTTAGGAAAGTATCAACTTTGTCCTCGTTAGGACACACTATACCTTTACTTGGACATCACCCTTTTGCACTTGTTAACATTCAATGATTTCTCTTTCATCAGTGTATCCTCTATAAGACACTTCTACCTTGCCAGGAATGTCACTGAAAGGTAGGACTGACTTGTGTTTACTAGTATTTTGACTGTTTTAGATGTAGTTTCAGAGAGGACACTGCTGTAAAGATTAAATTATAACTGGTATGCGTCTTATTTCATGAGTTATAGGCCTGGTGAAAGGTGTAATTTTACATATGTTTATTGATGGAATCTAGTTTATAGAAGAATTCTTAATTTTTCTGTGTAGTATGTTAGGTTTCTCATACTTTGAATATACTTGTTCAAGCTCATCTGTAGGAGGGTGAAGTGAAAAGTGCTTAATGGTTTAGTTTTACAGTATATAACTGAAGGAATTATAGAGCATTATTGGTGTATGGGTAAAATATATGTATATGCTTAATTCTTGGCAGCATATTAACTTATTTTATTTCAGGAAAATGATAAACAGAAGACAGTTAATAACCCAATTCCACTGTCAAGTGTCTGGATGTATATATGAAGAAGGATCAACCAGGTATTTCAAGTCAAAGAAATTACTTAATCAGGTATTGAAATTGTACTTTTATAAACAATAGTGATTATATTCATTCTATTATAAAACACATTTTGCATTTCTATATGCTTTATTACAATTGTTAGGTGACAAACTTGTGCTTTATGTATCATTTATGTATTAAAATTATTTTACTACTGAGAGATTGTTTCGAGGGGGGAGTTTATAAATGGGACACAATCTTCAAGCTCTTGGGTATGAAACATCTGATGTACCATACAAGCCAAAGATGTTTTTTTTTTTCACATGTGTACCATTATTAAGTGGAATACTATATATATGATGATGATGTAGGACAAGAAGTACATGGCAGCATGTTCATAATTGCTGCAGTACTTTTCAAAATGGCCATGGTGCCTTTGGAAATTTTCTAATATTCATAGCCACAATGACCACTTTTTGGGTAACTCTGTAGTCATCATGCTCTCACAGTCTAAATCTGTACTGGACTTACAACCTTGTTAGTAATAATATATCATGTAAAATGCACGTAGTGATGGGAGTGATATTTTCACTTTGACCAGAAATGAAAACCTTCATGCAGTTTGTCGAATCATACAATACCACAAACTTGCAGCAAACATTTTAAGCTGGTACTCAAACAAACCTGCTGAGTTTAAACAAGAACCAAAGTATCAGCAGTACATAATGGTCAAAGTCAACACATTCATATACTGGTCAGAGTGAAGTGCTTGACTGCAAATAGTCTTTGCATTTATTATGCCAAAAAAGGAATGAGTTAAGGGTATAAATGAAATTAAAGGGTTTTTTTCCGTGGCAGCCAAGTGTCAGAAATAGGCACTTTTGATCAATAAATATGTAAATTATGCACTGAATTTTAGCCACAGCACAACAGTTCATAGAATGGCTGCAGCTGTTTTTGGTTTTTTTTCCTAAGTACTGACGTTTAGCTCATAGCTCCCCACTGGTGTAATCTTACTTTGTACTTCCAACTGCCTAATGAAACCTCAATACATCCTTTACATTTTACATTTAAATTCTAATTGGTTGACAATGTTATTTTGGCAATAACAGCTTTGTATTTTTAAAGTAAAAAGGAACATGCATGCAATGTAGAATTGTATCCTGGTTGTAATATTTAAAATAATATATGTGAGATTATCGTTCAATCTGTATGCCTGATCAAATGTTCTTTTTTCTATTTTGACAAATTTATGTTTTTTATTTGAAGGGGAAGGGGTGATATTTATATAGAGCTGGTGTAATTGTTTCAACAGTATTCAGGATATACCACTTTTCACTATTATTTTGGGTTTTTTGAGCCTGCTTTCTTCTTCAATCTTTGTTTCCAGTCATTTTGTGATTATTGATGTAGTGATCTCTATGACTGTCACTTCAGCATACTGCAAGGGAGGCACCTGTTCTCAGAATCTGTACTTCTTTGCTCGGACTTCCTTTCTTTGGCCTATAATTGTTATGGATTATGGCATGTCATACATTTGGGGTTTGAATATGGTGGCAGATTGCTTCTCACACCTTAATTGGATCCATCCCACAGTGGCTCTTACAAAGTTTGGTCTTCTGCTACATTTATTTCCATTTCAGAACCCTTCAGATTGCAGCTTTTATTACTTCTACTTTGAAGATCTTTCATTATTGGACCTTGGTTATAAATTTTTTTCACAATGAGGTGTTACATCTTTTTCTTAATTTACTGAATTTGTCTGGTTTATTGTATATGGTGTACAGGATTCTCTTATGGAGTATTTCATTTTCTCTCTCTCACTCTTATAAGCCTTTTGCTCTTCCCTTCTATCAGCATATGTGGACTGTCTGCCACTGCTGGTCCCTCCACAACAACTCTCTTTTTTTTTAGCCAAGTTATCCTACTCTTTCACATCTCATTTTCTTCTTAATCTAGCTTTTCATACAAGGTCTCTCTGTTTGACCAGTGTAAATTACTACAATACTTTGCCTCTAGTGAGGCGACATCATTTTTTACCTCCTTCATCTTGTCCTTTTTTCTTACTGGAATCTTTGTGTAGGTCTTTGGGCTCTTACTTACCTATATCTTTAAGCTGGTGGGCTCCAATACTTGACATCATTTGTTTCTCAAGACAGTTTTCATTTCTCTTTGCTTATAATAATTCTTGATCATACATTTACACTTCAGATGCCTTCTTTGATCTGCGTCATAGGAACAAACATATGTTGTTTCAATACTGCTTTCTTTTTTTTTATGAAAGCCTTGAGCTAACCTTAGTGTACAGTTCTGACCACAGCCAAATTTTTTGTTCTGTTATCTTGTTATCTGTTGTCATGTTATCTGTTATCATGCTCAGACTGCCTCTTTTTTTATATGAAAACTGCCGTTGCCTATTTTTACCATGGCAGTCTTCCTCTTCTTAGGATTATTTATCTACTTCCACTTTAACTGCTTGGTTTTGCGAACTCATACGACTAGTATTTTTCTTTGAGTGAACCTAATTCTTCCACATTTTGTTTTTCTTCTCACTAGTTTCAGTATTTCAGGAACTCTAACTTTTTCATCATTGGGCTTTGGAGATCTCAGTACACCTGACACACTCACTTCACATTGCTTATACTGTTATGTGGTTTCATGTGCCTATGATTTTAGCTTCCCTTCAGTTACCATTCTAATGGACCATCATGGGCATTGTAATTTAGGTTTGACTCTGCATCAGTTACAAATAAATTTCTTTAATGCAGTCATGGGTGAAGCACACAAGCCACTAACTCAAGTAGGTTTACATGTAGGACAAATGCAAAATATTAGTAGTCAATGTGTTCAAAGAAAGACAAGTTTTACAATCAAAATGATACTTAAGATGGAAAACATTATTTATAACAGAAAAGGATGCAGATAAATGTATTGGAATCCAACTTATTCCATCTGCAGTATCTAAAGCAAAAATGTATATAGTTACATCATTATTAAGTAAAACAAAATAAAATACATTGCTACATTAATGTTTATTTAATCAAAACTAAAGCACATACAAAGTAAAAGAGTAATAAAGAAAGTGTTCATATTACAGAATGTGTAACGTAAATGAAGGTGGCATGCTATTTAGGTTTGGAGAATGTTGTTTGATGTGGAAGGATTCTTTATTCAGTAATTTCAGATCCATGTTGGCCTTGCAAAGAATAAGTTAAGTTCGTGTTCTACTTTCTCATTATGTTGGTGTATAGAGGAAGCACAGCAGTTACTCTTCTTGTGTTTTCATTGAAATTCCCACATGTGCAATGGCTGTAACTAATAGATGTTTGGTTCTGCCAATATAGGAGGCCTTACAGTCTCCACACATGTAAAGACATACAAAACATGAACAAAAAGTAATTGGGAGAATGTCTTGAGTACCAAAAAAGTCCTGTATGCATGATGTGGATTTAGAAGCTAATCTGAATTCAATGTTGGTGGTAGTATTGATGAATTATGCATTTAATTTGACCTTTTGTAAACTATTGTGTTACCAATATATGGAAGACAAATATGCATAATATGTTTAGGTGTGGTTGGTAGTCTGGGTAGATTTGCAAGTTTCTTAGTTAGAAAAGTATTAGTAATTTTTTTATAATAAATGTTGTGAATGGCCATTACATTTTAGTGGTCACAAGAAAGTGAAGATTAAAATCGTTCCACAGTTGTTTCACACAAGCTGGACGTCACATTTAAGAACACACAAATAACGATTACATCAAAAAGTTTGCACATTATTCTCAGAAATGTTATGATACATCAACTGTCACAAAGTCAGTGCGATGGATGGTGCTGCAGGTCATCTATGAGCTTAGAAATGTCTGGCTTGATGTTTGACGTTGAAAGACTGCTTCCAGATGATCATCAGTCAGTTGATTGCGAGTGTTTTTGTTGAGTTTCATATGCGAGAAAGCCTGTTCGCAGCAGTACATGCTGTCAAACATGCTGGTTTGGACAAATGCGTTTTCTTTCAGATTAGCAAATGTATCAGGCAATGTTTTATAGAAGTCAAGCAAACTGTTTTCTTGGTAAATAGCACGCAGTTCATCAGATGCCTGGAGATCAGTAAGTTCGAGCTGATATTCTGCTGACAAGTCATCCACTGACACACTGAATGGATCAGTAAAAAGTTTCATCAACAATCTGTATTGGTCAAAGTCATAAAACCATGAGTTGAAGGATTGAATCAAGGTATCTAGCTTCCCAACATAAATTTGTGCATCAATGTCCTGATTCTTCTGTAGCTGTGACTGAAAAGTGGGAAAGTGCATGAAGTTGCCTGATGCTGCTTGCTGCCAGAACAACTGAAACTTTGTCCTGAACGTCTATGTGATTTGCAAGCTGACAGACAAGCTGATTTTTGCCTTGCAACTTCATATTCAGATCATTCATGTGTTGTGTCATGTCGACCAAAAAGGTCAAATCAGCTTGCCATGCTGGATCAGTCATGGAAATCACTTTTTTTTCTTTGTTCTTGCTTCTGATCAATTTTATCACTTCATCAGTCAACTCCTAGAATCTTCTGAGCATCTTCCCTTGACTCAGCCAGCGTACTTCACAGTGATACACAAGGTCACCATAGTCTGAATCAGTTTCTTCAAGAAGACTTCAAAACTGACGGTGATTGAGCCCTCGTGATTTGATGAAATTAACGGTTTTCGTCACTAATGCCATCAGTGCCTGAAAACCAAGTTCTTTACTGCACAGGTTCTGTTGGTGAATAATACAGTGCAACTTCACCAACTGTCTGTTCTGCTTTCCTTGATGCTTCATATCAACAGTGCTACCAGCCTGCTACTTTCTCAGGTCATGGCTGATGCTCCATCAGTTGTCACACTTACCATTTTTGTGAAATCCAATGAAACACTACTACGCAGTCGTACTGTCTCCTCGAATAGAGCAGACTCAGTTGCCTGACCCTTCATGGAACCGATGCCAATTTGTTCCTCTGTGATATCAAACGATGATGACACACCATGAACAAAAACTAGTAGCTGTGCTGTTGAACTGATGTCAGTTGACTTGTCTGCTGTCAAAGAGAAGTAGACAAAGTTGGATGCCTTATTTGTAAGCTGCCTTGTTGCATCTGCTGAGAGGTGTGAAATTCTTTGTTGAACTGTCATACGATTCAAAGCCACCATCTGTAGCTTGCGAACTGCTTCCAGACACAACTTTTCCGATGCAGTAATCGTACATTGCTTGACAAAATCACTATCAGTGAATGGTAGGCCAGATTTCGCTGTCATCAACGAAATACCATAACTGACCTCAAATGCTACACCTAAATCTATATGCAAAAACGGCTCGTTTGGGTTGAGAAAATATTTTACATAGAAGAGCGAGAAAACGTTCTGCTGGTGATTCAGCGACTGCAGCAGAGATTCAATTCGAGCTGTTCATTCTTCACCGACAACGTTACGGAAATCTTTATGCTTTGATTCATAATGATGCTTTATATTGGATATCTTCACCACTGCTACTGTCGAATGACACAGCAGACAAATCATGTTCTTCTGTTGTTGAGCAAAACAGTATTGCACAGTCCAATCATCATGAAACTGCTGGTTTTTGTTATCAAATTTTCTTTTATGATTAGCTGCCATTTTTGTTACAAAATATCTAAATAGGGCTTGTAAGTAAATCTCAAAGAACAATTGGAATGCATGAGATTTTGTAATTACGGAAAGTTTACGTCATTGCACCAATGATTAAATGCCTATGCATTAACGAGATTTGCTTATTAAATTTTCTTTATTGCTCGACACAAATATGGAACCATCGAGAATCTAATCTAATGCATGTTCTTCTATGGCGCTTAATCTTCGTGGAGGCACAAACCCTAAGTTCGCAAACTCTATGTTTGACTTTCCTGTTGGACATCTTGGGCCACTTGGCGACTCGTCGTGGGCTGGATTTGGACTTTGTGCACCACTGTTTTAGAGTATCTTGTGAGAACAAACTTTCCAAGTGTAAGTTAGAGTACATGAAACTTAGGTTTTCAGTTCTGTTTAATAAGCATATCACAAGATTTCTTTTGTATGTGAATGGAATAAAACTATCAACCAAATAAACAGTGTTGTTCATCGTAAGTGTTGTTGTCCTTTTTTATTGTCAAACACAAAATAATTTTGATACAAGGGGTCTATATACTCATCTTTACTGGAGTTATTGAAACTATCTAGAAACAGTTCCACATCAAAATAATTAAACTCTTCATTCTGAATGGGAATATGTTTATTACTTTGGCCTCATATTATAGTCACCAATATCGAAACAACAATTAGGTTTTCAACAAAGTTATCCAAGATATTCTTTTAGAAATAATAGCACTTGTACTGTTGCAATGATAATTCTTCTAATGTGTTTATTAATAACTCTCTTACATCTTCTGTCATCTTATTTAAATCTGCAGCAGGGTTAATGTTTGGTAAGTTTTTTTTTTCCCCTGACATTATACATTATCATTACAAATGTTGTTAGACTATGTATGAGATGGCAGTTACTTTGTAGTATGGTAATTTTGGATCAGTTGGAGAACTATAGGACAAATTGGGAACTGATGAGGAGCTACAGTCATGACATTTTGTATAATTACAATTCATTAAGAAGCTCAGCTTGCCCAAATCTGCACTTGTCTGTTAGTCCAATTGATGCTTTCTGTCAAACCATAACTACTACTTAATTGATTTATATAGATAAATCTGAATTTATCTAATTCACCAACTTGGAATCTTTGGGTACAAACCAATTAATTTCAGTCTTTTTACACATATTCTTCCACTTTTTGCTTGTTTCAAAGCCCTGTGTGGCATTAATAATCACCAGTAGCTTCCTATTCTCATGTTACGTTCTGGAACGTGCTTCCACTTAACTCAGGTAATGTATTTCACGTTCATCTTATCCTTATTTGGTTGTCATTCTTGCTCATTGGCATCAAATGTTTTTTTTATAGTGGACTGATTTGGTTAATGGTTTTCTATTAAGTATTTTCCTTTACCACTTTTCTTCAATGATTCTCAAAGTTTCAAAACTTCCAACATCCCATGTCATTCATGTTTGTACCCTCATTTTTGTGCACATTATAACATGTTGCAGGTTCTTCAACAACAAGAAAACTGCACAGGTGGAGACAAGACTTACTAAATGTTACACAAAGAACTACTCTACATTCCTTATGCTTGGGGCCATTGACATTCATGTGAACATTTATTCAAAACAGAATAGCCAAACTACACACATTCATGCTCTTCCACATCACTGGAACTTGATATACCTGAAGTCCTTTACTGTAAATCTCTGTTATATAAAATAATAAATGAATTATTAATTATTAAAAAAATGAGCAAAGAGTATTCATTTCTTAAGAAGAAGGCCGTCTTCCGCTGGATACTACTTCACTAGGTGACTTCTAGTTTTGTAGAAGTAGCATCCTATTGGCTTTCCATTCTGTCACTGTTGCAGAAAGCTACTCATCTTTGCAATTTTCAAGCAATAGCTTTTTCACTGTTTTCAGTGTAAGATTTTAGCTTTTAGTGGTATAGAAATATGAGCCATATTCCTGAAGTGAATATTTTTCTTACCTAAACCTGTAATTCAGTAAGATACTTACCTCTCTACTCCACTTCACATCCTTCCTACCCATGTTGTTAGGGGTATAACGAAACTAGTATTTATAAAACAATTATAATTTGTCATCAAAAAGTCTTTTTTTTTTTTTTATAATGGATGCTGTTATGAACAACTTAATGGGGTATCTATAGGTTCAAGTGAGGCACCATCTTTGACTAATTTATTTTTAAGTCATGAAGAAAAATGGTTAAAAAGTTGCCTGGTAAAGTTGAAATCTTCATACAATAGAAGTTGGTAATCTTTTTTGGTTTTCAACAATACACCTGTTACTTTAGAATTTCAAAACTACATAAATAATCAATATAAAATATTAGATTTTCAGTTGAAGAACAGACTGTTAACAGTTTACCTTTTTCAGACATTAAGATGGTTTATGTGGGTAGAAGTTTTGATGCCAAGTGCAATCATAAGACAACTGTTACGGGTCAGTATTTTCATTTTGACAATTTTTAATCTTTAGAATTTAACACAAAATATGAACAAAGAGATGTGCCGGTTAAGTATGAAAAAATATTTTTGTTGCAATGAGAGTTTTACCTGATCCCTTGGAGGTTCTCTGAAAGTTAATACAAGTAAAGAATTGGTTGTGGCAGAAGCTAGAGAGTAGCACATGAAGTATTTGGGTGAACAGAAGGTTCATAAAGAAAAGATAAAGCAAGGAAAGAAAAGAAAATGTGTAATGGATGAAATTGAGGTGATACAAAATAAGAAAAGGGGATTTGAAACTGAGGAAGTTGCTCTCACAAAGTCAGCAGATAGTTTTGTTGAGAAGGCAGAAATAACAGAATTTGTGAAGAATTGCAAGCATTGGTAGCAAATCTAGACATAGAAGGTCTGGCAAAGAAAATTTGAACTGAGATAGAACTTAATGTAATTAACCTAAGGTGGCAAAACTGTAATATATATATCTGTGTGTGTGTGTGTGTGTGTATGTTAGCTAGCGTTTCATGTTATATGACTGAGAAAACAGAACAGCCTGTCATACATAATTTGAATCAGTTTGAAATGATTAAGAATTTAAAATAAACGTTGTTAAACTATGATCAGCATTTTACTTATATTGTATAAATTATGACCACAATAAGTTATGAAATTTTGTGTAAATGTCAAGGAAATTATTTTTCGAAGTGGTGTATAAACCCTATTGTGATGAATAGATAAATTAAAAATTACCAGTGGAATATTTTGCTTCATGGTTTCTAACATTTTAATGTACAAATCAGTCATGTACACTTTTATTTAATGTATTATTAACAACAAAAGTAAAGTTTGTTTAACAAAAAACAAGGAAATGTAGCCTCAGCTTTTTATGATTAGGTATTTTATACTTCCAAGAATGAGGGAAACTGAAAAAGAATAATTGCAAGTATTATATTTATTTGATTTACAATGTATTATACCAAAGAACATTCGACAAATCAACCACTAAATTTAGTGTAAAACATTTATGAGAGTGCTCCCATGTTATTCCTGTGATTAGAGATATCAACAGAGTTGTAGAGCTAGCGGTATTTACTGCTCAGTTGATTGTTGCTAGATAGTTACATTTTCTTTCTAATCAACAGCTCAAAAGCAAGAAATGAAAAATAAAATTGGCAGCACGTGCTATCACAGAAAAACATGAAAAAAGAAATTTGGTGACAGGTGCTGCAAGGGTTGAATTACAAGCCACCTGCACCTAAAGCTGAATGAAGTTAAAATAAAAAGATTATAAACTAAAATAGACAGAGTACAATTATCCATTATTTAAGAAAAAGGCATACATATATTAAAATGAATTAATCTATTAACAGTGACATGTGATAATGCTTATATTTATATTTTGATACCATATTTTACCTCCATAAACAAAAGCTTTTCCTGACTTTCACTACCCTCTTTATGTGTAAATTTTCATCTTCCACTAGCATTTTGTGATACAACTCCCATTGTAACTATCAATTTTCAATCCTCTCAAATACACCCACTGTTGGGTTTTCTGCAAGACTGCTCATATGTATGTAACTTGCAGTATTTTACTTCATAAAAATATTTGTTTCAGACCAACATGAGCTAACATAAGTAAAGCAGACAGGAATTATTGTCCACCTGTGATGGTCCAAGTTTTGTGAGTCACTGAATCAATTTGCTCTTCAAAATAAGGCATTGAGGCCACCTATTCCACTGTCTCTAGTGCTGGATTCCTCTGGACTCTCAATAATGGTGTTTTCTCTTCTAGTGGAATATAGGAGTCCTTGCTGCTTACTAGTTCCTAGCAGCAGGAGTTGTGGACCATAGAGACTTTCTTCTGAGTGTACTCACTTCCACTCAGTTCACTAGGGCAGTGGCTTTCTGCTGGTATAGATGACATCTATGCTTTTCCTACTGCTGACCTAATGTATAATTCTAGATGCTGTCTGGTGTTGGAGGAGGTGAAACTCCCATTTATGGTCTGTCATGCCCCAGCCATTTTTTTTCTTTCTTTAAACTTGCTGCAGTTTCTTTGTTTCTTCTCGGTTTATGACACTTTTCTTATTGGTGAAGAATATACCTAGATCAGAAGTGGTATGGTCTGTTATATGGGCATACTGTTTTCACATTTTTCACTGACTTTCCAGCTGCTCAGTGTGGAATTCTTGCTTTTTGTAAGAGAATGTAAGATATTGTATCAGAAGTTTACATTTTTCTCAACTAAAAGTGTACTTCCAATACATATTTACCTTGACTCGCACTTTCCTCCCATCCTTCCCACATCTGGTGTAATTTTGAAAGAACTGCCCAATCTCTATGTAATTAGGAGTGCATGAATTGAAAAGGTGCAAATTACAATAGGAGTGTTGTCAAATTCCTATTGAGTAACCCCTCAGTTTACATCCTCTGGGATCTAAATATGCGCCTACATTTTTGCCATGTACGGTGACCCATGAAGGGAAGGAGAGGATCCCTCACACACCATTTGGCCTTGAGGTACCCCCCCCCCTCTCCCAGGGTCAGTTAGCTGGTCCACTTGGACTAAGGTCAACCAAGTACCAGTGTTGGATGTTGTCAACAAGTGTTGTGGACGTTGTATCTGATGCTGGTGTTTGGGTATAGTGCTTGCAAAACTCTGGAGTGTCCTTGTTTAGCACTGTAGTGCATCCCCTTGTAGGGATCCACGCTGAGTGAAGTCAGTGGGCATCGAAATGTAGCTTCTTTATTATGGATACCTATTTTGACAAAATAAATATAAAATGAAAAAATTGGAAAGAAACAGATCATTGAAAAATGACTATGCATGGGCGACTCTGTTTTACAGTCAATGTTACAACCAGATTCTGCACCTTGAATTTTGATTATCCATTCCTTACCTGAGAAATCCTTGGGGCAAATGTCTCCATTTTTTAGTTAAAAAGGATTAGAGGGGCTAACTGGCTCCCCAAAGTCAGTAAAGAAGTTGTGCTTTGGAGACATTTTGGTGGAAATATCTTCACCACAACATGTCAAACTCTCTGTCAAAATCAAAGGCCATTGGGGATATACCCATTGTGGTTACTCTCCATGCAACTTTGAATTATTAGAGGACTTATAGTTGAGGGGGATTTAAAGAACATTCCTATGTCTGAGATTCTTGCTGGTTTCTCCAGCCAAGGTGTTACTGCAGTGTACCAAATCTTCAGTTGTAAAGATGGAATTATGGACCCTACCAATGTTCTGATATTAATGTTTGCATCACCATATCCTTCTGCTGCAGTCAAAGCAGGTTATCTGAAAGGCAAGGTACGACCTTACATTCCTAACCCTCTCAGATGTTTCCAATGTCAGCAGTTTGGTCACTCAAAAACATAATGTTGTGGTTATTTAATATGTGCTCATTCTGGTGATAAAGACCATGATGCTTACAAGTGCACACCCCTCTTATTCTATTTCTTGCCTTAAATGGGTAGAAGAGAAAGAGGTGCAATGCTTGAAAACTGTTAATAATATCACCTACCCAGAGGTTCAGAAATTATCCCAACTCCATTTGGGACATATACTGCTGCACTCCATTCCATTGCCATAGTGGGAGTGCAGACGGATCTTTCTGTGCCTCCAACAGAGTCATTTGCAAAACATCTTAAGAATCTTGTACCTTCCATAATTAAAAAAGTTGATGCATCTTTGTCTACTTCTATCTCTGTTTCTACCATTCCTTCCAGTGACTGCCCATTTCATTTTCCTTCATGTTCAAGTGCTTCCTCTGGTCCATTTTCTTCTGCAGCCCTGAGAGGTAAACTGACCATTCATTTATGCCCTCAGTCACTGGAATCTTTGTCTTCAGACAGAATCCTGCTTACTCAACCCAGGGTAGGATCCATGGAGATTGCAAACAGAAGGTCTCCCCACCATATTCTTCTCCACATAAATAAAAATGGCCACTGATTCAGAAGAACTGTTGAGGTTCTCAATCAAGTACAGATGACATTAAGGATTTGATTGATTCTTACCATCCTGTTTGTCTCTTCTTACGGGAAATGTTTCTGAAATCTGCTGATATAGTCACCCTTTAACAATATTCCTTGTATATAAACAACGGGTCGTAGAATAGATTGGTGCATGATGGGATGGCATTGCTGGTTGATCAGCATGTGTCTATCATGTTTCCTTGGGTTGTACCATTACTATGTATTCTTCTACCTGACTCGTGAAGAGTTGTATAATCAGTCAAACATTGATGCCCCCATTGAGCAGTTGCCATCTCCCTTTTTACTATTGGGGGATTTTAATAGATATCATCCACTCTGAGGTGGTGCTTGTATTGATGGGAGGAGTCATGCTATAAAATATATACTCTTGAACCAAAACCTATCTCTCTTCAGTACTGGTTCTTATACTTATTTTCATACACCTAGTCAGTCTTTTACTGCTATAGATCTTTATCTGTTCCCCTTCACTTTTCATTTACTTTTTTTAGAGAGTCAACAGTAATTTGTGGGGCAGTGATAATTTTCCTATCATTTTGAGAGAGACTGGCCATGGTAGATGCCATGTGATCCATGTGCTTCAATGGAAGTTAGACAAGACTAACTGGCCTTCTTTCACTGCTTTTTCAGAACTCGATCCTGCCATTGTGTATAACCCATCAATAGATGACCTTGTGGCAGCAGAAACAGACTGTATTATCCAGGCAGCTGCTCATTGTATTCCTAAAACCTCAACATGTTTCCTATAGTATTCTCATCCTTAGTGGAATTCTGTCTGCCACATGACAAGAAAAGCTCAAAAACATGCTTGGGATACCTTTTGTATATATTTCACATTTTTAAACCTCATTGCATTTCAGTAGGTCTGTGCACATGCTTGACAAGTCAGGCTTCAAAGCAAGAAGGAATTTTGGATTAAATACATCTCTAGCATCTCTTCTACCATCTGTTCTAAAGTCATGGGAAAAAATTCGAAAGGTTAGTGGCCAGTATACTTCTGCGTCTCTTTCAATCTTGTTCTCTGATGGCCAGGAAGTTGTGAATGCCCAGAACATTGTCAGTACTCTCATTGAAAGCTTCTCTCATGTATCTACCACTTCTGCTCTTCCCTCCATCTTTTTAGCCATCAAAAGTGCCTCTTTTCATTCTGGGCTAATTGTTTCTGTGACTATAATTGCCCCTTTACACTGGTGGAATTTTAACTTGCTCTCCATTGGACCTGATAATATTCACTGCGAGATGTTGAGTCATCCCTCTCCTGCCTCTCTTGCTATTTTTCTGGTTGGTTTTAACCAGCTCTGGAGGAGGATGTTTTTCCTGATGCTTGGCACCATGCTATTGTACTCCCTTTTCCTAAACCTGGGAAGGATCTCAAGATTCCTTTGAACTGCTATTCTATTGCTTTGATTAGCTGTCTCTGTAATATCTTAGAGAGGATGGTTAATGCTTGTTTTGTTTGGTTCCCCAAATCAAACAACCTTCTCTCATCCACTTGGTGTTGTTCCAAAGACAGCTCTCCACTGTGGACCACCTGATTTAATTTGAAACATCAATCAGGGAAGTCTTTCTTAAGTGACAACATTTTGTTTCTGTATAGTTTATCTTGAGAAAGCTTATAATACAATGTGGAGGTAAGGCATCTTGCAAGATCTTCACTCTTATGGTTTGCATGGAAATTTACCAATTTTTATTAAACATATTTTAATAAACTGTGGATTCTAGGTCAGTATGCTTTTGACACTTTCCCATTCCTTTCCAGAGAAACTTAGAGTCCCTCAGGGCTGTGTCTTGAGTGCTACACTTTTCATTATAAAGATTAGTGTCATAGGTGGATAACTGATATAGGTGGATATTGAGAGACAACTACAGACTGCTCATAATTATTTGTTGAAGTAGACCAGAGCAAACAGTTTTAACCTTTCTATCTCCAAAACTCTTTGCATGTACTTTTGCCATCAACAGAGTATTCACCCTGATCCTGAACTCTGTATTGGTGAAGTTGTGCTTCCCATGGTCCCTGAGGCAAAGTTGGGGCTTATCTTTGACCATAAGCTGACCTTTATTTCACACAGTAAGCAGCTACATGTCAAGTATACAAGGGCACTAAACATCCTTCATGTCCTCTCTTCCACCTCTTGGGTGGCGGATCGATGTTCCATGCTAAAAATCTATCTTGCCCTTATTCGATCAAAACTGGACAAGAGTTCTCTGGTCTATGACTGCCAGGACCTCGGCGTTGAAAATGTTGGACTCTTTTCACCATCAGGAGCTTCATCTCTGCACAGGGGCCTTCCATTCTTCTCCAGTCCAGAGTTTGTAGTGGAGTCCCATGAACCCCCTCTATACCTTCGTCATTTGCAACTGTAATGTGTACTTCAAAACTTTGATCTTTACCACAACATCCCACATGTGGTTGTGTTTGTCTTCATCAGTGGGCCACACTTTTTCATAATAGAAGGTCTGCTTTTGTTCCTTCTAGCCTTCATATCCTGGTGCAGTTGGATGAATTGGATCTATCTTTGGATGATATAGTGGTAGCCACAGATCAGCCTATCCCACCGTGGCTAATTACTGTCCCCAAATGTGACATTTCTTTGAGTCACCTGAAGAAGGCAGATACTCTTGATTAGAAGTATCGTCTTCTATTTGCTGAATATCTTTCGAATCATCCTTCCATTCCCATTTATACAGATGGTTTAAAATCAGGTGACTGTGGGCTCTGCCGTGGTTAGTTGCGATTTCGTTGTTTCACACAGAAATCCCTCTACAGTTCCGTTGTTCACTGCTGAATTGTATAAATTAAATAAAAACTTAAATAAAATAATGAAAAAACAATCAATAGGTAAAGGACCATGTCTTGAAGATTCTGAGCAGCATCAGTACCACCTGTTGTATCTCATTATCTTATACTACATTCTCTTTCAGACAAACCTTTATGGCAGATGCCACACTGTTCTATTCAGAGAGAGCTAGAGGGACTTGCTGGCACTCCAAAGTCTGTAAAAAAGGTTTGATCTGGTGGCATATTGATGGTTACATCCACATCTCAACACGGTGAACTCCTGTTGCATTCAAAGGCAATTGGAGATATACCTATTGATATACCTCATGCTACTTTGAATTATTCGCAAGGAGTTATTGTTAAGAGGGATTTGTAGAACATCCCCAAGTCCGAGATTCTCGCTGGTTTCTCCACTCAAGAAGTTTCTGCAATGAGGCGTATCTCCACTCGCAAATATGGAATTACGATGCCAACCAATGTCCTCATTCTGAAACCTGCTGATTCAGTCACCTTTTGACAGATTTTTTTGTACAGAAATGATAGGTTGTGTGATGGATGAGTGCATGGAGGGGTGGCACTGTTGGTTGATCAGCATGTGCGCACCCTGTCATTGCCACTTGACACACTCTTTCAGGCCGGAGCCATCCGTGTTTCCTTGGGTCATACCATCACTGTTTGTTCTCTCTACCTGTTGCCAAGAGAGACCTATGATCAATCAAACCTTGATGCTCTCATTGAACAGTTGTTGTCTCCCTTTTTAATCCTGGGAGACTTTAAAGGACATATTCCATCTGGGGAAATGCTGATATTGATGAGAAAGGTTGCTCCATAGAGCATATGCTCTCTGAGCACACCCTTTCTCTTTTCAATAATGGTTCTTATACTTATTTTCATGCACCTTGTCTGTCCTTTACTGCTATTGACCTCTCAGTTTGCTCCACTTCACTATTCTCCCACTTTTCATGGAAGGTTGACATGAGGCAGTGATCATTTTCCTATAATTTTGAGAGAGACTGGCTGTGGTCGGTGCCACCTGACCTGAGTGCACCAAGCAAATTGGCCCTCTTTCACTGCTCTCACAGAACTTGATCCTGCCATCATTTATAAGCCATCAGAGACAACTGTGTGGAGCAGTAACTGACTGTATTATATGTATTCCTAAAACCTCGACACATTTTCCTCAATATCCTTGTTTATGGTGGAATCCTTCCTGCCACTTGGTATGGAGGGCTTAAAACATGCCTGGGATACTTTTTCTAGGTATCCCACACTATCGCACTGCATCACTTTTGAGCAGGCCTGTGTACATGCTTGATGAGTAAGACATCAAAGCCAGAAGGACTCTTGGATTAAGTTCACAACCAGCATATCTTCTACCACCAGTTTCAAAGTCATATGAGACAAGATATAAAAGGTCAGTGGGCAATATAATTCTATTCCCCTCTTGACCTTGCTCTCTGATGGCCAGAAAATAGCTATTACTCAGAGCATTGCCGATGATCTACGTGAAAGCTTTTTGCCAGGTATCTAGCACTTCTGTTTCTTCCTCCATTTTTTTAACCATCAAGACATGAACAAAGCGATCCTTTCGAGCTGATTGTCTCTATGACTATAATCATTCCTTAACCCTGGTGGAACTCAAAATGGCCATTCATCGGTCTGATAGTACATTGGTTGGACCTGATGATGTACACTATGAAATGCTATGCTATCTATCTCCTGCTTCTCTTGCTATTCTTCTGATTGTTTTTAACTGGATCTGGCAAGACAATGTTTCTCGTGATGCCTGGCACCAGGCTATTGTCCTACCTTTCTCTAAGCCTGGGAAGGATCCCAAGATTCTTTCAAAGTACTGTCCAGTTGCTTTGACAAGTTGTCTCTGTAAGACCTTAGAGAGGATAGTTAATGCTCGTCTTATTTGGTTCTCAAATCAAACAACCTCCTCTCGCTCACCCAGTTTGGGTTCTGACAACAGCGATCCATCATGGACCACCTGATTCGATTTGAAACATCAATCAGAGAATCCTTTCTCAAAAGACATGTTATATCAATATTCTTTGATATTGAGAAGGCTAATGATATAACATGGAGGTATGGTATTTTGAGAAACCTCCATATATATTGGCTACATGGCCATTTGTCCATTTTTTTTTTAAATTTCTTAATGGGCATCAAAACAGCTATGGGGAAAATGTACAAGAGCACTGAACATCTTCTGTTCTCTCTCTTCCACCACTTGGGGAGCTGATCGATGTTCTATGCTAAACATGCATTAAAACTAGAGCGTGGATCACTGGTCTGTGGCTCTGCCAGGACCTAGGCCTTAAATATGTTCAGACTCCATTCATCATAATGACTTTGGCTCTGCATCTTGGCTTTCTGCACATCCCCAGTTCAGAGCTTTCAGACAGAGTCTCATGAACCTTCTTTGCACCTCTGCCATTTGCAACTGTCTTTATTATATGCTTTGAAACTTCATTCATTACTAAAGGAACCCACCTGGGGTTGTTCTTAGGTGGGCCATGCTTTTTCAGAACAGACAATCTGCCTTTGCTCCTTTTGGCCTTCATATCCAGGTGAAATTGGATGAATTGGGTCTGTCCTTGGATAACATTGCTGCATCTACTGGTCAGCCCATCCCGCCATGACTTGTAACAGTCCCTAAATGTGACCTATCTTTAATTCATCCGAGAAAAGCAGACACTCTCAATTAGAAATACTACCTGTTATTTGCTGAACATCTTTCGTACCATCCTTCCATTCCTATTTATACAGATTGTTTGAAATCAGGTGACCGTGTGGGTTCTGCCATGGTTTCTTGTGGTTCAGTGGTTGCGTGCAGAATCCCCACTTCAACTTCTGTGTTCAATGCTGAACTGTATGCCATTTCTCTTGCCCTGGATCACATAGAAGCTAAGGAGTACTCAAATTCCACTATTTATATTGATTTGCTTAGTTCTCTACTGGCTCTGGAATTGTTTCACGTAGGTTCACATCCTGTTCTTGCTAATATTCAAAATCAACTGGCCCATTTCTCTTTAATATCTACTTCTATCCCATTTTTCTGAAAACTGTGCCATATTGGTATTTGAGGGAACAAGCTCGCCAACACCTCAGCTAAATCTATCTGCTCTGGCACTATCACTGCTGTGCCTTTTCCATACGTGGACTACGGTACTGTTTTCAAGGCTCGGCTCTGTACCAGTTTGCAGTCGACTTGGAGTGAGCAACTTGAAAACAAGACTTTCCAAATAAAACCCTCTGTTGGACTCTGGGGGCATCTTGCTTCCATAAGGATCAGAAAGAGGAAGTTGTTCTAAGTCGACTACACGTTGGTCACAGTTTTTTAATTCATTATTTTCTTTTATCTGGGACTGATGCACAAATGTGTTATCTGTGTAACACTCAGGTCACAATAAGCCACATTTTACTCTCTTGCCATCATAACTCTCAAGGACAGCACCATTTTAAACGTGTTCTGTCCCAAGGTTTATCCATAACATTAGACAGTGTTATTGGTGATGGTGACACTGTCCACCTTAGAAATTGTTTAGTTTTTTAAAGACCATTAATCTTTTTAATGCTATTTAAGTTTTTTTAATTTATACATCAGACCTTTTTTAATGTGATTCCCTTTTAAGAATCAAAGTACATCTAGTTCAATTTGGAATTAGAAAATGACTAACATCAAATAACTTGAAACCAGGATTGTAAAGGCCAACTTCAGGTGACTAATGTTGCTGTTAGTCATCTTAATGAGTTATAATAATTAAAATTTTACTACAAGTCTTTTTAAAACTTGAATTACTTTACTTTCTGAAAATTTCTGTAACGTCAAATAACTAAAAAAGCAGGACTGGAAAGGCAAACTTCAGGTGACTGACGGTGGTTTTTATACTTACCTGATAGTCTTCCTGACAAGTTACGATAATTACAATTATGCTACAGAAAGTCCTTTACAACTTGTATTACTGTAGTTTTTCTTTTACTGCTGTAGACTAGATGTAAAGATTGGATTTAATGCTATGTATGTTTTTTAATTCAAAAATTAAACTTTGTTTTGTTTTACCTTAATTTCCTTTTATGAATTTTACCAATTTTACTTTAATTTTAACTTTTCACAGGATGTTTGGTGCAGATAGCCTGGTTGCTTTGCACCATAAAATACCAAACCAACTTCTTCAGTAGCCTGAATGACTTATCAACCAGTGCGTTAAGTTAGTATTAAGTTGATTAATTGGGTTAAATGAGTTAACCAAATCATGATAACCCAAGTGCATTATCTTGCATCTATTGTGATTAATGCCCATTTGTCAAATATTTTTCGAATTTAATAGTTGATCAAATTGTTTGTGTGAAACATAAACATCTTGAGTACAGTTAGAAATATTCAAGAGCTTAATGCCATTTGCAAAGCTTATTAATTTATAAGTTATTTCCCTATCAATATTAATATATATAAACACTGGCCTCTGAAGTGCTACTTCAATAACAACCATTTGCTTTCTTGCACCCCACCAACCCCACACTTCTGTTAACTAGTCCTTCCTCAAGTAACTCCTATCAATGTGATCTTTATAGTTTAGTTTATAGTTTGATATAGTGTGATCTTTATAGTTTATAAGCTCAGGAGCTTATAGTATGTTCAGGTCACATGTAACACACTTATTATGTGCTGGGAGGTTTTGATTGTCATAAACCATTCACTTGTCCTTTCTCCATCAAATGACAACACTAATATTGTTAAAGTCATGATTGAAATTGTATAACTTGTGGCAAAAATTTATCAGTTACTTCACTTAGCATTTTTCTACTGGTATATCATTGTTTTATTTGTTATGCTACAAACATTTCAAAATTATAACATTACATAGCAACAAATATGCTACCTAAAGTCAGGAGCAGCACATTTTTCATGAATATTACATATCTGTATAACAGTGTTTCAACATCTGTTTTTATATACTGTGTTTTAGCATTTTGAGAAAGTTCATCAAGAAAAGAAGTTTCCATGTCCAAAATGTGATAAGAAGTTTGCAACTGAGACACTACTCAGAAACCATGAAAAAACATGTGGAATTAATTGGAGATGCTCGTGTGGTATTCATTACAAGTTCCGTGAAGCTCTTCTTACCCACGCTCGAAGACAGCAACATGCACTTCCAGATGATGTACAACCAAAAAAAAGGTACCAATAGTTTCTTTTAACATGTTTAAAGGTATTACATAGTTTTACAGTGTTATAAACAATGCCATCAAGTAAATATATATGTAGCTGTAGAAGTCATTTTTAGTGCAAAGTATAAGTTTTCTTTCCAAAAAGGATCATTTGTGGATAAGTAAAATTATATTTTAGTTACCAGTAACTAAAGTCTACTAATGGTGTAATCTGGTTTAATATTTATTCTTTTTCTTTATTTACAAAGATTCAAAGTTATTTTTATCTTCATATTATTTTATTTTTTTCCTTGGACTACTCAGCTTATTTATACATAGAAACAAAAAAAAAATTCAGTAAGTATGAAACTGTGGTAGATGTTAATCCTGTTTTTGGTTGCTGTTCTTACATCTTAACTAATAAGTCATATCCTCTAACATTAACTGTGACTTGTTCTATCTACACATTGATGGCATATGTACATATGTTGGCAAAATATATTTATCATAAGTCTAGAATACTGTTTTGGAATTTGTGATTTTCTTAATAAATTTCTAGTTTAAAAGTGACAACTATATTTTATATACATTGATGGTATGGCAATATTAAAATACATGAGAAACATTGACAATTCTGGGTGATAATTGATTCTAGCTAGTCTCTCTATCTCCACCTGTTATTACTTCTTCTTTAAGGTCATATGATTGTGATCTAAATACCTAATGAAGCTTGTTTTTTTTTTGTTCTAATCAACTGTGTGTAAGCCAACCACAAGTTAATACTTGGATAGATATTGGAACAAAGTAATTAATTGCTAGAAGAAAGGATGTTTGTGGACACAATTAATTCTGATTTTTTAAAGCTTGCAAAAGGATTTCTTTATCATTTTATATTTCATTTGAATCATAATACTGCAGAAGAAAAATATTTCATGGAACAGACATGGTAAGTTTAGTTACATCATTTTGCAATTGACCATATCAAGTTTCTACTTTTTCAAAAACCACTGTTTTGTTTAGGGCATCTGTATGTTAGTCAGCCTTAGTAACCACATGAATGGGAAAATTAAAGGACTGAAAAGAAACACACATAAATAAACATTAGATGGGTTTAAAACTTACAGAATGTATCAAAAGAAACTTACTGATTAACAGTTTTAAAAAAGTTGATTTATTTATTGTTTTGATATGGTAAAAAAAACAACTAATTTTTATTATGTGATAGAGATTATAAACTCAGTGAAACTGTGTGTGGTGTTTTTCAAATCAAAGCAGTGATAAAATTTATGATCAAATAATTTACATTATTTCCTGTTGAGTTTGCTCTCCTGCTAGCAACAAACATGTGACCAAAAATTCTAAAAATATCTTTTAGTCATTACAGGGTATACATCAGGAGATCTTATATTACTCTAGTTTCCCAAAAAATTTTTCTTGTTGACAGTTTGCAGTATTTGTTTTGTGTGTGATGAATTGTGAAGTTTCAGTTACTTCAATTAATGCTTCTATCAGTGATAGAAGCACTTCTGCTGATTCTTTAGAATATTTATTTCAGAAGTCTTCTCTTGGCATGCAAGGGGTTCCTGTAAAGGCATTGGTGGTATTTGTTGAGATATGCATGTGGGCAGTTACAGTGGGATCTTCTGTACGTTTTTATAGTAAGGGCCACATTAAAGACAATTTGAATAACCATTACTCTTTTTATAAGTCAGTTTTTTGTACAGTGTTCTTTGTTCAAGGAGCAGTAATTACATGACAGCCTTAGTGCTGATGAAGGTTCTGCTGAAATTATCTTTTTTTCTCAAGCATATTCCATTTCAAAGTTTGAAACATTTTCTGTTACACCTGAAGGTTCTAGTGTTTTAGTACAGAAATTCATTTTGGAATCTTTATTTTCTTTCTCCCTAACATATAGGTTTGGGCTGATGCTTTTAAAAAAACAGGCAATTCCAAAAGACCTCACTTGCTTTGTATTATTCATTTCTTAGGCCTTCTAGCAAGGTCTTCTTTGTCTTTCTATTTGTCATTATAAACTTTAATTGTTATTGATTGTTATTTTCTCTCCCCCTCAGTGTGGATTCCTGTACATGGTGAGGGGGCCTCCCAGGGAAAGTTCTGTTCTTTCAGTTTACCTCTTCTAAGATCTAAATATCCACCCACATGTTTGCTATGTGTGGCAACCCGTGAAGGGGAGTAGAGGATCTGGGTGGTTGGGGGGTCCATTTTGGTCTTGAATTCCTGTAAATTGGCAGCCTTGGGGTGGCCTTTCCTTGGGTCAACCAAGTACCAGTGTTGGATGTTCTCAACAGGTATTGTGGACATTATATCTGATGCTGGTATTTGGGTATAGTGCTCACAAAATCCTGGAATTGCTGCAGTGTCATTGTTTGACATCGTAGTGTGCCCCCTCGTAGGGCTCCATGGTGGGTGGGGTCAGTGGGTACTGAAATTTCCCTTTCTTTATTATAGATACTCCAATTAAAAGTCTTAATAAAATAGTGAAAAAGCAGTCTATAGGTAAACAAACATGTTGTGAAGATTCTGAGCAGCAACCCTCACCAGCTGTTGTACCTCATTTTCTTATATTGCACTCACTTTCAGTCAAACCTTTAGGGCAAATGTCTCCCTTTTTCATTCAGAAGGGACTAGAGGGACTTGCTGGCTCTCCAAAGTCAGTAAAGAAGCTTCGCTCTGGAGACATACTGGTGTAAACATTCACATCTCAACACAGTGAACTCCTTTTGCATTCAAAGGCTATTGGGGATATACCTATTGAGGTTATGCCTCATACTACTTTGAATTCATCATGAGGAGTTATTATTGAGAGGGATATGAAGAACATCCCTGAGTTAGAAATTCTTGATGGTTTCTCCACACAAGGAGTCTTTGCAGTGAGGAGTATCTCCACTTGCAAAGATGGAATTCTGATGCTGACCAATGTCATCATTCTGTCATTTACATCACTGCATCCACCTGCCACCATCAAGGCAGGTTATCTTAATTGCAGGGTACTGCAATACATTCCAAACTCTCTCAGATGTTTCCAGTGTCAGTGATTTGGCCACTTGAAGACATCATGTCATGGTTCCTTGATGTGTGCTCTTTGCAGTGGCAAGGACCACGATGCCTATGAGTGTAAAACAGACCCTCGTTGCATCAACTGCAATGGCTCTCACTCATACTACTTTCATTGTTGCCCTAAATCCTGGGAGACTTTAATGGACATCATCCCCTCTGGGGAAGTGCTGATATTGATAGGAGAGGTCACATTGTATAGTGTATGCTCTCTGATCACAACCTTTCTCTTTTCAATACTGGTTCTTCTATTTATTTCCATGCCCCTAGTCAACCCTTTACTGCTTTTGATCTCTCAATTTTCTCCCCTTCATTATTTTCCCATTATTTTTCATGGATGGTTGACAGTAATCCACGAGGCAGTGATCATTTTCATGTAATCTTGAGAGAGACTGGCCGTGGTCAGTGCCACCAGACCTGCGTGCCTCAGTGGAAGCTGGATCAGGCAAGCTGGCCCTCTTTAACTGCTCTTGCAGAATTTGATCTTGCTATCGTCTGTAAGCCATCAATAGACGATTGTGTGGCAGCAGTAACTGACTGTGTTATACAGGCAGCTGATCAATGTATTCCTAAAACCTTGACATGTTTATCACTGTATCCTTGTCCATGGTGGAATCCTGCCTGCCACATGGCATGGAAGGCTCAAAAATGAGCCTGGGATACTTTCTGTAGACATCCCACACTCTCGAACCACATCGCTTTTCAGTGGGTCCATGCACATGCTTGATGAATAAGACATCAAAGCTAGAAGGAATCTTGAATTAAGTTTACAATCAGCATATCTTCTACCACCAGTTCCAAAGTCATGGGACAAGAATTGAAAGGTCAGTGGGCAATATAACTGTCTCCCTCTCGATCTGGCTCTCTGATGGCCCGGACGTAGCTGATACCCAGAGCATTGTCAATACTCTAGGTTAAAGCTTTTGCCAGGCATCTAGCACTTCTGCTTCTTCCACCTTTTTAGTCATCAAGACTCTGACAGAGCAATCACCTCTTTCCTTTCGAGCTGATTGTCTCTATGACTAATATCATCCCTTTACACTGGTGGAACTCAAACTGGCCCATCATCGGTCTAGCAGTACAGCGGTTGGACCTGATGGTATATGTTATGAGGTGTTGTGCCATCTATCTCCTGCTTCTCTTGCTATTCTTTTGATTGTTTTTAACCAGATCTGGCAGGAGAATGTTTTTCCTGATGCCTGGTGCCAAGCTATTGTCCTATCTTTCTCTAAGCCTGGGAAGGATCCCATGATTCCTTCAAACTACCATCCAGTTGCTTTGACAAGCTATCTGTGTAAAACCTTAGAGAGGATGGTTAATGCTCATCTTGTTTGGTTCCTCGAATCAAACAACTTCCTCTCGCTCACCCAGTATGGGTTCCGACAACAGCATTCCACCATGGACCACCTAATTCAATTTGAAACATAAATCAGAGAAGCCTTTCTCAAATGACAACATCTTGTGTCAATATTATTTGACATTGAACAGGCTTATAATACAAAATTGAGGTTTGGCATTGTACAAGACTTCAATATAATGGGTTACATTGCCATTTGCTCATTTTTATTAAACATTTTTTAATGGACAGGATATTCCGAGTTTGTGTGGGTTTCACACTTTCCCATTCTTTTCTACAGGAACTTGTTTTCAATAATAGAATTAAGTACTTCAAGGCTTAACTTTTTTTTCATATTAGCTTTGAAAATATGATGAACCACTTGATACATATAAATGTGTAATTAACATATTTTTTCCTCAATTTTTCAGAAGAATTAGCTACATGAAACAACCTCTTCAAATTCATTTGCATCAAACAGTGATGCCCATAATAATGGTTTTACCAGATCAACAGAAACCTTTCAATTCACCTGGACTCTCAAGCTCTGTGAAACATAGAAAAATTCTTCCCAAAACACAATCATTGTTATCAGAAACAACAATATTAAAACCAACCTGTGTTAATACAACTGCTCAAGAGATAGAAATAGTTAGCTCTGTCCAGGCTAACAGTTCTTGCAGTTGTAGGTCTAATGCCAATAAAAGTATTCAGAAAAGCACTGTAAATCTTAAAAATCAGCTTGGACTATTAGAAAACAGTTGTAAGATTGTTGGGCAGGAAGATGTGATTCTGGAAAATGAAAACTATGATATGATACAACCACAAATGTTGCATAGCAAATCCAATGTTACAGAGAAGAAAGGATCTCCACTTGTCAAAGACATCAGCCATTTCAAGATTTCACAAGTAAATAAAGCAGCTACATGTACACAGACATCTCAGGAGAAAGCAGTAGCAGAAACCCAGACAACTGGACCTTGTTTACTCAGCTTATCTCTAAACAATGCTCATCTTGAAACAGCTCGTGAATCCCGAGCATCACAGTGCTCTCCAAGACTGAGTAGGAAAATGAGAAGGCAGCAAGTTTTAAAGGAGAGTGCTGAAACTCAAACAATGGAAAGTACTGTGGTTAAAATGAAAAAACTGAGGAAGGGGAGGTTTACTGGAAATTTCAAGTCAAGAAGAAGTTCCACACACAAAATTCCCCGAGAAACACAGACATATTCTTCCAAAACTAACATTACACAAGAAAATGAATACAACAACCAAGTAATGTGGAAGAATCTTCATGATATGCTATTTGGTCAACAAAACAGGAATAGCAACACCTGGTGTGATATGATGGCTAGATCTTCATCTGGAACACAAACAAGTCCATGTATTCTTCCTAACAAGGAATTCTGTGATTCTGAAACCATCACAGAGGAAGATTTGATAAGAGAAGTTGTTCAGGCTTATACCCAGGATGAACAGATGTCATACAGTCTGAACTTAAACTCACATTTTGACTGTTCAAGTTTTGGAGGTAAACAGACCCTTTGCTCTACTATTGATAGTGCAAAGTCTTTGGATGAACAAATTATTCCTTTACTAGAAATTGATCCCAGTTTACAAGATAATTCTCAGACAACCATTTCACCATTTCCTAATGATATGAATGACTCTGTTATTAACATGAATACAACACCCACTGCTGTGGTTCTAAAGAAGATAAATTCTGGCTCTTCTACAAATGAGGACTTTGAAAACTTTCTCCTCGACCAGAGTTTAGTACAGCAATCTGTTCAAACAGATTTTTGTTCTTCACAATTATTTTCAGAGGCTGAGATTCAAACACAAACACCTTGGAACTTTGACTTTACCTACATGTTTGATCACACCCACACTCAGACAAGTGAAGATCTTACATTCTCAGACTTTGAACTGTCTGATATTGAGACTCAGACTCCCTGGGATCATTTATCTAATTTGGAAGAGTCTGTCTTTTTAATGGAACAACATTCCATTGAAATCCAGACAGATCCCACTTGCACCTTTCCAACTTTAATACCAAATAACAATGATGACCAAATAGAACAATATTTGTCAAATGAGGGATTTTATATTGGAGATGATGAAACTTCAAACATTCACTTGACTGATACAGAAACTCAAACAGTTAGTAACCTTTTCGAAACTTCAATGACTACTTCATGGACTCAAACACATAACTTAAATTTTAATATTACAAATAGTTTTCTGGGTTCAGTTCTATAGCATGAATATTGGTTATTTTACTCTCGTAATAATCTGCTGTGCAGCTTAAAGGTGTAAATGTTACACTTAAAAATATAAACTTGTGTATAATGTGGTAAAACTTTGAGTTGTATATTTTATCTTTAAACAAGTTGCAATGTGCATTTAACATTGTACTAATAAATTAGAGTGGCTATTGAATTGTAGATGTCTTTACTATTTTTTTAAATAATTCTATCAGCTGTTTATAACACTTGAAAAGATCATAAACAAGGTTATGGCCACTGTTGATTAACATTTCTTGTAAAGTGTGTTTCTTATTAGCAAATCTAACAACTCTTGTAGTATAGTAAGCTGGAAATATTGTATAAAGTTGAAGTTTAATGTGCACAAGAGTGCGAAAGGATCAGATTTTGTTATCACCACTTTTAGATATGAAATTTCAAGTGTGAAAACATCTGGTCCACCATACACAATGAATGGATGCATTAAAACATCTGCCTGTAATTTGTTTTTTCTTTTGGACGGAAGCAACTATGTATACAATGTGAAGAGACATTTTCTCATACATAAAAATAAATATAGTTAATAAGAACACATTTCAGTACTGTGTTGGTTACATATAAAGAGTGGAATACTGTATAATAACTGACATCTTTAAATTGAAAGTATTACTGAAATAAGACCAAAGAATATATCTAATCCAGCTACAGTAGAACCCTATGTGTAGTTGAAGGAGTTAGAATATGTAATGTTAATAATATACATGCAAAGCTGCTAAAAATGTCAACTCTCCCTGTGCTCCAATTTCATAATAGTCTTAAATGTATTTTGTTGTTTTTCAGAATTTGTAATGAATACTAGAGAAATTGGGACAATAAAATGAAAAAAACCAAAAAAACCTTGCTTTTTTGTTTTATTATCCTAAATGAATAATGTTTTATTATATGGCTTTAACCTTAGGTACACTATGAAACGAGAGTTATTTCATACAATGAGTCATAGATAAAACATGGTTTTAACCTGGAGTACACTGTGAAGCAGGAGTTATTCCACACAATGAGTCATGGAAAACGTTTGTATTATACACTGTTCTTTTTAAGTAACTCTTCATTACTTCATTTTTGGTGAACATCACATAAATATTGATGTTCTTATCCTGAATCATAAAACATTTTGATGATGAAAATTTATTTCAGTTACTGAGTTTTGGGTCTTATTAGAATTGGTTGTGATGAAGCTTTGTCTTAGTTTAGTAATTAATGGGTTAAATTCATTGAGTGTATACCTTATATGTGACTGACGAATAATTAACAATGTGTGTAAATATTACATGCTGATGTCATTGGCTTAGTCAACATTTATATATTTGTTTCAAAATTATTTATCTAGTGTAATTTTAATGGCAAAAATGAAGTAAAATATGGAACAAAACGTTTTTCTAACAGAAGTTTTCCTAGGCTGACTGACTTTGAGCGACAAGGATTAAAGTTTATTACGTTAATTTGTGCAGTAAGTTTATTACGTTCCATCTTTTATTACATTGTCTCAAGAATATTCTTACGATGCTGATGACTACTTTTAAAGAATTTGTTTTGTTTTGTTTTAAATTTTGTGCAAAATTACACGAGGGCTATCTGCGCTAGCTGTCCCTAATTTAGCAGTGCAAGACTAGAGAGAAGGCAACTAGTCATCACCACCCACGACTGACTCTTGGGCTACTCTTTAACCTACGATTAGTGAGAATGACTGCCATATTAATGTGCTCTCACAGCTGAAAGAGCGATGATGTTTGATGTGACAGTGATTTGAACAAACGACCTTCAGAATATAAGTCGAGTGCCTTAACCGCCTGAATATGTCGGGCCCAACTTTAAAGACAGCAATTTTGTAAGATTCATTTAGGATAGCCGGAGAGAAATCGTCACTATACGTAAACACAAATGTAAGAAAGGGGTTGATTAAAGAGTGGCGTGGGTATGGGACGAATGTAAACGTAAATAATAGAGAGTTCGTATGTTTTTATTGAACATTGATCAGTTTTTCATTTCAACAATAATGTTTATATTAAGTCGAAATGTGATAGGTTAAGTTTAAAGAAAGGGCCAAAGACTGAAATATAATCAATGGAGTTCAGACATATAATCAGTGAATATGCTGAAAATGCCCAGCATACAAAGTGGAAATTTGTCATAGCATTGGGGAAAGTGAGGAATTATTTTGTGTAGTGAATGAACATGTTGGTACCTGAAGGTTCCTATGATAATGCCACACAACTGTTTATATATGGTGTCGTTAAGTTTGGTACAAGTTAAGTAAGCTATGAAATGGTATAAGTGGAAGGTTATTTCATCTGTCGAGGAATAACTCGAGGCTATGTAAACCCACAGTGTGTAGAATATCAACGTAAAAAGATCTCATCTGTCAAGATCATAACAGAAAATGGCCTGGCATAGCCAAGCGTGTTAAGGCGTGCGACTCGCACTCTGAGGGTCGCGGGTTCGCATCCCCATCGCGCCACACATGCTCGTCCTTTCAGCCGTGAGGGCATTATAGTGTTACAATCAATCCCACTATCCCATGGTAAAAAGAGTAGCCCCAAAGTTGGCAGTGGGTGATGATGACTAGCTGCCTTCCCTCTAGTCTTATACTGCTAAATAAGGGACGGCTAGCACAGATAGCTCTCGAGTAGTTTTGTGCGAAATTCAAAAACAAACAAAAAAAAACATAACAGAAAAGTCTGTAGGGACGTTAAAATTATTAATTAACTGAGGAACGTGTGTTGTGTCTAACATAAAGCAACGTTTGTATTACGTTGTTGACAAAAATTATAAATCAGTTTTGTGGGACAATTGCAAGCAGAAAATGGGCCTTCTTAGAGTCTCAGGTTTATGGACGTGGGGTAGCAGATAAAAGACTGACATTTTAGGTAATGATTGAATAAGACTCAGCCGTAATTTCTATTTTTTCGTTTATGGTGGCACAGAGAGGATTGTCACCAATAACGTAGTGCTGGATAAGTGTCTTTCAAGTTCAGTCATGTAGAGTTCAGAATACAATGGCTCAGCGGTATGTCTGCGGACTTGCAATGCTAAAAACCGGGTTTCGACACCCATGGTGGGCAAAGCACAGATAGCCCATTGTGTAGCTTTGTGCTTAATTCAAAACAACAGAATACAGTGGCGCCTCCTTTGTCATTAGGCTTTATCACAATTATAGATCTTGATTTTAAGTTAGAAATAGCTTGACGTTCATCCATAAATAAAAGTATATAATATCCTTTATTATTTTAAGTTACTAACTACAGGACAGCGATGGGATCCGTTTACTTGTTTTTTTACTATCGTGGGTGGGCCAATGTACGTCTCCCTGTTGTTCAAACAAATAGACGGGGTTTTGACTTGTATTTGAGGTTATTATCACTGTCAAATACTGGCTTTTTGAAATATAACAGTAGGCGAATCCTTCTAAAGAATTGTTTGATGTTTATAATGAAAGAAACTTCATCTACTTTACTTTTAATAGGAGCAAAACAAGGAACTTTTGATAAAACCGATATTTATTCAGATGACAAACATTTGACTAGTTCTATCTCGGACTCATTGTTCTAAGACCTACACCAACAAATCGTTATTTACGTGAACACGGAGGACAACGCCTTATTTAAACGCTAAGTACACTATCTCCACTTGGTTTAAGTGAGGAATTTTTGTAATTTTATTTTTGATACCCTCTGATTTTTCCCATTCTTCATATATCAAAGTGTTGAATTTCTTTAAACCTTTTACTTCTGCTTCTCTCCCACCTACGTTATTTCTTTACTACAACTGATTCACCAGTATTATCATAATGCACTTTGGTCCATATTCCACACACACTCTTATTGTTACTTCTTTCTAGTGGTATTCTAATATGCTCTGTATATTCGACTTCAACAAACATTACTTGAAGAAGAGTTTAGGCTAAGAACGTTATGCCACATTAAATTTTCTAGATATCATTATTACCATTGTATCTTGTTGGTTTTTTTTTTTAAACTCTGTCTTAGATATGCTGGGTGTTTATATATGCAAATAACTAAATCATTTAAGATTAAGCTGTGGATAAAAATAAGAAAACACTGGAATAGTAAACGTTTTCCTCCTTTTATTAATTTCTTCTACCTTTTTTTGTGACGTCAAAGGCCACTCTTTAGGAAGCAGTTTTACTGAGAATCTATAATAAAAAACATACAAATACCACTTTTCAACTAAACATAAATAATATAAATTATGTATGAAATGTAAAAATAAGTTTAGGACCCTTTGAAGGATGATAAATGAAGGTTAGTATCTGATGATTATCAGATGACTGGGTTATTATATTTTGTCTTTTCTTCAATTTTTTACTAACAAAGATAGAAGTATTCTACATCTTGAACAGTTGATAAATGGAAATGAAATCAAACAGGATAACTGCATTAATTTTGAGCTGGTTAAAAAACAATTGGGAAGTTTAAAGATTGAACACATGAGCCACTTACTACCATATTTTGTTGGTTCTTGAATAATGGGCAAGTACTAGAATATTGGAAGTTAGCTAACGTAACTCCTCTTTTTAAGGAAGGTAGTAAAATTATCCCATTAGCCTTACAGTAATTGTGGTATAAATTTTGGAACGTCTGTTAAAAATTGCTTTATAAATTCATTTAAAAGTTTATAAATTTATTATATGGTCAACATGATTTCACAAAGGAAAAATCTTATCTCACGAATCCTTTGAAAAGGTTACCGCTTATGTAGAGGAAGCTAGATATTCAGGAAGCATTTAGCAAGGTGCAACATAAAAAGAATTGTAAAACATCGTCTCCACAGGTATGGGGTATAAGTTATTAAATTGGATAGAAGAGTAGCTGAATGGAAGAAAGCAGAGGGTCATTACAAATGGGGCTCAGTCAAACTGGAATGCAGTCTTAGAACCTTTGCTCCTTTTTTATTTACATCAATGACACAGATGAAGAAAAAGTCAATAACTTACTAGTGTCTTAAGTTATCCAAGCTGTATGCTGTTTGTTAGTAGGAGGGCAAAGGTTGTATCTAAAGAAATATTGAATACAATTCTAAAGATGCTATAATTTCATTATACAGGATGTGGGTTAAACCACATTTGGAATATTGTGTTCAATCTTGGGCATCAAATTGATGACAAAAAAAAAGTTCAGAAAAAGGTTACTAGAATGGGGAGACTGTCATATGAGGAAGGGCTGAAATATCTCAAATTGTTTTCTCTTGATAAAAAAAAGTTGGAGGGATCTTATTGAGGTGTTTAAATTTGTAAAGGGAATGGACAATGTTGATGCATCCCATTTTTTCATATTTACCAATGGGAATATTAGGCCTTGGGGACACAGACATGAATTTTGGCAGGGTAGGAATTATCTTGAGCTAAGAGAGTTTTACTGTACTAACAGAATAGTTGGCCTTTGGAATGGATTGTCTTCAGATGTTGTATAGGCAGTAATTTCAAACAAGTTTAAGGAAACTCTTGGTAAGTATTTGAATTATAAGGGTTGACTTTAATTTAATTTAGAGCTTGGAACAGCCAAGATAGACAAATTAAATCCCATGTTGTCCCAAAATGTTAAAAACTTTCCAACCGTACAAATATATAATGCAGCTCGCGTATAAATCAAATACATTACAAATACTCAAAAGAAACAAAATTAGTCAATTTGATTTTTTAAAATTAAAATGTCATTCTATGTTTTTTTTATTAATATAAATGCAATTTATTTATCCTATAATTTCATACTTATAAGAGATAAATACATTCGAATTGATTGAACTTTGGCAAGAACAACACTGTTGTGCTCTTATTCTTGGAAAGAAGTCGTGAGAGACCGAATAAAGAATGTAATGTTTGAAAAACATGCATAATGCTATGTTTTATGAAACGTTGTTGGTATTGTGATTTAGTTCAACAAATTAAGTGATGAAAAGGATTTTGCTTGTTTGTTATAACACAAAGTTATAAAACAAATAATCTGCATTATGCCCATCATGCTATATGTCTGTAAACTCACCTCCGATCCACTGGAGGATGCCTGAAAGATCCTGAGCAGAACATAAGTTAGTTATATTTTGTTACTCGACGGTGACCACTATTTTCTCATTTTTCTTTTTTTTTAATTTTGCACAAAGCTACATGAGGGCTATCTACGCTCTACCATTTTCTCTTATAAGATGTAGTTAGAGTCAATATTATTGATAAAATAATATTCAGAATGTTAAACATTTCTGTTTATGTTCATATGACAGAAGTGTGGACTGTAGTTTGGAATCAAATATCAGATAAATCTTGACTCTGTATGATAAAGTTTGTACTTTAATTTTCAAAACTGTGTTGACACAACGATTTAAACATGTATTTTCAAGTATTAAAATATTTGGCCCGGAGGTTAAAGCACTCAACTCGTAATTCACGGGTTCGAATTCCCGTCACACCAAATTTGCTCGCCCTTTCTTTATGTAATGGTCAATCCCACTATTCGTTGGTAAAAGAGTAGCCCAAGAGTTGGCAGTGATGACTAGCTGCCTTTCCTGTAGTTTTAATCTGCTAAATTAGGGGCAGCTAGTGCAGTTGGCCCTCGTGTAGCTTTGCGCAAACTTAAAAAAAAACAAAATGTTTCATTGTGCACAATAAATTAATGATATAAAAATTGATATTTGAAAATTATAATAAATTTGAAACCTCTTTATGTCTCTTTTTTGTGTTATCTGAGCATTTTATTAATGGTATTTTGAAATTATCTGAGGGTACTATTAATGCTTTATGTTGCATTATATAAACTTTCTATTTAAGTGACCTGTTTTGTTTTTTTTCATAACAAACAGTAAAAGTGCTTTTACAGGGAACTGTTATGTGCATAGTAACAGAAAGTAGGAAAAAAATAAGTTTCCAGAAATTCAGTTTTAAGTTTTATAAAGATTTTCTAAGAATTGCATTTCTCTTTGTGTGACCCGAATGATCAATCATCAGTGTTGGTTGGAGCAAAATATCTGAACAACTCAGATGCCATTGACTTCTTACACAAGGCAGCACAGAATTACATAAAAACTTTAATGGACAGGGACATTAGAGTTTAAAGAAGAAAAAAACGGGTTAGATTCCAACCACAGAATACAGAAATATTCTGTAGAAGAAACAAATGAGATGATGGGGGCTTTGAGCTCTAGAGTGTTTGGTGGAGAAATATTTTAATCAACTTATCTAAATTAACAATAAAATATGTAATTCTTGAATACTAAATCTTCAATAGCAGTAAATAAAAAGTTTGTCTCAAATTTTAACTATGTAACAGTTTAACTACAGTTTTTTTTGTTTTATCTTTAAGGTAGATTGGACTTAGTTCTAATATTTATAGCACTACTGGCTTGTTCACTTATAAATGTCGTCATATGAAAGTTCACCAGGTGTTGCTTAAATATTATACAAAAATAAATCTACAATAACGTAATTGAAAACATAACTTCTACCCAGAAAATGTATTTTATTAACAGTTCTTGGTTTGTACAAATATTCTAGAAATCTTGTAAACAGATTATTTTCACTAAGATATCTAAACTAATTTAACTCTACCGATCTTCTCGTTGTATGGATCCGAGTAGGATGGCGTATTTCACCATAATCAAAGATGCATGTGAATATTGTATGTATAAACAGAGGTTTGAGAATTTCATGTTATATTAAACATGTGTATTTACTTTATTGGATGTATGCAAACAAGGTTCGTGAAACCTTAGTATTAAGTATTAATTTCTAGAATTTCAGATGTGGTGAAGATTTAATCAGGGCTGATACAACTGGAGGGACACATTACTTGGGGGGTGGAATAGTCATAACTTTTTTTTAAGAAGGTTAATGTTTAGAAGTAAAATTAATTATATAAGAACTCAGTTAAATATAAGTAACAGATATGCAAGAATTGTTAACCAAGAATGATTCACAGCTAATTCAAGGCATCAGTGTACATTTAGACATTAAAGAGCTGATAAGTAGATTGAAACTTGCCCGTTAAGGAATTTCAGCAGCATTTATACCATTTACGAACCACAGCAGAAAAAGTTGGTTAGACAGGTGGAAGCTGATTAATTTGGCGATGAGAACATTATGTTTAGTGTTATATAAAGCATGTGAGAAACTGGCTTTGATGAAATTAAATGGGCTGTGTAAATTCAAAAAGAAAGGTTAGAACAGCATGAAAGCAGCAGAAGGTTGTCCAATTCAGAAGTTACTCAAGTAGTTGAATTAAATAACTGAAGCATCTAATTACGGCATAGACTGATGACAAAATAAAGTTAGTATAACAAACTGATGAGGTTAGCAGATTATAGAGTAAAGTTCATAGAAAAATTAGTAGACAAAATACATAGGTTCAGAAAAAAAGGTTTCAGAATCCAACTTTACAAGAATCAGGTTTAGTTTAATCATTGATGTAGAAAGTACCAAAAATTAATATTACCAACATGAGAAAACCAAAGATAATGTGTTTGCAAATGTGAATTGAGGTGTATGAGAAAATTGATGGAGTGAAGTATGCAAGTGAATTCATATAACTGAGATCATAGGGAAAACTTGGAACAATTGGATCGAAGACAAAGAAGCAAACAGAACTGTAATAAGAGATACTATTATGTTGACAACGTTTTGGGTTTAACCTAACTTGATATTATACCATTACAAGAAGAGAAAAGACAAAGCTGTCATAGTTGTTGAAGGTTTCAGGGTAACAGACGTGTACACAGTGAAGGAATCCTACATAAAGAACACATTTACGGGATGGTCCGACACTTACAATTTCAAGCACCATTCCTGAGGAAGATGTTAACCAAAGAGGACAACAGACATGTTGAGTGGTGCATGACATAACTGCACAACATTGTGTGAGAAGAAGGACAACTTAACTAATTTGGTTGATATTTGCCATGACTCGAGCCAGATATATTTTAAGGGATTGAACAAAACAAGACTAGTAACACAGTTTACAGAAGTGACATTTGTAAATCTGGAAAATTTTGGGTGTCCACCATACAGACATTTAACCTATGATATTCCTATCTATTGCAATTGTCATGCGTTACCATTTGGACATTATGTCAAATGGAAGGTGTGTGTGTTGTATAAGAGGATCATAAACAGAGACAGACCAGTGTTCCACTTTTTTAACACAAGGTTTAGAAGATTCAAAACAGCAGAACAACAACAAGATCAGAAAGACCGTTTGATCATCATATGATACTATTATGATCATATGATGATCAAACAACTCATTGCATTTTGTTATTATTTAGTGTTAGTTATTAATATATAACAATGAATCAGTTTCTGAGGTAGTCATAGTAACTGTGGTTTATGTTAAACAACAATAGATACATATAGTGTATTGGAAAGTAATTTTAGAGATGTAGAGCTATTTTGCATTTTAACAGAATGAATGATGTTATTGATAGCATTAAGGTTACATAATTGATTAGGTTTTATTAGACATCATGAGTGTATTCTATCATGGGATAATAAGAGAGAACTGATAGTTAGATATAACCACAAACATATGTAATTTCTATTATCATTATTAGTAGAGATAAAAAGATAATGTTATTATTGTTATGTTAAATGGATAAATTTAACAAGTTGTGGGTGTACTCAACAGATAAAAATACTGGTTGTTACTGAACTAGAAAAATGATCAATGAAGTAAGATATTTGATGGGATTATTGTAAATGTTATTTAATATTCAAGTGAGAGAAATGGAAAGAAAGAGATTAGGTGGTGATGTTTTTATTGATGATTAAAAAAATTAAGAGAGTAATGAAGCATTTGCTGCATTTCACTGTAATTCAAATGCTTCAAGTATTGAGAAAATATGCATATTACAAAAAGTTGTGTGTGTCGAAAATATATCCAATAAGGAGAAATGTGGTGTATGTTCAGAAAACACATAAAAGAAATTATATAACGAAGACTGACAAAGGAGAAAAAGTATGCCAAGAATAATTCAAAGATACATTAATGAGATAGATGTTCATAATATCTATAAACCAACAATACCACAACCATGAGAATGATCATGAAATCCTCATTAAAGACTGAACACTCATCATTATCTACAGACTGGCACCATTATAGCAAAGAGAAAGCTACTGGAAATGTTTATATTAACTTGGACACAGTTACTAAAAAATGGGTAAGTCAGAACTTTGATGTAGAATTCATATCAAAATGTGAGAAGAAATACAGGCAAGTAGGCTGCCAAAATACTATTTGTATCTATAACCAATGGTCAGAGTGGTTCTGTTTTTGGATCCAAGGATCATGATGAGATTGTGAAAATTAACCAATTAAATGTTAGACCTACTTGTGGGTAGCTGTGTACACTATATGGAAGACCATAAGAACAACAGAAATACTTAGTATAAGAAACTCTGTTTCAGAACAAAAATTCAGTCTCCTGAAGCTGAAAAAATACTTGTAAGAACATTGCCAGTCTCTCCAGAAATCTCCAGTCTTTGAACAAGAAGCCATGTCTAAAATAATTGTGTGTATAGCTGGTGTTTCCCACTTAGGCTCTATGCAAGTAAATTATTGCTGTCTCTAGTTAACTTGAATAATATAGCTAGGTTAGTGTCAAAATATACAATCAATCCTAGCTGTTATTCAATTAAATTTGGTTCAGTTAACATAATAATCTGTAACTTATTGATAGTGTAGAATCAAATTTTGCTTGTGGATGATGTAAATCAAAATAATATACACATTTGAAATAACTAAAACATGATAAATAACTGTAGCAATACCATAGAATTCCACTATAATTTATCACACTTAGTAACTGAGCTATATTTTATCTGAAAGAATATGTAATTTTGAGCAGACTAAAGACACAATTTCACTTCTGAAATTTTGTTTTCAAAGAAAGAGATGGTGTCTTAACACATGAAAATACCTAAGAAAGTCACTAGCCACACATTCTGAGCTTTTGATTGGTTACTAACATGTCATATGTTGAAGTAAGTGTACATAAAGAACTGTTTCCAAAAGTGAAAAGAGGTAGGTGGAGCCACTGTGTTTGATTCAGTACATAGCTATATCTCAACAAGCAGGAAAGATATGAGGTTCTTATTTTATATTGTAGCTAGTCAGTATCAGTAATTTGAGTTTTTAACTTGTATGAAACTACACTTAGTATTTTGACATCACAAATATCAGATTTGAACTAGTGCTGAATTCAACAAACCATCATCAACAAAAATCAATATTTAGGTGCATTTTAATAAGCACTTTTATATTAAGAAATTAAGTAATAGATAATACTAAAATTTGATATCAAACTTATTGACATAAAACCATAAAACAGTGGTTCAATAAAAGTTTGAAAGCAAGTCAACAAATGTGATGACATGACCCTTGTGTTCTGTTGCAATAAAATTAATATGTTCAAAAATACTTTTGTTAATACTCATATTACAAAGTATCTTGAGATAGTGTATTAAAGTGTTGCTGTTTATGAACAGAGTCAATTCTTCAGTTGAACCATAAAATACTGAATTAGTGACTTATGTACTCCACTTGTGACTCTATTTCTGGATTAAATATAAATCTATTGTGACTGGTAGCAAAGCCAAAATCCAATGAATAGCCTACATGGCCTATGTATCACACAAGAGCTACCTGTGCTAGCTGTCTATAATTTAACAGTGATAGACACCCTGGGGCTACTCTTTTACCAACAAGCAGTGGGATTAAAAACCCAGTTGTTTCACACAGAAGATAATATATTACAATATGTTACCATGTTGTAGTAGTTTTCTGCAAATTATAATATTATGAATCACAAATCTAATTGGTAAGTTAAACATTTTTCCTATATTTATCTGCCAACTTACATCAATTAAGACAAACTTCTTACAATAGAACAACATGGTTATTATTAACTTTAGGAATAACATGATTATTAATAAGATTAGGACATTACTTACTAGAAAAAGATACAGCTCTTACAGTGAAACAACATGATTATTAATAAGATTAGGACATTACTTACTACAAAAAGATACAGCTCTTACAGTAAAACAACATGATTATTAATAAAATTAGGACATTACTTACTACAAAAAGATACAGCTCTTACAGTAGAACAACATGATTATTAATAACATTAGGACATTACTCACTACAAAAAGATACAGCTCTTACAGTAAAACAACATGATTATTAATAACATTAGGACATTACTCACTACAAAAAGATACAGTTCTTACAGTAAAACAACATGACTATTACCAACATTAGGACATTACTCAGTACAAAAAGATACAGTCCTTATAGTAAAACAATATGACTATTAACAACATTAGGACATTACTCATTACAAAAAGATACAGTCCTTACAGTAAAACATGACTATTAACAATATTAGGACATTACTCGCTACAAAAAGATACAGTCCTTACAGTAAAACACCATGACTATTAACAACATTAGGACATTACTCGCTACAAAAAGATACAGTCCTTACAGTAAAACAACATGACTATTAACAACATTAGGACATTACTCGCTACAAAAAGATACAGTTCTTACAGTAAAACAACATGACTATTAACATTAGGACATTACTCACTACAAAAAGATACAGTCCTTACAGTAAAACAACATGACTATTAACAACATTAGGACATTACTCACTACAAAAAGATACAGTCTTACAGTAAAACAACATGACTATTAATAACATTAGGACATTACTCACTACAAAAAGATACAGTTCTTACAGTAAAACAACACAATTATTAACTGTTATTCTGTTTTGTCTCGCTTGTTTTTTGCTAATTTTGCATAAGTCTACTTGAGGGATACCTGAACCAGACATTCTTAATTTTGAAGTGACAGAATAATAAGCATCACCCATTGTCAATTTTGAACTACTCTTTCATTAGCAAAGAGTGGGATTGAACATAGCATTATAATGCCCAAACTACTAAAAGGGGCAAAGATGCTAAGTGACATGATTTGATTCAAGCATTCTAGCCGCATACCACACTAGTCTTATTGGCTCATTTCTAGAAGGTAAACAAACTTTAAGTTAAAATATGAAGACACACTCTTTGTATGTTATGTAACAAAGAAAAATAATAAAATATGTAAGCTTTCTCATCTAAATATCATCCATTAAAATACTGACATATCTATGTCACATATTTATTTTGTTTATTCTGTAGTTGGAGAAGTTTCATAAGATAATTAGCAGGCTTGTCAACTATTGGTACAACATTTCATACTTACATAACGTGACTTGTAAAGCATGGTTTTATAAGCCTAATGGACAGCTTTGTGTGAAGAGGCATGTATATGTCTCATGGACTTTTACACTGTATCTCATAAACTATACTGAATAACAAAGATTTACATAACACAAATATCTGGTGTTGAGGAAGACACTAAAATAATAGAGTGTTAAACATGTAGGAGCAGTTTAATTTAGTATTGGTCAATGATAAAAATGTGCATGATTAGTTCGTGTTGTAATCATGATGCCGTAACTATATAACAAATGTCTAATTGTACGATTTCAGTAAATGACTGAAAGATACCTAACTGGAAGAACACCAGATGTATCTTATTAAAGAAAAAGAAAAAAAAGAGACAACTTGCAATTCTTTTTGTTATTTGAGCTTTGTTTTATTAGTTTCTTCTAAACTTGTACGTTTACGAGTTTTATATATTCAAACCAGTCACAATTAAGACCCACGTATAAATACTATTCACTCAGCAGAAGAAAAAGTACATAAAGTTGTACTATCAACATAGACATTATACATGTTATCTTTTCTTATCAAGTTCATCTTTAATGGCCTTAATGTACAGTTAAGAACTTTGTTGAAAATATAAATGGAAAGAGAGTTTATAGTAGTTTTCCTACTAATATCAGGTGCAGGATTTTCATATATGTTTTTATAATGATTCAAAGAAACTAATTTGGTCAACCAATTTATTACTTTTAGTAAGTACTTCCAGATGAATATGAAATGTAAAAAATGTTCATTACTTACCGTAAGAAGTATTAATGATTCCTTCCTTTTTTAAAATACAACAAATACAGATAGAAATTGCAAGTTTGCAACAATATCTGATAAATCAATCAAATAGTTAAAAAATTTTATGTACTATGAGTAATTTATTAAACCATGCATTTAATTTACCACATTTAATTTCACAGTACATTGGTTGATTAATAAAAATAATCTTCAACATTTTCAAAATAACAGAAATAAAAACTGGTTTACAAAAAAAGTTTCATTACCATTCTAGTTATCATGAATTATTACACTTAAAATAAAATTTTATGTTTTTTTGTTTCTCTACTTTAAATGCTGGTTCTGTTTTCTTCAGACAGACAGATCTTTCTATTATGAAACAGCTTGCAAAGCCTTTTCACTAGTGAGCTGAGTCGTAATTCTACAGTCGGCTATTGTAGTATGGACTGTCAAAAAGGTACATGTTGCTTTAAGTATAGCTGTTATCAAGTGAAGTCAGAAGAGAGAAACTTATTTTTAGTTAAAAGATTCAGCAACCAGGTATAACTAGAACAATTGTTCCAATTGTACTGACAGCAGTGTCAGATGTAAAACAATAAAATACAACTACATCATAGGAATGCATTCCTGGCTCTTACTTAAACCTAGTAAAACAGAAGTTTTTTAAAAAGTACAGGCATTTCTTCTTGTCACATCATTTGTCTTCTTTAATTATTACCTTGTTCACACCCCCATAAGAAAGGTTTCCTACATAGTCTGGCAAGTTTCTGTCTGCAATCCCATGACAAACAAGCTCCCTGATTCCTTCCAGAACAGACTGGCCTTTAAGGTTGACTGTACAAACAACCTGGTGATCATCAAGTTCATTCTCTGCTGACTCATCAAGTCCGTAAAAACTTGTTTTAATCTGCAGAAAAATGTTTGTTTTTCACTACAAATAGCTACAAAGATTGAGAATAGCTTCCCGAGATATAAAACATATGATGATTATTAAAAATGAAAACATTATGGAAATGATACTAATTAGATGTGATTGTTGTGTAACAGAGTTATCCTTGCAAATGCTAAAAACCATTTTTCTACACCAAAAGAAAAGAATAAAAAAAGAAAAACATTTACAGTACAAAAATTTACAAATTACAAATAATCTCCACGTTGAATTTTATTAATAATATAAATATCAAAGAAATAACTAACCCTAAACATTGGGAAAGAAAAACTGAAATTAACTTCAAACCTGTTTTAGTTAACACCTCTTCTGTCACCAGTAGTATTAACACATTAAGTATCGCCAAAATTAAATATTCAACAGGTGCTGAGGAGCAGCAAGTGTCCCAAACTCATATGAAATATTTAACAGGTGCTGAGGAGCAGCAAGTGTTCCAAACTCATATGAAATATTCAACAGGTGCTGAGGAGCAGCAAGTGTTCCAAACTCATATGAAATATTCAACAGGTGCTGAGGAGCAGCAAGTGTTCCAAACTCATATGCCACAAGAGAAATTTGTCTTTTAAACAAAAATGTCTGGGACTCACCAGTGTATCATGTAGTCCACAATTAAAAGTCAGTTGTGACCAGTGTTTCTTCTGAGCTGTACAACAACCAATCAAGTGCCATGTAAGTCCTCAATAAAGGTGAGGAGTCTTAAGATGTTAATGGCCTTAATGACCCTGAGAGTTGATAGGTCTAAAGCCTAAATAACCAACTGTCAGCATTGCAAAGCAGCCACACATTGTCTTAATACTGGTGTACATGAAAAAAAAATGATTCCACACATGGATTAAAAAAATTAGAGAGAATATTGGTTGTAACTCATCAATATGGCACATAGAAGCAAACGTGTTAAAGAAAGAATGAATAAGTTCCATTAGAAGGGAATGCTCACAAGTTAAAACAGCCTTGAAACACTCCACAGTAAACAGTGCACAGAGTTGAAATTTATGGAAATTAACTTTTTGAATTAAAACTTCCAGTCACAACCAGTTCAAGTTTTTTGGTCTCTTGTGATTTAGTTTCAAGAAATAAATGTATGATGAATGTCTGCCATGTGTTCTACAGTCTCTTCAAACCACCAGTGGTGCTATTTGCAGCAGTCCTGCCTGATCAGTAACTGTTGCTGTACAAACAAGTTTTTATCTTCCTTACATGATTTTGAAACCCATGATGGGAGATAGTAATTTTCAAGGGCCTAAAGATACACAAGTTCATGTTTCATCCTGTATATTTCCATCAAACTCTAGCTATTTAACTTATCATTGTAGCTTTAATCTGCTATCACTTTAAATTATTTGAGAAAAATCTATAATGGCATGCACTTTACTATTTTTTAAACATATTAGAACTGGCAAGATGCTAATAAGTCACTTAGATTTTTGTTGGCGCTTAAATAGATATATACTTTGTTTAAAATGGCAACATTCTTACAAGTCTCATGTCTCATATAGCTTTTGGCAGGTGAACTTCCTCTAGCTATGTATTTAAAAAAAACTCATTAACACATCTTTCTGTAGACTTAAATTTGTGTGAAATATTTTTCATTTCCATGAGAGGTTTTTTCTGGGACTGTAATAACCTACTGTGTTCATGGTTTACTTTCTGATGACAAGATATTTAACTTTCTTAACTACATCTGTCCATGAAATAGATCACCTTTTCCCTACTAAAATAATGCATTTTCTTGCTTTACCAACACAGTTCAAAACTACAGATATTTGTTTCTTTTATTGCAAAAACTTTGCATCTTGCATGTTTATATAATTGCATAATAAATTTCATACTGGAAAAGAGTATTATGTAATTCCAACATGAAACTTAAGTTCCACATGCACTTGCAAATTGCCACACTTTGTTTACGTGCAGCAAAAAAACAAGAAGTACAGTCATGGTTCAGAAACAAGCTGAGTGGTTATTACCACAGATCATGAACAACCATTTTTATGTGAGTTGATTTTATACAAACTGACATTTTGTGTACAGTATGAACAACCTAAACACTGAAGTATGAAGTCTGTGAACTGATTTAAGGAACATTTCACATGATCTGACAGTTAGTAGTGATAAATAATGTAACACAAAATCTAGTGTGCAACAATGATAGTGACAAATGTAATGTGATTGAACTGACAATTATCATATTAAAGCAATTCTACAAAATAGTATAGTGTACATCCAATGTAAACTCGAAATTAGTATGTGTACAAATATAATGAGAAATTAGTATGTGTACAAATATAATGAGAAATAGTAGTGTAAATGCAATGTAAACTGAAAATATATGTTACAACAATGATGTGAAACAGTAATCAGTGATGTCGAGAAAACCCACTTTATATGTGAGAGAAATATATATGTAAAAACGGCTCGTTTGGGTTGAGAAAATGTTTTACATAGAGGAGCGAACAACATTTATTTAATTTAATTTCCTGACAGATATTTTGTTCAGGAAAGATTTTAGTTTTGTAGAAATATGTTGTTTGACTGTTATTCTAGCTTGAGTGTTATGAACGTCTTGAAATAAATCCTTTAGGAAGAGTATCACAATTGTAAAACAATTTTTTTTTCTGTTTTTTGAGTACAAATTTTATTTACTGGTAAATATTACATTATTTTAAAAAATACCAAGCTTTCTGAATCCCCTACTGTATATTCAGTTTTAATTATGCGAAGTTAAAGTAAAAGACAAGTGTTTAGTATTAATAAAAGACCCAACTAGTTAGGAGCTGCTTCAATGCTTTGCTTCTGTCATACTTATAACAATGGCCAAACATTAATTACAAGGGTACCTAAGTGATAAAACAAGGCACCTTAATCTTTGGAAGCAGGAACATATAAACACTATATTTAAACAGTTATACTGATTTTTAGTTTCTCTCTAAATAAATGACTTTTTCTGATCAGAAGTTAATATTCATAAATGTAGATTTACTATACTTGCTAATATAAAATTATTTTTAGTATCTCAATAAGAGTTGTAAAAGGAGAAGAATCTGTTGTGTTTTAATCTTCATCACAAAAACCAAAAGTTTGTTTGTTTTTAATTAAGCACAAAGTTACACAATGGGCTATTCATGCTCTGCCCACCACAGGTATTGAATCCCAGTTTTTAGCAGTGCAAGTCTAAAAACATACTGCTGTGCCACTGGGGGGGCAGCAGGGAAAGGATTAAAAACAAGTTTTTAGTTATTATTACTAGAGAATATATTGAAGTGAATTTCACAAAATTCATTTTTACAATAGTATCAATCACAAACCTGAAAAGTAATAATTTGACGAACTTGTTTACTGTGTATTCTTTGACAGAAAGTAGAGAATTCATATTGAGTTCACTGTGAAATGGACAACAACAACTTATTAAATAAACTTGTCACACCTTTCATTATGCTTCCTTCTCAACATTATACTCATTTAAATTGTGGGATATATATATACACACACACATACATACACACACAGTCAACAGTAACAAACACTCAGTTTAACAAAAATCAATGATGTTATCCAGTTATTTTTCACGCACCCCAAAAAAAACACACAAAGTAGTGTCCCACAGTTTGAAAATCACTGTCTTGAACCAAGAGTTATGTAACAGCAATTTATTTTATATTTAAAAAAAAAACTGCTTGACCATTTAACAGTTTATCATGAAATAAGGCAGTTCAGGAAGTGTTTCTAAACACAAGGTAAGCAATTTTTTTCCTAAAACAACTGATATAGAAAATTTAAGCTTTTATAAGTACTTACAGAATACAAGACACTTTCAAGAGATGGCTGCTCATATTTACCAAACTGTTTTTCAACATATTCCTCCTGTATTCTGTACTGATGTTTGTGCTCATTCACAATGTTACTGTCCTCTACCAATTCTTTTGCTGGCAATGGAAGAGAAAAAAATCAGAGGAATTTATATTTATTATGACATTGCTATAAGTATTAAAGCCACAGAAATTTTATAGAAGTGAAGAGCAGTTACTTGTTTTTTGCAGATCTTGCAACCCAAGTTGAAACTGCAACATTATTTTTATTTCTATTAAAAAATCTAACAGCTTATATTATAAACAAAGGTTAAGCCTATAGTATACAGTATGACTAGTTACTTTTTAGGTACATATGATATTAACTTTTAAAAAATACTTTATGACATGCATAAAATTAAATGTCTACTTCAATTTTTCACCAGATGAAAGTGATATAAATATGTATTGTTATTCATTGTTCACCACAAATAACCTCTATCTATTTAGGTGTTTAAAAAATAAGTACTATTAACACCACTAATTAATCCTTATCTTTTAAGTGGTCAAGATATTTACATAAAGAAAGATTGTTTGATTAATCAAAATTATGAATGGTTATTATGAATTTTGGAGATTTCAACCTCTTACAATAATTCTGCACTTTTAACATTATAACTTTCTACAATTTTATAATTTAGAATATGTTTGAAGGGTCTTAATTTGGTCCCTAAATTATTGCTTGATGAAACATTGTCCAGAGTTAGCACATCACTATCAAGAATACTTTTACATTTCTTTTTGGTAATGCTAAACAATATATATCATCACTTAGCAACAAAACTATCACCTGATTGTTCATAGGTTAACTACAGTGTTTATGTTAAATATTCAAAATTCATGTTGCGTTGTTCTATTATTCCTTATTTTTTTAAAAATTCAATGATATAAGACTAAAATAGTTTTATTCAAGAGTTTTACGGATTAAATTGTAGACAAAAGCAAAAGATAGTTTATCAAGTAGTGTTTCAGTTAAGCCTTTTTTATGTTTATGTTTAAATATAACTACAAATAAGCCTACTACTACTAATGTTAATGAGTCAGTGTTTAAAGTTTTATGTGATGAATAAATGTTAATTACTAAATATTCTTTTGGTATTTTAACACCTGTGTTATGTATTTGATCTTAAAGCATAAAGACAAATAAACGTTAATTATTATCAAATATTTTTTATCCTTTATACAGCCAAGAGTTGAAATTTTGAGTCCACATTACATTTATACTTCCTGATCCAGAATACAATAAAGAAGCTTAAGAGTGCTGTTTAAGTCTCTATCAGAATTTACACATATTTTTGTTCACAATAACATTTTCTTACATAATTTTACTATAAATGTGGTGATTAAAGATATATTTTGAGACTGATGAAATAAATTAATACTCGATACATCTTAGAGATACAGACAAATTTATTGTAGTTAAATTCTATAACTTTAGCTAATCTTTCGATAGTCTCCCATCATTCTTGATGGGTTTTTTACTGGTCAAATCAATATTTATGCTCAAAATTAAAGTCTGCAGACAAATATTGAACAATTTTATTATCCTGTAACATATTCTCCTACTGAAGTATGAAAATCTGCTTGATGAAACCAGACAAATTTGCTAGTCATCAATAAATTAAGGTTTATCTGACTTTCATTAGAAGATTAATGATAAAAATGTAAGACTGTTCACAAACAAATTACTCTTAGAACTACTGTATTACACAACATATAAGATGCACCCATATTTTGGAGAAAAAACCCAAAAAAACTGAGTGCATCAAAGCATTTAATGTTTACTCCAAATAACAAAAAAACAAGAAACATGAACTCTGTAAGTATCAAGAAAAACTTATTTAAATGAGAATATACATGTAACATCAAATTTGCATAAAAAAACACATTCTGGCATAACTGTGAGCTAAAGAACAAAAAAGTTGTTATTCAGCAAAAAAAAAAAAAGTTAATAATCTAAATATCCAACAAAACCACCATATTACTGATTATAGATTGTGAATTCTTACTATCTTCAAATAATGTATCATCTTCAGTTCCATCCATTACTAATGTCACACTTTTTGAAAGCCTTCACAACTATTTGTTTTTATGCATCCCATGAATATTTCACTCATTCACATACCGATGAAAAGATGGGCTGTTTCACTCTTCCTGAGAGTGTGAGGTTGTGCCTAGATCCATTTGGTCCACTCCTCATGTGTGTTCTGTTTAAAAAAATTTTTTAAGGCATGCCAACCCACCAGGAATAACAGCCAACTGAGATTTTTATACTTTAAACTACAGTTATTTGGGGAAAGACTAGGTAGAATATAGATGATGGGGGCAAATCTGAGAGATGCATTTTCCTTAACTTTTCATATTAGACGTAGAATGAGTTTCAGAGGCTTTTATCAAAAAACACAAATGCATCTTATATGCTATAAACTACAACAAAGACATTAAAATCTTAGCAATATACAACCAATAGTGCCTTATTAACCTCAAGACAAATATTAATACTGAAAACAGCAGTTGGCATCATTTTACTTTACAGTACTGTTAAATACACCACAATTTTACAGTTTGTGTGGTTACAATACCCTCAATCAACTTCTGTCCTGTAAAATTGTTTTCCAATCACATTTTTGGGATGGTGGAATGTGTACAACACT